>NC_047526.1:18564775-19164775 GCF_902827115.2 Pseudochaenichthys georgianus
TCTCTCTCTTCTCTTGATCGCCCTCTCTCTCTTCTCTTGATCATTCATCATCGGTGTGTGTCTGTGTGTGAGAGGAGAGAGTGTGTGTGTGTGTGTGTGTGTGTGTGTGAGTGAGAGAGAGAGAGAATGCTCCAATCTGCGCAGCAACACCATGACAACCAACTGCAGCACTGAGTCCCATCAGAATGCATTGAGGATTATATCTGACAATTTTGCCACCTGTTAAAACAACTATGGCTCTTATCAAAAAATGAGCAGACCGTGAGCATCAGGGAACCCCAAAGAACTGAAATATGTATTTTTTGGGGTTTTGTGTGTAGAATGTGGAGATGGGAGCAGTTTGTCTAAAGTGTACTTCTCTCTGCTCTTAAGAAAGATCCGGAACAATTTAACAAGGGAATCAATTGGGAGCTAGCTGGACTTGTTGTCACTTCATACCCTGAAGAGGCATTTTGTCTAATATAAAACATTTTTGGGGGAGAATTTTGAGCTGTCCTGCACTCTGTTTTGAGATCAAAGCACTCTAGAGTTAACGAGCTGCTCCATCCACTCTAATGTAAACATCTGAAAAATGCCTCTCTACCAAGCTCCAAACTAAATTCAATATCTCAGAATGTTTAAAAGATATCAAAAGTAAAAGTCAAGTTGGAATAGCTGAAGGTATTGTGGTCATTTGAAAGTTGGAATGAAGGGTCTGGCTGAAATTATGTGGAAGGAGATGCATTTGGCGCAAAGTGTAGGAAAACAGGATTTGAAGGCATCTCCCATTGACTTCAATGTTAAAAAAATAGTTTTTGCAGGGGGGGGGGGGGGGGGCGGCGTTCCCCCACGTCCATATCAGCATGAGTAATAGCAGTGGCTGTTGTATAAAGTTGGCCTGTAGAAACGTCGCCCAGCTAAGCATGCGTGATTAGCTGAGGTAGCAATAGCACTGCACACACCCACGTGTTGCAATACTAACACACAATGTCAATGACCGTCATAGCACTTGCACACATCAATGCAATACACAATTGGCAATATATTACTCACGTTTTACACTGCAAAGAAGGGTTTCTATTCACTTCGATGACTGACGTTATCTGGCCGTAGCCTACGTGCCGTGGACACGCGGATAGCTCGATGACTGTGTTGTTGGTGGGGGTGAGGCAGCAAGTGAATGCAAATCTGACCGGCACAGGGAAAGCCCTACCTGACTTAAGCCACTCCCTGAAGTCTGTATTCTTCTTCGTGTCCTTTGGTGTTTTTTGGTGGTTGGCTAACCAGATTGCAGGTGCATTACCGCCTCCAACGGAACGGGAGTGTGCACAACACAGTTATATGCAACTACTTATTGCGGTAACTAATGGCGTTACTAGTTACCTATTCCCATTAATTAACGCCGTTATAGTTACTGTGATTGAAATGGGTGCGTTACTGCGTTACATTATGTGATCCAACTGAACCCTTGCCTTATGGCGAAAATGCACAGACACACTTGCTAACACACACAAATACACAGCAACGCCCACCACCAGCACATACACATGCACACAATGGCACATGCAAGTATCAGCGAGAGCAGCAGTGCATTTACAACTTGGAGATATAAGCACTATTGTGAATTTGTGGGGATAAAGGACGCACAAAATATTACAGATATATATATATATATATATATATATATATATAAACACTAGATGAGTGACCCGCACTGCTGGCCAATGGAGACTGACGTCGCCACATGGCGCCCATCGTGGCACAGGCAGCGCGCTCATTCATAACATCATGTATATGGTGCACGATTGAAATAACCGTAGATTGCTCAGTTATCAACCAATTTCCTAACTGTTGCAGTTGTTAGACACATCGAAGATGTAGTCATGATACTGCATACTTATATGTATAGTTATGACCTTCTTTTCTCAACATCTCTTGTTGTCTCCTGTATCATAGCCATGCTAATAACGTTTATAATAAACCCATCCGTTAGTAAATCAGTCAAGATTTACGCAACATAAGAGTGTTTTCGTGCAGATCACTCACCTTACAACAGCTGTAATGTAGTTGTTGACTGTGTCAAGATGGCCGCCAGTGACCTACGCTGGCAACTCCCCCTTGAGCCATCTAGTGTTTATATATCTACGGTAGTAATGACCAGTGACCCATATGGAACTTGGCTATACATTAAAAAAGAACTATATTCCAAACAGCCTACAGCTGATAACAGTCTGTCTGATAATAATCCGGTCTAACACCACGTCAATGGTAATACATTACAATATCACGTCAGTCATTACCAGATACCTCACGAGACGTATTTCAGTGACAGCTTCGTGCCATTAGCAGTTAATGTATACATACTAGCAACTGTAGACATTATAATAACTCTACTCCAAACAATATAGAGTAATTGACAGCGGTGCAGCACCAAACAAAACGCTATAAACTGACTCAATGAAACCAACAAGGCAATGTACATCCTCCCTAAAAAGCTGCACTGCGAAGTTGTCAGCCCTGGACAGTATGCAGGGCCATCCCTGGCCAACTTGGGGCCCCAAGCCACATTGTGAGATGAGCCCCGCCCCTGCAGAAGCAACATGCTGGGACGAAGCTAGTAGCTAAGACCACAGAGACTCAGCCGACGCCACTCCACCTGCACCTAAGCAACAGCGGCTGGATTTTAACCAAGGGACTGCTAGCCAGGGAAAAGTTGATAAAGCCATTGCACGGTATGTTGTAGAACACATGCAGGCTATTGCCACAGTGGAGTCACCCGCTTTCAGGGAGCTAGTTAGCATGATACCATGTCCGGGCGGCACACAGCATATGGGACGGATTTTTTTTTCCAACTACCTGGAGAAAGAATATACAAACATGGAAAGCCAGCTAATATCGATGCTATCCAGATTGCATATAATGCATGTCAAGTTGATCAACAGATTGTATTATTCTCCAATGCAATAACAGTACTGAAATGAAGGCTATAAGGGCATTAATGGGAGCCCTTTTTTAAGTAACTAAGAAGTTACTTTTCACAGTAACACATTACTTTTTGGTGTAAGTAATCAGTAAAGTCACCGAGTTACTTTTGAAATGAAGTAACTAGTAATGGTAACAAGTTACTGGTTTTCAGTAACTAGCACAATACTGTTGTCAACACAGTGACTTTTGTATACAGTGAGGTAAATGGTAAATAAATAAACCACTTCGACTAATAATGACAATCATAATCATAATCAATTCAATATAATAAATACTATATTATTTTATTATCATATAGTTGAAATATAGTCAAGACAAAACATGCTTGTTAGTTGCTCAACATCATTGCTAGCAGTGTGTGAGCATGTATGTGTGTGTGTGTGTGTGTGTGTGTCTGTTTGAGTGTGTGTGTGTGTGTGTGTGTGTGTGTGTGTGTGTGTGTGTGTGTGTGTGTGTGTGTGAGAGAGAGTGAGAGACAGATGATGTGGAAGACAGAGTAGCGTATCTGACATGTAAATGTTGGAAAATTGTACATTGTAGGCTGTGAGCTCCCTGTTTGAGCGACTGACTATTCCTTCGCAATGTAGCATCGCCTTGGATATGGTCTAAACTGGTCCAGGAATGGAATTTTTCCGATAATTTCCCTAAGAGCAGTCAATCAATGTTTATTTATATAGCCCAATATCCCAAATGTTACATTTGTCTCAGTGGTCTTCACAGTGTGTACAGAATATCAGTATGACAATACGACACCCTCTGTCCTTAGACCCTCACATTGTACAAGGAAAAACTTCTGGAGAAAACCCACAGTTTAAAGGGGAAAATGGGAGAAACCTCAGGGAGAGCAACAGAGGAGGGATCCCTCTCCCAGGACGGACAGACGTGCAATAGATGCGGTGTGTAAATTGAAAAGATAATTCATTTGCAACATAGGTAGTCCAAATGTTTGGAAATGCATGTGTGTATAATAGGAAGATGAATCCATGAGGATATCCATCCAGGACCTATGATCCAGGACCACAGCCACGACTCAAGATCCAGGGCTCGCGATCCAGGACCGCAGGATCATCCATGTCTCCGGATCCCGGCGTATATAGACACCAAAAAGAAAGACATTTGGGGAAGCTGGGTTAATCGGAACATGAGAGTACACAGGTATAGACAGAGACAAGGAAGAAGTAAGATGTCCCCCGACAAACTAAGCCTATATCAGCAAAACTAGGGGCTGAATCTAATCAGCCCTAACTATAAGCTTTATCAAAAAGGAAGGTCTTAAGCGCACTCTTAAAAACTGATAGGGTGTCTGCCGCCCGAACACAAATTGGAAGCTGACTCCACAAATGTGGAGCTTGATAGTGTGGGAAAATGTGCGCAAAATGCATGAAAACGGGCCATCTTTGGAAATTGCCATTTTTGTGGGGGGCGGGGCTAATCAAAAGCCCTTTGAAATATGTGTTCCATCATAATTGCAATGTGTATACAGCGTTTCGTGAATATCTGGAAAACTATATGCGAGTAGTTTGGAGTCATTTGAGACATGTAAATCGTCATAAATGGTACATTCTCTGTTAGCTTACGTTCGCCCCGATTGAGCTAGCAACTATTTTATTCGCAATTTAACATGATATTGGATATGGGCTTAACTTGTCCTGGACTGGAATTTTCCCGATCTTTTCCCGAGGAGGTGTTTGGGGAAAAAGGGCTTAAAATGCATGAATAACACAGATTTTTCAAAATGGCCGACTTTCTGGGGGGCGGGGCTAATGGAAGCTATTTTGAAATATGTCCGCAATTCCATCAGTAATGTCTGTGGCAAGATTGGGGTAGTTTGGAGAAACTATATGTGACTATCGCACAATAGGGGGCGCTACTGAGCTGGTGTACAAAAATGTACATTTTTTTTGTACAGTCTGGAAAACGACGTGGGTTGTGACGTGTGTTCCAAGTTTTGCGTCCGAAAGTCATTTTAACGATTTTGTGGCATTTAAATCGTCAAAATTGGTACATGTTCCGTTAGCTTACGAGCTCCCCGTTTGAGCAGTCGACTATTTATTCGCAATTTAGCATCACATTGGATATGGGCTGATCTTGTCCTGGTTTGAAATTTTTCCGATCATTTTCCTAGGACAAGTATGCGAAAATGCGCTTAAAATGGACATATTTCAAAATGGCCGACTTCATGGGGGGCGGAGATAATGGAAGCCATTTTGAAATATGTCCGCATTTCCATGAGGAATCTCGGTGCCAAGTTTCGGGTAGTTCGAAGAAACTATATTTGACTACCGCACAATAGGGGGCGCTACTGAGACATATTTGCTAAAACGTCTGATTTTTTTATACAGTCTGGAAAAGGTTGTGGGCTGTGACATGCGTTCCGAATTTAAAAGCCGTAACTCATTTTCTCCCCTACTTATGGCTCTGTACATTTTTTAACCCTTCGATTTCGAGAAAAAACTGAATAGGACACGCCCACATTTTTTATTGGTTGCGACCCTTTAAATCTCAGTTTATACTCACCCTGCCAGTATGTCTATGACAATATATATTTGTTTAGTCCATCGGTTCTTGAGATATAAATTAGTTGTGTTTTTGGCGCCCCCTATTGTCCGAAATGAACATTGTTTGTTGTGCCTATTCCCCAAGACACACTGAACCTATCCACCGAAATCTGTGATATTTGGATACATTTTGGATGAATTGTGAGCATTTATGTGTAGGCCACACCCTTTTGCTAATACGTTTTGATTGATGTCGGCCACATTTTTCCACACCTCGTGCTCATTTTGTACGGTAATGTGTCTGATGCTGTGCACTAAGTTTGGTTTGGAAAATCAAGAAATTGGAATTTAAGTTAATATTTCAATGTTTTTCACATTATGCTAATTTAAAAAAATCAAAGTAGGCGGAGCTTCGGGATATGAGAGGATAATATGTAGAGCTGCTCCACCCGGATAAGTGTGCAAAATTTCAGGTCCGTCAGACTTACGCTGCGACTTTGTAAATTTTTCGAAACACTGAATTTACACAGGTGGCGCTAGAGAGCAAGGTGAACATTTTTCTCCCATCGAATCCAGAATGTTAACATTTTCACCGGTCCTGGCGGCGTTGCCAAATGTCGCTACATGAATAGTGTCGTAACCCCCTCAAAAACAGGTCGAAAGTGCAGAACCGGTAACAGAAGAATAATAATACTGACGATTTCAATAGGTCTTTGCACTACGTGCTCAGGCCCTAATTACATTTTCACTATGAGCGCATTGCTCCTAAATAGTTGCTGTGGCACAGACACCAAACAACAGTCGTGCATCGACTCGGCAGGGATCAAGGCCGATGGATGTCTCTCCACGCTTCCACTGTCTAAACACAACCAAAATTACATTTTCACCATGAGCGCATTGCTCCGAAATAGTTGCTGTGGCACAGACACCAAACAACAGTCGTGCATCGACTCGGCAGGGATCAAGGCCGATGGATGTCTCTCCGCGCTTCCACCGTCTACACACAACCAAAACTACCGCTCGTGTCCTTTGTCAGTTACACAATGAAACAGTTGAAGCTCAGGTGTTCTTTGTTAATAAACATTGAACTGCCTCATGAGTACTGAAATACATCGGGATAACCTTAGTTTCTGTGAGATACTTACTTGTGTGTTTCCCATATACATGATCGATCAATGTTCCCTTTTCTGTTGTGGGTTCGGATACCAACTGCAAGTAACCTAGTTGGTCCATGAAGGATGACATGGACAATGACTTGAGGTGATCATGGTTGAAGTCTCCCAAAATGACTACGTTGTCTGACCTAGTATTTAAGAAACTGGTCAACAGCTTCATGTTTAGTTTGAACAGAGGCAATGGATATGTTTGTGGGCGGTAAAGAACCACAACAATCACATTCTCCCTGGTGAAATGCGAGGCAATACATTCCAAATTCACATTTGGAAGATCCAAAATGGTGTACTCCAACTGGTCTTGACAATATATGCCAACTCCCCCTTGTTGTTGGTCTTTAATTGTTTTCAAAACAGCGTCAGTTGAGTTGTATGCCTTGCAACGTGGCACACTGTGAAACGTATATTTCTCAATCCCTGCAGTGTGATTTGCAACAGTTTCAGTTAACCATGTTTCCGTTACAGCCACACAACTGTAATCAAATGGCTGAATTTGCACCGTTAGATCAGGTAAATGTCTGTCTAAACTTTGTACATTCATTGAGAATATGGAGAATGAGTGTGTTCCCTGTGAGGGTGTAGTAGCACAGGATACAAATGGCGGCATGCCATCAAGGGAATCCTGAATATTCTCTTTGCAATATATGGCGCTGTCTTTAAAGTCCTGAATTGTCAACCCATTTAAGCTTTTGACGCGGCTTAAAGCAACATATGCCTGGCCTGACTCAAAGATTCTTTTGAGCGAAACGACTGCTTTGTCAACAGTTAACCCTTGCACCTTGTGGATTGTGCAAGCCCATGCTAGTTTCAAAGGAAACTGTTTACGCAATTTCCCCTTGCGTATCCTTTCGTCATCTCTGTTTATGGGAGTAGCCAAAGGGTTGCCACTAGTTGAAGGGAAACGCTTCCTTCTGTTAGTACCCACTTTTTCGTCATCGAATTTCACAAACACAGTGCTCACAAATGTGTTGTGGATATTGTTGACAATGTCTACGACATTCCCACAGACTCCGTTTACCAAGGTTTTTTTTTATGACGATGTGCTTAAATGTGTTTCGGTACGCAAAACTTGGGACACGCATCACAGCCCACGACCTTTTCAAGAATGTAAAAAAAACAACGTACTTTTTCAAAAATACTGCTCACTAGCGCCCCCTATTGTGTGGTAGTCACATCTAACTCTCAGAACTTCACGGATTTTAGCACAGACATTACTCATGGAATTGCGGACATATTTGTAGATACATTCCATTAGCCCCGCCCCCCAAAAAGTCGGCCATTTTGAAATATGTGCGTTTTTCAGCCATTTTACGCACGTTCTTGCGAACTCCTCCTAGGGGAATGATCGGAAAAATTCCAATGCAGGACAGGTTTAGCCCCTATCCCATATGATACTTAATTGAGGAGCACATTTTTGAAAAATTACTCGTGGAGGTCGTAAGCTAACAGCGAATACACCATTTTTGACGATTTACATGTCGCAAATTACTCCAAACTACTCGGATATAGTAATTCCGATATTCACGAAACGCTGTATACGTATTGCTATTATGATTGCACACATATTTCAAATTGCCTTCCATTAGCCCCGCCCCCCAGAAAGTCCACCATTTTGAACAATGTGCGTTTTTCAGCCATTTTACGCACGTTCTTGCGAACTCCTCCTAGGGGAATGATCGGAAAAATTCCAATGCAGGACAAGTTCAGCCCCTATCCAATATAATACTTAATTGAGGAGCACATTTTTGAAAAATTACTCGTGGAGGTCGTAAGCTAACAGCAAATACACCATTGTTGACGATTTACATGTCACAAATTCAACCAAACTACTACATTTCCATTTTTGGAAACCTTTACAAAGTGGCACCGTAACTCCGAATGACCTGAAATTTTGCCCACTTATTCGGGTGGACCTACTCTACATATTATGTCCAGGAACCCCAAAGCTCCAACTTCTTTATTTTTTTTAAATTACCATAATGTTAAAAACAGTGAAATATTACCTTAAATTTCCATGTTTTCTTTTTCAACGCCAAACTTAGTATACAGCATCAGTGGAGGGTCAGACACATTACTGTAGAAAATGAGCATGTTCAGTCGATAAATATGCCCGTCATTAATCTAAATGCTCATCACAGCTGTCACTGCTGTCATTAATGCCTTACATACTTTTACTTATAATTAAAAAATTACATCTGTGTGCCATGTAGTACTTGTCATTTTGCATAATACTGTATATACTTATTACATTGCTGTTAACATTGTCTTTTTTTAAATACTGTCTACACTTAATCTACAACTTCTCTCATATCATTGAATCTACATTATGGTTGTTTATATTTATCTGTTATCTTGGACTTCTTTGCGTCTTAGGTTTACATTTAAATGTTTGCTGTGACGGACTGCGGAGCTGAGCAAAACACACACTAACAGTTAGACCAAACACACTTAGCTATTCCATCTACCTCTGGAGCTAGCTAAACTAGTTATAAATATGTTTATTCTTCACTGTCGGCATATAGGGTTAGGGTTAACCCTAACCCTAACCCTAACACAGTTGGCGCACATGCCTAAGATTTCCTGGTCAGAAATAAAGGAACGCAAAGTCAGGTAAACAATTTAGAGACATGACAAACGGCTCATCTCGGAGGACTGAGGGGGGGGGACCAGCAACCCTCCCCGACAGGCGCACGGACGCGAGGGCCCGCTCATCACTGCGCGCACAAGTGCGACCGCAGTTTTAATTATTATTATTATTATTATTATTATGTACAGTGGTGGCCGGCCCCCTCTTCCCACAAGTTTGATTGTCATTAAAAGTTAAAAGTAAATAAAAAAAATATTTTAATATTTTTTTTTGTAATGAACAATGTAAATATTATATAGTTGGTATCAGTAAAATGTAGAATCTCAAATAAAATGTCGTTTAAAATTGTGTTACGATGTCGAAAGTTATACTGATGTAACATGTGTACAAAGTGTGTAGGTGTGTGTAACAAATTAATGTCTAAAAGTCTTCCTAATTGACCCTGTTAATACATTAGAAAGCACAATATGATACTAGTATAGAAACACATTTTTATTAACATTTATAAAATGTCTTGTATTATGAGAATAATGATGATTATGTGCAGCAACTATAGACAAGCAGGTATTTGGTGATAAGAATATTGGGGAATCAGACATAAGCAAGCAATAATAATTAAATATCTCTGAAAAGAAAGGACAGCACACATTAAAATGTAAAACTAAGACGCAAAGAAGTGCAAGATAACAGATAAATATATAACAACCACAATGTAGATTCAATAATATGAGAGAAGTTGTAGATTAAGTGTAGACAGTATTTCAAATAAAGACAATGTAATAAGTATAGTATATGCAAAATGACAAGTACTATATGAAGTGACAGCATTGATGAGCTATACACGTCTACACCATAGAGCAGGGGTGGCCAACCTTTTTTGAACCGAGAGCTACTTTTAAAGTTAAGTTAAAGCCTTTTATTGTCACTATACACATAGTATAACGAGATGCAGAGTGCAACTCTGTCCCGGTGTGCAAAAAATATACAAACAAATACATAACACCAAAAAACACAGCAATAGGACATACAATCATACGGGGGAATAAATAGTTAAAAATATTGACATAAAAAATAGTATATAAAGTGCATTAAAAGTGTGTGTATGTGTGAGAATGGTTACAGTTATTATTATGTGTGGTGGTTGAGCAGCCTGACGGCCCAGGGGTAGAAGCTGTTTTTGAGTCTGTTTGTCCGTGACTTGAAGCTCCTGTATCTCCTCCCAGAAGGCAGGAGAGAGACCAGTCTGTGACCTGGGTGAGAGCTGTCCTTTATGATTTTATTAGCTCTGCTGAGGCAGCGGGAGGTGGAGATGTGTTCCAGAGAGGGCAGGGGGAGGTGGAGATGTGTTCCAGAGAGGGCAGCGGGAGGTGGAGATGTGTTCCAGAGAGGGCAGGGGGAGGTGGAGATGTGTTCCAGAGAGGGCAGCGGGAGGTGGAGATGTGTTCCAGAGAGGGCAGGGGGAGGTGGAGATGTGTTCCAGAGAGGGCAGGGGGAGGTGGAGATGTGTTCCAGAGAGGGCAGGGGGAGGTGGAGATGTGTTCCAGAGAGGGCAGGGGGAGGTGGAGATGTGTTCCAGAGAGGGCAGCGGGAGGTGGAGATGTGTTCCAGAGAGGGCAGGGGGAGGTGGAGATGTGTTCCAGAGAGGGCAGCGGGAGGTGGAGATGTGTTCCAGAGAGGGCAGGGGGAGATGTGTTCCAGAGAGGGCAGGGGGAGGTGGAGATGTGTTCCAGAGAGGGCAGGGGGAGATGTGTTCCAGAGAGGGCAGGGGGAGGTGGAGATGTGCTCCAGAGAGGGGCAGGGGGAGATGTGTTCCAGAGAGGGCAGGGGGAGGTGGAGATGTGTTCCAGAGAGGGCAGCGGGAGGTGGAGATGTGTTCCAGAGAGGGCAGGGGGAGGTGGAGATGTGTTCCAGAGAGGGCAGGGGGAGGTGGAGATGTGTTCCAGAGAGGGCAGGGGGAGGTGGAGATGTGTTCCAGAGAGGGCAGCGGGAGGTGGAGATGTGTTCCAGAGAGGGCAGGGGGAGGTGGAGATGTGTTCCAGAGAGGGCAGGGGGAGGTGGAGATGTGTTCCAGAGAGGGCAGGGGGAGGTGGAGATGTGTTCCAGAGAGGGCAGGGGGAGGTGGAGATGTGTTCCAGAGAGGGCAGGGGGAGGTGGAGATGTGTTCCAGAGAGGGCAGGGGGAGGTGGAGATGTGTTCCAGAGAGGGCAGCGGGAGGTGGAGATGTGTTCCAGAGAGGGCAGGGGGAGGTGGAGATGTGTTCCAGAGAGGGCAGGGGACAGCTGATGGTTTTCTCTGCCATCCGTATCACTCTCTGCAGGGCTTTCTTGTCCGCAGCTGAGCATCCTGCATACCACCCCGAGATGGAGTATGACAGCACGCTCTCGATGGTCGTCCGGTAGAAGGACACCAGCAGCTTCTTGTTAAGTCGGTTTCTCCGAAGCACCCTCAGGAAGTGTAGTCGCTGCTGGGCCTTCGTAACTGCTGCAGTGGTGTGTGCTGTCCAGCTGAGGCTCTCCGAGATGTGAACCCCCAGGAACTTAAAGGTGGAGACCCTCTCCACTCTCTCTCCATTGAGGTGAAGGGGAGCGTGTTCTGGACGGTGCTTTCTGAAGTCTATGATGATTTCTTTTGTTTTACTTGTGTTCAGATACAGATTATTTGATGAACACCACACAGACAGCTTCAGGATCTCGTCTCTGTATGCCGACTCGTCGTCTCCCTTATGTATTTGGCCGACCACAGTGGTGTCATCTGCAAATTTGATAATGGAGTTAGAGGGGTGAATGGGTCGAGGGAGGGTGGGAGGCTGGCTTTGATGTAGTCGGCTATTAGTCTTTCGAAACATTTCATCACCGCCAATGTTAGGGCTATGGGCCTGTAGTCGTTGAGCTCTCTGACTGGTGTCTTTTTGGGGACAGGAATGATGGTAGCCGTTTTCAGACAGGATGGAATGCAAGCTTGTGACAGGGACAGGTTGAATATCCTGGTCAGGACCCCTAAAAGCTGGTCAGCACAAGCTTTGAGTACTTTTCCGAGTACTCCATCGGGTCCATTAAAGTTGCCAGTCTGCCGAGATCTACCAGTCCAAATAGAGAGGCGTAGCCATTACTGACAGCCTACTACCAGGTAAATACACACTTCTACTTGTATAAAACTGACCTTTGTACGATTTATACTTCATAAAATACTGCAGATCCTTTATCTTACCTCTTTCTAGTCTACACACATACAAGTATTTAACTGAAGTTACACAACAGTGTTGTTGATACAGAGTTGGAGTTTATTCACACGTCACACTACAGTGGGTAATGTTTTCAAGAAGCATTGAACAGTGCTGCCACATATATGACACAGGAAAAAGACTCTGAACCCTTTGTTTGCCATTATATAAAAATAGTGTTGCTACAAAAGTATAAATTAGGCTTTCTAATAAGACAACTCAGATCTGAAGCTACACAGGAATCTGCTGCAACTGTGCGCTGTTCAGGCTTGCTTTATCCAGCAACTCAGGTGGCAGCTCTGTCCTGATTTACCGTGCACTTTTCAAAGTAGCGTTCCCCAGCAGATCCATTTCTCCAGAATTCTGGTAATCACAGAGAAAACAAGAGATCATAATAAAGACATGGTTGCTAAAGCATGATTGAACAATGTAACTGTAAGCCTTATAGACAGATAAAGTGTTTGTGTGTGTGTGGGAGGGAGGGGGTGTGTGTTTATTTGTAGGCTTTAGGAGATATGTAGAAATAAACAGTAGATATTTTTCATGAAACCATATGGTGCTTCACATAATAAAATATACAAGGGCTGTAGCCTTATATACATTATATGCTTTAGGAGCTGTATGTGTGTGTTTTACATTCAGTAGGTGTCTGTTGTGGAGTGTATAGGTGTCTGTTGTAATTGCTTTTGCCGCCAGCAGAGCCGGTGTGTGTGTGTGTGTGTGTGTGTGTGTGTGTGTGTGTGTGTGTGTGTGTGTGTGTGTGTGTGTGTGTGTGTGTGGTTTAGGAGTTATGAGCATTTCTTTCTAAGCCCCGCATTTAGATTAATGACGGGCATATTTATCGACTGAACATGCTCATTTTCTACAGTAATGTGTCTGACCCTCCACTGATGCTGTATACTAAGTTTGGCGTTGAAAAAGAAAACATGGATATTTAAGGTAATATTTCACTGTTTTTAACATTATGGTAATTTTAGAAAAATGAAGTAGGTGGAGCTTTGGGGTTCCAGGACATAATATGTAGAGTAGGTCCAACCGAATAAGTGGGCAAAATGTCAGGTCATTCGGAGTTACGGTGCCACTTTGTAAAGGTTTCCAAAAATGGAAATGTAGTAGTTTGGATGAATCTGTGACATGTAAATCGTCAAAAATGGTGTATTCGCTGTTAGCTTACGACCTCCACGAGTAATTTTTCAAAAATGTGCTCCTCAATTAAGTATCATATTGGATAGGGGCTGAACCTGTCCTGCATTGGAATTTTTCCGATCATTCCCCTAGGAGGAGTTTGCAAGAACGTGCGTAAAATGGCTGGAAAACGCACATTTTTCAAAATGGCCGACTTTCTGGGGGGCGGGGCTAATGGAAGGCAATTTGAAATATGTGGGCAATCATAATAGCAATATGTATACAGCGTTTCGTGAATATCGGAATAACTATATTCGAGTAGTTTGGAGTAATTTGCGACATGTAAATCGTCAAAAATGGTGTATTCGCTGTTAGCTTACGACCTCCACGAGTAATTTTTCAAAAATGTGCTCCTCAATTAAGTATCATATGGGATAGGGGCTGAACCTGTCCTGCATTGGAATTTTTCCGATCATTCCCCTAGGAGGAGTTTGCAAGAATGTGCGTAAAATGGCTGAAAAACGCACATTTTTCAAAATGGCTGACTTTCTGGGGGGCGGAGCTGATGAAAGGCAATTTGAAATATGTGTGCAATCATAATAACAATATCTACACAGCGTGTCGTGAATATCGGAATAACCATATCCGAGTAGTTTAGAGTAATTTGCGACATGTAAATCGTCAACAATGGTGTATTCGCTGTTAGCTTACGACCTCCACGAGTAATTTTTCAAAAATGTGCTCCTCAATTAAGTATCATATGGGATAGGGGCTAAACCTGTCCTGCATTGGAATTTTTCCGATCATTCCCCTAGGAGGAGTTCGCAAGAACGTGCGTAAAATGGCTGAAAAACGCACATATTTCAAAATGGCCGACTTTTTGTGGGGCGGGGCTAATGCAATGTATCTACAAATATATCCGCATTTCCATGAGGAATCTCTGTGCCAAGTTTCGGGTAGTTCGAGGAAACTATATTTGACTACCGCACAATAGGGGGCGCTACTGAGACATATTTGCTAAAACGTCCGATTTTTTTCTACAGTCTGGAAAAGGTTGTGGGCTGTGACATGCGTTCCGAATGTAAAGGCCGTAACTCATTTTCTCCCCTACTTATGGCTCGGTACATTTTTTAACCCTTCGATTTCGAGAAAAAACTGAATAGGACACGCCCACATTTTTCATTGGTTGCGACCCTTTAAATCTCAGTTTATACTCACCCTGCCAGTATGTCTATGACAATATATATTTTTTTAGTCCATCGGGTCTTGAGATATAAATTAGTTGTGTTTTTGGCGCCCCCTATTGTTCGAAATGAACATTGTTTGTTGTGCCTATTCCCCAAGACACACTGAACCTATCCACCGAAATCTGTGATATTTGGATACATTTTGAATGAATTGTTAGCATTTATGTGTAGGCCACACCCTTTTGCCAATACGTTTTGATTGATGTCGGCCACATTTTTCCACACCTCGTGCTCATTTTGTACGGTAATGTTTCTGCCCCTCCATTGATGCTGTGCACTAAGTTTGGTTTGGAAAATCAAGAAATTGGAATTTAAGTTAATATTTCAATGTTTTTCACATTATGCTAATTTAAAAAAAATCAAAGTAGGCGGAGCTTCGGGATATGAGAGGATAATATGTAGAGCTGCTCCACCCGGATAAGTGTGCAAAATTTCAGGTCCGTCAGACTTACGCTGCGACTTTGTAAATTTTTCGAAACACTGAATTTACACAGGTGGCGCTAGAGAACAAGTTGAAAAATGTTCTCCCATCGAATCCAGAATGTTAACATTTTCACCGGTCCTGGCGGCGTTGCCAAATGTCGCTACATGAATAGTGTCGTAACCCCCTCAAAAACAGGTCGAAAGTGCAGAACCGGTAACAGAAGAATAATAATACTGACGATTTCAATAGGTCTTTGCACTACGTGCTCAGGCCCTAATTATAAAGGCCAAGTCTTTCTTTATAGATTTCAAAGTGCACCTGGAGATTTGTTTTTCGCCACCTGCGTTCAGCTTTTCGACACTCTTTTTTCTCTGTTCTCACGGTCATGGCCTTTCTCCATGGAGATATTTTCTTCCCAGTCACTTCCTTTACCCTAGTTGGAGCAATGGCATCTATAAAAAATTTAATTTTTGAATTAAAATGATCTACTAGCTCATTTACTGAGATGTTAGCAGGGGCAAGTGTGGAAGAAAAAATTCTGAGTAAACATTTCCCTAGTGTTTTCAGTTAAATATCGCTTTGTGGTTACCTCTTTTTGAACATTTTTGTGAACAGAAATAGAGCTCTCAAAAAAAACACAGGAATGATCAGAGAGTGCAACATCAGTCACCACAACCTCAGAGATATTCAGACCCTTTGAGATAATTAAGTCCAGAGTGTGCCCCTTATTGTGCGTGGGCTCGTCATTTAAAAGAGTTCGCGTTTGTAAACAATCTGTAAACAACTACACTTGTATGTTTTCCAAATCAAGCAAAGGAACAGAATACAGACAGACATCTGATCAGACGATCTTAAAAAGAAGCAACGTTTTCCCCCAGTTTGGTAACGGTTGGATTGGAATCACTGGTTTGTGTGACAGGTCAGAATGGGATGTTGATATTCGTTCTCTAACCTTCTGTAACAAATTGACGGTCCGAGAAACTTCATAAATATAGGCTCAGTAATTGTTTTGGAATGAGATTTTGGCCAAAGAAGGAGGGGAAGAAATAAAGAAAGAAGCTGATTTACTATACTGATTATGCTGAATCGGGCATTTCGTCTTTTGTTGGGTTTTTTTCTTCATGAAAATGACTTTCAACCATTGCTGACTAAAATATATTCATAAATGTCCCATTCCCGCTGTATGTACCCACTATATTTCTCTTTAAACATGTTAATACGAGCACCAACACTGCTGAAGGTCAAGCAGTACAACGCAACTTGCTTAAAGAAGACAGTAGTAACATCACCTCAATCATTGTGCAAACATCCCAGAGAATATGTGCATTACATGCAGGGACATACAGTATGTGCAATTGCTCACAACAGTTTCCATTCATGCTGGTGCCTATCAAATACCAGGAACTGGGAGGTACAGACACCATGTGTGTGAAAACGCATTCTCTTTAATCATTGGTCGACAGTAAAAAAAAAGAAGGAGATTAGCTTGCCCTTTGACTATCTTATTGACGGACATGATTAGCCAGTACAGTTGACTAGTAGTATCCAAGCAAGAGTTGGAAGATATGATTCATTTAGCTGTTTTGGCGGCTTGTGAAGTGATGAACACTGTATTAGCGGAGTAGCTAATCCCCCCAGTATAAACTCATTGGTGACAGATATACTCTCTTTATACACAAACAAGTAAACATGTAAAGCGTTAGTGAGACAACAAAGGATGATGCTAAGAAGGCTCAAAACAATCCAATTCTCATTTTGTGATTGATAGAGTTCAATGTTTACAAGTCCCCCATGTGCTAGCGCTCTGTATTAGTTACAACAATGACTATGGATAACTAAAGGAAAGTGTGAGGGGTATCAGAGCCAAAGGAAAACATGTAGAGTTGGTTCTCCTAGGGTTTTTATGAAACCTTTATATTTTTCACTTTTTTGTAGCTTGTCACATTCTGTTATCCATTACAATGTGTTAGGCCTTGACATGTTGAATCTCTCTTGGCTGCTAACTCAAATAAATAGTAACTTCTTTTGTGTCTCAGGAGCAGAAGAAGCGTGACAGAGCTGCTAAACCTCTTGGGTTTGGGTTGATGGGTACACAAAGTGTCTGACTTTGATACGAGTTTTTTACAGTAAACAAATCACTTTCCAGGAGTCTTTTTTAAACCATCACTTGAAACTTCCCTAACTTAACCAAGTAGTTTAAGCTGCCACACCAAACCTTACCATAGGGTTTGTAGATTGGGAAATGCCAATCTGAATCATTTTGATGGTCATGTGTTAATCACAATAAGCCTAGTGGTTGTGTCACACTTTGCTGTTTTGGTTGGTTTACAAGATTTGCAACGCCTGACTGGAATAATTTCAACTCCAAGTCTAAAATAAGTAATTTACAGCTGGATCCAAACCGTGAGAAAAGTCTGGGTCTGGGTGAAGGCCAGGCAGTCTGATAAGGGTAACGGGTCCATTTGCATGCAGCATCCATCCAACTGATAGGCCTTTTACATAAACACATCAACAGGTTTATCATCATAGCATCTTTGTTTGTATTTCTAGAGGCCCTGAAGATCTGTGTGTCAGGATATACATATGCAGGTATTGGATTAGCTTGTACAATACAGTAAATGTTATTTATTTATGGAGGTTAGCATATAGTTTCTGTCTGTTTAATGAAAATTTAGCAGCTGTTTCAAACTGTTGAGCTCGAGGCATGTTTGTTCTGGTTTGCTCTGGCCAGGAAAATGTGCGGTGATCAGGAACCAACAAACCCAGAGTCTGCAGACTAATCACTGTCTGCTTGTGTTTTTCTGATAAGCAGCAGTAATAACGCATAACTCCAGGAACACATTTCACCAGATTGCTTGTTTGAAGACAAACTGCTGTGACTAAGAAGGTTTCTATGATTATTCACACAAAAGATCTTCATCTTACAGAGCTTTTAAATGTTTTAATTTCAGAGAGCCTTCATGAAGTGATGACACATACAGCCATACAGATATAAAGATCAGAGGATATATGATGCTATAAAGCTGAAAATGAAGTCATTTTCTTCTTTCCGTTTCCCTATATAGCGACACAGCTATACTTAACCACATGCAGGTGTGTTTTTGGCACGGGCAGCGAGCTGGCAGGTGTGTTTGCTATTACAATGTGATAATGTCTATCATTACAGCACAGTAAGAACAGGCGTGTTAGCAGGAGGCTGGGACCGAGAGGAAAGCAATAATGCTTTTATCAGGATGTGAGCGCACCACCGGCATTCCTGCCCCTTAAGAGTCATAAACACACACACACACACACACACACACACACACACACACACACACACACACACACACACACACACACACACACACACACACACACACACACACACACACACACACACACACACACACACACACACACACACACACACACACACACACACACACACACACACACACACACACACACACACACCCATCAGAACAGTATAAGAGACATACGACTCACTCAAATTAGCACCCTGGTGGTTTAAATGTAGCTCCAAATGATCCCTTTAGAGGGAATATGTGCAGTGAATAAATGCTCATTACAGATTACAGTCATTTCATGGAAGGAGGAAAGTGCAAGTCAGAGGTTGAGACTATAATTACTTATAGATAAAGTGCACATAATGAGAAAATGCACATAAACCTATGCTGTATTAAAACTAGTGATTCTTAAATAAATAATTAAAGGAAAGGGTTTATACTTTTTAAATCTCTACCACATTTTATTTCTACAATTGACAGAGATTAAATGCTCACACACACACACACACACACACACACACACACACACACACACACACACACACACACACACACACACACACACACACACACACACCACACACACACACACACACACACACACACACACACACACACACACACACACACACACACCACACACACACACACACACACGCGCACACACACACACACACACACACACACACACGCACGCACACATTAGAGTAGCACTTTACTAACACACAAACAGAGAGAAAAGACAGGAAAAGACAGAGCGTTATGAAAGTACAAATATGGGACAAACCCTTGAATTGTCATATTCTGTGGTTAAGCATCAAAGATATATAACTATTTTAAGTGCATGATGACTTTGAAAACATTACAGCTACACACAAAGCTGCTAAGAGTTCAAAGAGTGTGAAATAACACTCACTTAAATATTCATGCGAAGACAATCAGGGTTTAAACAATAGCAATTATCACCATCATCATTACCATAGATATAATAAGAAGCAACACTTTTTGCTGTTATCTCCAACTTTAGTCAGAGCTTATCATGCCTATTGTTTTGGCCCCAGAGTCCAGTCATTAAATCTCCACTTCAGAAAAATAAGGATTTCTTTGGAGCATTGCCACAGAAAGTGACTGCAATACACGTCTTAAAGTTGTTTAGAAGTAAGTACGTTTTTTGGAAGTATACAAAAATGAATGTGCTTGCAATTATAAAAACATGATGACATTTTGCTGATCCTCGCATTCACCCTAAGGGTTAGGTGTTGGATCAAGGATTTAAGGTAGAGTCAGAATCAGGTTTATAGGTTAAAGTTGCTCATGAGGCAAAGTTAACATGGTCAGTGAAAGCCCTCACAAGTATATTGATTTAAAGGGGTGTGTGTGAGTGTGGGTGTGTGCACATCCGCGAGTTTATGTTTACAACACCCAAGGAGGTGCTGATAAGCGCTGATGGATTTGCGCCAGATGGTGAGGCAGCAGAAATGAAGATCAAGCCTTAGAAAATATTTGTTTGCAGCATCTGCCTGGATCTCTCTGTGTGTGTGTGTGTGTGTGTGTGTGTGTGTGTGTGTGTGTGTGTGTGTGTGTGTGTGTGTGTGTGTGTGTGTGTGTGTGTGTGTGTGTGTGTGTGTGTGTGTGTGTGTGTGTGTGTGTGTGTTAGAGCAATGTACCAGATGTTATTTCTTAGCGAAGCGGAGACCAGCCTCTCATGACTAGTTGTAAAAAAGAGAGTTGCTACAACACTGTTGTGGTAACATGCTGTTTATATTAAGGCTATGGCAGTGAAGACACATCTGTTTAAAAACTGACTTAGGTTCCTTTTATTTTGGATTCATGCATTTTAATTAATGGATTTAATAATAGGTATTTTTGGTAAGAAGCTATAAATAAGAACAACTGTGTAACTGTCTGCTGTCCACTTCAAGCATGGCAATTACTTTTTGCTAGCTGTTTTAAGCTAGCTCTTTATAATGTGATAGTGTGAAAAATATAAATGTGTAAAAGTGTTAACCTTTGCAACATCTTTGTGATGTTTGTAACCCTTTGGATGCCTTCACAAAATCAAAATAATTGTTAAGAAATTGCTTAATTATGGAGCTGTTAATGCCTTATATGGCTTATTTATGAGTGTCACATTCAGGGTTCGATTGGCAACAAAAAAACTAAAAATGTACCCTGTCAATATCCGTTGGGAAATACATACATGTAGGTCATTCTCTGAAAGACACAACCAAGGAAAATGTGGTAATGGACTCTGCAGACATACCCCAAAACTGGAAGAACAGTTTTCCTTGTTGCGACAGACATTTTTTGAGTTTCTGTCTGAGGCCCTGCTCAACTTATTCGACAGGGATGAAAATCAAGAGATGTCATCGCAGATGGTATTGCAGTTAAATGAAATCCTCCACTCCACTATGTTTTTTCCTTGTCTGTCTACCTGCAGCCATAAGGAGGCTGATAGTAGGATGTTACTCCATGTTTCACATGCTGCACTTCATGGCTATGAGAAGATATTGATTTGCTCTGTTGATTCAGGTGCTAGCTGTTCTGTGTTGCAAAGTCTTAGAGAAGGGTATGAAGTTGGACTTGCGTTCATAGCAGGCAAAAATGTCAGACACTTTGCATTAAATGAGGGTTTAAAGGGCCTTGGATCTGAAAAGGCATGTGCACACCCAATGATCCAAACTCTATGTGGGTGTGCCACTGAGAATAAGAGGTTTGTGATGTTGCTCTATGATAGAACCAGTATAGCACCAGTATAGCCTCAAAGAAAGACAGAAGGTTTGAACCAAAAATAAATAATATTTAACCAACCAGTACCTCTCTGGAACAAGGGAGAGCAACTTAATAGGATGATATGTACGGTAAATACTGTTATCCAAATGCTTGCTCAGGCCTGTCTCTGTATGAGGAGGAGTGTGAGAAAGTGTAAACAATGTGCGGGTATGACAAATTTAGTTAGCATTATTGTTTTTTAAATTGGATGACAATTGTTTAACCTTTGTTCTCAGCATACTGCTTCCTTAGATTGTGTTACATTAAATAACTCAGCCACTTGTTCTGTAACAAACTTTATATACATATATTAATTTCAAACCCCCATCTTTAGGAGTCATAAGATCAGAATTGTGCAGAATCGTTTGACATATTTAGCGCTTATTTTGCAACTAATTTGGAAATTGGACACCAAAATGGGAGAAACCTGAAATCTATATATTTTCATAACAAATGAACCAAAACGGTGTTAAATGCGCTGCGTATGATTGCAAAATGCAGAGATGTTAGCTGATGCTATAAACTTAGATGCCTAACTATACTAACACCAGGCAAAAGAGATTTATAACTTAGCAACTTTTATTTCTGACCTTTAGTTGACAAAGCATTTGATTGGATTTTATAATTTACTACTTACAAACCCTAACCTGGTTAGCATGCTATTTTTAGCATCTAGCTCAAAGCACTGTTGTACCCGAGTAAATCACAGAGCTGCTCCCGAAGCTGTAGACCCGTAATCTTGTTAAAGGGTGCCTTATTAAAAAGTGTTACAAAATAACTGAATTGAACTTTATTGCAATAAAGAGAATTGGCTACAGCAACATGTGTGCATACAAACATGCAGACATATGAGACACAGATCTATGTATGGATTTATCCCTGCTCTTATTGAGAAAACAAGCCAATTATTTACACTGCTGTCAAATCGCCTCTATATCTGTTACCGGCTGGTTCCTGCTCTGCAACACGCCAATCTGCGCTGTAGCATCTCTCTATCTGGTCAAACTATTTTCACTATAGCATAAACACTTCAAATTAGGAAGGAATCTGATTTGTGGCTCCAGCCAGGCAGTTGTTTGTCGAGTGATGTCGCCGAAAGACTCTCTCTGGGATTGGTTTGTCCCACAAGAAGGGATTATTATTATGTTGGCTAATATTCAAGGGGATCAAGTTTTGCTTATGACTGTTAGTCATAATCTCTAAAAGCAACCTCACCCACACATGTCTCACACTGCAAACTAGACTAAAGTTCTTCTCTCAGCACAAATACACAAACAGCACAAATACAGGCACACACACTATTTTTTCCCTCCATCTCACACTATCTTTGTTTTGCTCTCCTTCACACGCAGACTGACACACATTGCTGTTTCTCACAGTCTGGACTTGCTTTTGTTTGATTTACTCAGTGACCTCTGACCCTAGCTAGACTGAGCTGGATGGACCCTGGGCCATGCTGCGGCTCCGACAGTTCATTTCCAACAAAACCCCATGCATGTGTGTGTGTGTTTGCATTTCAACATACTCAGATATAAATTCCAGTTTTACTCTGCGGTCCAAAAAGCGAAAGTGTTATAATGTGCCTTTGATATTTCGAAAGTGCCTGACAAATAAATCGTGTTTTTTTACCACATAGCATCTGCACCTGTGCGACCCACTGTTCCTAACAAAGAGTTAAGCTAAATGAAGTTGCCTTCGTGTGCATATGAAACCCTCTTGGTAGCACTACACTTGTAATTCCAGTGTTTTACAAGCTATTAACTGACCTTTTGGCGCATTTCCTGTTTTTGTGAAGCTCAAATAAATTAAAGATGGCAACAGTTATGTGACTCCTTCTGACCTTAGCCTGTAAAAATACCCACTTATGAGTCTGAGAGAACATCAGGGAGAAAGGAAAGAGCTGTGTTCACTCAATCAAGATGACTATTTAATTACTTTTAAAAGTACCGTTAACATAGATAATATTGCAGTAGCTTTCTATTTAAAAGATACATTTAATTGAAAGTGACTTTAAATTTGACTGAGTTCCTTTGTGGTCCACTTTTTCCCACTTGTTTTTAAAACCACATCTTTAGGTCTCCATCTGTCTTATGTTAGATGATGGATTTCTAAGCATTTTCATGGTGGTCGAAACCAAATGTGATAATCACTTTGTTTTCACATTCATACCATCAGAGGACTTACATTTTAACTGATGTTAAAGCTTTGGATATAATACTCATACATCTTTCCTTAATAATCCGTCTCAATCTATGTTTTGCTTTCGATCTGTGAAAAACTAAAACAAAACTATGTGATATCCTCCCTGACTGTAAGACATATCTAAATCTGCAGTGAATACATCTGTTATCCCTTATTCGAACGGATCAAGAAGAAATCTTTTGTTGTCATACTTCTTTGATGGCTCCTCTTAAAGTCGTAGCTGGGGTATTTTTCTCAACTCATCTTTGAAGGCGGTCCATTGCTCTGAGTTTTTAAACAGATGTGGGATTCCCAATGTTTACTCCCTGACGTGGTGCAGTGCCTAAATATGGAGATAATAAAGACTGAAAACAGCCTGTGCAAAGCCATCAAAAACAAAAGAGAGAAGTGATGGATGTTGTCACCTTTGGAAAGAGCTATGCTAGTTCTTCCAGTTAACCAGCTGCTGGCTTGAGGCCATTTTTGTGTGCAAGTCAAACAAAGAAGATATCATTTTCCCCTTGATAACAACTACGTATACAAAGATTACATTTATCTATAACTTGCCTTCTTTTATAAAAATAAGTTTAAATGACTCATTATTAAGGTGTAGTTGCTTTGAGTGACAGATGGCTGTTGCTAGCCAAATTTCTGTTTTGAGATGGCCGACTTTCCAGGATAAACTAGGCTTTTCGCAACACTATTAACTGTTACAGCAACATAGTAACACACTTCTTAAGCTGTGTTATTAGGTTAGCTATTGTTCTTGTTGTGCAACACATTAAACGGCTCAATCCCTTGTTCTCAGTTCCCTTTAAGCCGTTGATCAGGAAGTGGACTGAATTTTTCTTCGGGTTTCCAGCGAGAGTGACCTGAAAGACAGCGGGAGATGGGGGAGGTATGTGTTACAGTGCAATAGCCGGTAAGTCTCTTTGCAGTAACCACACCAGAGCATTGAGCACATGCTTATAGAGGGAGGCTAATCAGCTTTCTGCAGATGGGCTAATGTCCTTACAGTGGCCGAGAGGGGGGCCTATATTTAGCGTCCACTCTCTCCCTCTTAACAGCGGATAACATTGGTCCTGTTCTCCTTTTTTATAGCTCATCTCTGCTTAAAATCGCCTAGAAGAACATGCAGACAAAGATAAAGGAAATGAGTGAGGAAAACAAATCAGAAGGGAAAGAAAATATGACACTACTAGACTTGCACGTAGCAGATTTTTGAAAGCATGGTATTCAAAGAAATTAAGTAGAAGCTGAAAATAAAGAAGAAAGAGAAAGGATTACAAACAGACAGACAGGCGGCAGATTGAAAAAGAAATGAAAGAGTCTAGGAAAATATCCTTTCTCAATGACAGCAGGGAAAGTGACATCTGGAGGCAGAGGCCTGCGGGCATTAGAGTAATGCAGACCTGAAGCAAATCTACTCAATCAGTTACCATGTGTCTCTGGACACCAAGGCTCTGCTGGTACTGAGGTCTGTGCATACGGTTGACATTTACCCGCTTACCTGTGTTACAAATACACTTACATTTGATGAAGTCTGCAAGCGCTGCCATGGCGGCGGTTGACGCTCGTTGTGTCGTCTCTTGGAGGGGAACCCGTTAAGTTTAGCTTTCACTGGCAGCAGCTGTGGTGCCCGTCAGGATTGTGTGGGAAATTTGGGACGTTGACCTGAAGAAGACTTTTGCTCTATCTGTAACACCTTGGCACAACACTTAAATGCCAAAGCTACTTATCTGTAATGAAGTTAAATAAGGATAACACCTTAGAAAAACATCATTAGGGCCCGAGCTCGAGAGCGCTAGGACCCAACGGCGTCCTAGCACGAAGTGCGAGGAACCTATTGTTATCCTACATATTATTATTATTCCCGTTCTTAGAACCCTGTTTTGAGGGCTTTAAGACGCTTCCAACGTTTTATAATTTTGCACAGACGCCAGGACCGATGACAAATTTGATATTCTGGAGTCAATGGGTGCAAATTGTCAAACACATCTTTTTTTAAATTAGCATACTGTTCAAAACAGTGAAATATTCACTTAAATTTCAATTTTTTGTTTTTCGACACAAAACATAATATACAGCATCGGTGGAGGTTCACACACATTACCCTAGGTCCTAGGAAATGAGCATATTCAGTCAATAAATATGGCCGCCATTAATCAAAACGTATTTGCAAAAAGGCGGGGCTTAGAAATAAATGCTCATAACTCATCAACAATGTATCTAAATATCACAGATTTTGGTGGATAGGTTCAGTCTGTCTTGGGGAATAGGCACACGAAAGCATTTTTATTTTGGACTATAGGGGGCGCCAAAAACACCACAAATGTATAACTCAAGAACGGATGGACAAAATACTTTCTTTTTTTTGTAGACATACTCTGGGGGCGAGTACTGAGATTTAAAGTGTCGCAATGAATGACGACCATCATAATCACAACGGGAACAATTTTCAGAGCTGTGCTTCGTTGACATAAGTCCAGCCATGCGTCACGCCTCTTTTAAACATCACTGTTGGCTGAAATCCATCCATCCATCCATCTTCTCCCGCTTATCCGTGGTCGGGTCGCGGGGGTAGCAGTTCCAGCAGAGAGCCCCAAACTTTCTTTTCCCTGGCGACATCAACCAGCTCTGACTGGGGGATCCCAAGGCGCTCCCAGGCCAGCGAAGAGATATAATCCCTCCACCTGGTCCTAGGTCTACCCCTTGGTCTCTTCCCAGCTGGACGTGCCTGGAACACCTCCCTAGGGAGGCGCCCAGGTGGCATCCTAACTAGGTGCCCGAACCACCTCAACTGGCTTCTTTCGACGCGAAGGAGGAGCGGCTCAACTCCGAGTCCCTCCCTGATGACCGAACTTCTCACCTTATCTCTAAGGGAGACACCAGCCACCCGGCGGAGGAAACCCATCTCGGCCGCTTGTATCCGCGATCTCGTTCTTTCGGTCATGACCCATCCTTCATGACCATAGGTGAGGGTAGGAACGAAAATGGCCCGGTAGACAGAGAGCTTTGCCTTCCGGCTCAGCTCCCTTTTCGTCACAACGGTGCGGTAAAGCGACTGCAATACCGCTCCCGCTGCTCCGATTCTCCGGCCCATCTCACGCTCCATTGATCCCTCACTCGAGAACAAGACCCCGAGATACTTGAACTCCTTCACTTGGGGTAAGGACTCATTCCCTACTTGGAGTGGACAGTCCATCGGTTTCCTGCTGAGAACCATGGCCTCAGATTTGGAGGTGCTGATCCTCATCCCAGCCGCTTCACACTCGGTTGCGAACCGATCCAGAGTGCTGAAGGTCGCAGACCGATGAAGCCATTAGAACCACATCATCTGCAAAAAGCAGTGGTGCAATCCTTAGTCCACCGAACTGCAGACCCCCCCCCCCACGACTACGCCTCGAAATCCGATCCATGTATATTACAAACAGGATTGGTGACAAAGCGTTGTGTTGTGTGTGTTGGCTGAAATCGACTCCGGAGAATACTCCAGTGTACTCTCGGTTATTGCTCCTCCAGAGACTCCTCTCTCCTCTCTCCTCTCTCCTCTCTCTCTCCCCTCTCAGTGTACCCTCGGTTATAGCTCCTCCAGAGAGACAACTCTCTCCTCTAAATCAGTGTATCCTCGGTTACGGCTCCTCCAGACAGCCTCCTTGATAATCGTTCCTCGACGAGCCTTTAGAGAAATTAGTTTTCCTTCGAGACGGCGCACCAACATCCGTTTCCGGGTCGCTGCCGGAGGACCGAGGTGTCGGGGACGTGAACATTAGAGAACTGACAAACGGCTCATTCCTTAGGACTCGTGTGCGTCGACTTGACGCCGGGGCGACCGGCTGCCCTCCCCGACAGGCGCATAGACGCATGGGCCTGCTCATCACTGCGCGCACGTCTGTGACCGCAGTTTTAATTCAAATTGTTATTGTAGCAGGTACTGTTTCTGAGTCAAAAACCGAACTGAACAACTCTTGTCTGGTTTTTTGCTTTTAATTCTCAAGTTGATCAACTTGAACACACTTATCAGATCATTATTTTCATGTCCACAAACGGCGGCAGTTTAAAAACACGTAAAACTGTGTAACAATCTCTTTAAAGCAACATAAACCCATGTAAAACAGCTCGGAGCACACATGTAACAAACTTAAGCTAAATCTGCATCTTAGCATAGCCGCCGTCTCATCCTGTTCTGCTCTTCATCAGCCAAAAAAACCCACACATTTGCATACACCACAAAGTACTCAACGACACAGCTTTGGATCTGCCAGCTACATCAGCCAAATACAAACTGTACAAAAATCGATAGAAAAGATCTGACCTGTTTGAGAGAATACGCACTTGCAAAGCAAAAGAGTTACACCAGTTATTTTCATCAATATATCAAATACATGTCTTATAGCCCTTCACATATCTTTGTGATGGTCCTCATCTGAGCTACACACTTTTTGCATTGTTCCCCATTGTTTGGTGCTTTTCCATGCTAAGGAGTAAGAATATTTTTTGACAGCTTGTATCTGAACATACAGCCCAATTTCCACACATCCCAAACAATCAAAACAAGCTGAAATGTACATTGGCCAATATTCACTGTGCTTTAATCATCTTTGAAGCTTTTTAGGCTTGGTGCAGCACATTTCTCCACATTGTTCCTCCTCTGCTGGGCCACTTCTCTCAGGAGTTGCTCTGCTGCTACATCCTTGCACACCCAATCCAACCTCCACCCCTCTGACAAACATACAGTTGGTTTTGTGCTGCAGCGGTTCTCTTTCTCTCTCAAACAAGGAAGGAACATATTTTGCATACAGCATGTCAAAATCAACTTTATACGGCATACAAAAGATGTAAAAAATTATATATTCGATAAGAACAAGATATAAAATGAATAAAATAACTGCATTTAAACTTTCCAGTGTAATTTAAAAATAAATGGTTGTCCCTGTTTCAGAATGATTTCATACAAAATGCTGCCCTTTTTTGTGTGTAACATTTTCTTTTTAAGTCAATGGTACCCTGTGGACCTTCTGACCACTATGGTTTTACCGGTAGGTCCTTTTTTGGAAAATCTTAATTCAAGCACACAAGGACACATGTGTGTGATATCCTGTTATCAATGTCACACTCTTCCAGATCAAATCCTGCTTTAGACGAAGTTAAGAAGAAGCAAACAAGGATATGGCCAATGCAAAGAAAATAATTATCCAAGTTGGCTTTGCAAATGGTTGAGGAGGAAGACAAGTGTGCAACACTTTTGCTGAGCCAGAATGTCAACATAACTTTTGTTTGTTTACATGGAAACTCCACAGGGCAGTTTTCAATCAAACATGTCTCAAATGCATTTTAGTATAGACTACATGAAATGAAGATGCATTTTATATGCATATATATTCATTATGGAAATTATTTAAGTAGCCATTCTGTGATAAATTGCTTTTTGG
Source organism: Pseudochaenichthys georgianus (assembly GCF_902827115.2). Lineage (NCBI taxonomy): Eukaryota > Metazoa > Chordata > Actinopteri > Perciformes > Channichthyidae > Pseudochaenichthys > Pseudochaenichthys georgianus. The sequence continues at coordinate 18,593,688 of NC_047526.1, forward strand.
AAATCAAGCGTTCCACCTTCCCTCTTATTTTGCATTTCAATAAAACTGCAGATAAAAGCTTTCTCTCTAGTTTGCTCTCTCGGTGCCAAACCTCTTTCTCTGTACATTTCTCTTAACATTGATCATCTATTTTATTTTCATAAGAATTTTGATTCAACCACCACCTACCCCCTCTCTCTAAAGATGATGAGATTATGTTGCTACTTCCTCTTTGGTAATCAGGATGTGAGTTTGTCAAGCAGGGCTGCAGTGCAGATAAGGGCAGAACTAAACATTGTCAGAAATGATTGCAAAAGCGTTAGAGATCTTACTCAGCATAGGTCAACTCTCCGTTCCACAGTACATTCATCACCTCGGAAATCAATGACTCAACAGTTCTACGATAAAGACTCATAAAGACATCTCTTCCCTTTAGGCTTGATCTAGGCACTTAAAGAAAACATGCATTGCTTCGTTGTTTTTTTTTGTTTCAGTATTCAGATGGGAATCAAAGTCAGTAAACAGTATCCAGTTCCTTTTTTGTGTTGCATTGTCTGTGAAAAAGAGTCTCATACGAACAGTGTCACCTCTTGTCTGACCATAACTCGATACCAGCGCATCACGTGTGTCCTAAGCCACTCTCCGCAGCTGTATGCAAGTCTGTTTTGGTTATAATATGAAGAGAATGTGCAAGTTCCTGTCAGTCGCAACATTCTTACAAAACTCTTGTTTGCCAAGTCAACCATAGCGCTGATGAGAGGACCCTAAATGTGATGGGTCAGCCTCTCTCTCGTTGGCATCCCTCCCTGTGTGCTCAGCTTCTCCTACTGTGGCACCTTGACCCAAGGAAAAGCCTGTCTCTGGCCCACTGCCTGTCCTCATTTCCCCTGCTTTCTTTATTCCCTTTTTTGTATCTGTCTAATTATGTCCCATGTCCTTTTCTCATTTCCCTCAATTTCCAATCTCAAGGAGCAGTTTAAAATGCATCCCTTTTTAAGGAGTTGGTTCCAAAAGTTCCAAAGTTTAGTTACATGGCAACCAGGTGGCGTACATGGGATAGTGCTGAGGAGGAATGTACCGGTGGGAAGGCGAGGGAGGACAGTGGTACATGGGCTGAACCTGCGCTACGTAATAGTTGCTGAAGTTGCCGTCTGACACATAAGGAGCCGGCTGGTAGAAGCAGGTGACGTTGGCGGCGTTTGGGATGGCGTTCTGCTCGGCCAGGACGCGCAACGCCAGCGACGATATTAGGCTGAGCGTCTGGCGCCTCTCATGGCCCATCAGACACACCGTGCTCTCCTGCACCACTTCGTACAGCGTGGCCAGATAGTCGTACTTCCTGTCCTCCAGGTCCACAAAGTGGTTCTGCAGATAGGACTCCAGCTTCCTTCTTTGCTCGCTGACATCGGGAAAGTCTATGAAGAAGCGCGAGCACATGTAGCGCTGCAGCAGTTTCATCTCAGGTTCAGAGGCTGCGCGGAAACCCCGCACCAGCAAGTGGCAGTACTTCAGCAGACCCCCACCGCGAATCTCCTCTGGGCTCCTGGTGCAGATGAGGCGCTTGCGCAGGTGGTCGAGGGCGGTGGGGAAGTCGCCGTAGACGCTCTCCCCGAGGATTGTAGGGTGGAAAGTGGCAGCCATGGGGTGCTCCGAGCACTCGTAGAAAAGGAGAAGTGAGTCCAGGCGGATCTGGAAGGAGTCTACGCTGAACTCAAACTGCCGTCGAAGAGAGTCCACAAATTTGAGCTCCACGTTCTTTCCACGGTTGTTAGAGAGGGAGATGAGACTCCAGCGGTCCGAGTCATTGCACACTTTCACCATCTTTTGCACATAGGCCTCCTAAAACAAGGCACAAGGAAATTGTTAGGAGTTTTTACAGACTAAATAATGCACCAAAGTTTAAAGACCGTTGGTTCCAAAAACATTGTTGGAGTTAATCGGTACAAAAATAGATTTAACTGCCATATCATCCTGAATCAGAGCAAATAATTATCAATATAAACTGTTGCACAGTTTTCAGACACATTCCTTGTTTTATTCCTATTTACACACAATCATTTAATGAGAAGAGGTCAACAAATATGTTATTCCAACTTTATGGGCAACAGTGTATAACAAACTTCAAAACATGTGTTAATGTGTTTGTCTATATTAAAGTCCTGAAGACTACTCCAATATAATCAAAGCAAATTAAAGGCCACAATGATGAATGCCAGATTTTCTTTTTTCCATCACACAGGCCTACTTCTTTCCCTGTGTTTATCTCTTTTTTGCCTCCTTTTGCAGCTGGTGTAATATGGTGTTAGTGCATCAACATAAACATGCTTTTCTTATTCTTCTAAAGACCACACATGTACCCACGGTGGTGTTTAAGCACTGTGGGTGTTACATTGAGATCCTCTGAATAAAACATGTGAACAAAAACAGGATTACTTTGATCAGACTTCAACAATAGGACATTAATGCTATTTGCAGTAGATAGAAATCTTGGATTTGGTCTGTTAGTAATGATGTTTTGCTTATCACATCAGTTAGTGGGCCATTAGTAGCTGGGCCAGTCCTCAGTATCCAGGTAACTGAGGCCAGCCTTATTAATGTGGATCCAACTACAATTGGATTAGACAGAATCCTCTTTGAATTGGAAACAGACCTTTTTACTATTTCAGGGCTTATGTATCCGTGCAGATTGCATGTATTCAGGTCAGATCTAAATCTTTTTTGTGTACGATTTATTTACAAAAAGAAAATGCACGTGACTGCAGCAGTGTTTACTGTGTAAATAAATGGGAAAGGAAATTATATAATGATGTGCATATTCGGTCAGGTTTGACAATCATATGATCTACATATATGAGCCACGTTAAATATAGGCCTACCTTTAAAGTCACTGGTGTGATCTTTTCTTTATTCACCCCCTCGGGCAGGAAGTCCAGAAGAGAGTCCAGCACAATATCTTTCACTATCTGAAACTCCATCTCTGATTTCAGGTCAGCGCAGAATATTAAGTCCAAATCTTTCCAGCCCAGACCGCTGTCCTCGTGCAAGACGTAGCTAGCCGCAGAACCGTTCAGCCGCACCTCCCGGACATGGATCCGCTTCTCCTCCATGCGGCTCCGGACCACCTTGACGATATCCCGGGGCTTCACCTCCAGAGTAGGGAAGCTCCAGCGGCCGTGGATGGGGATGGAGCTGGTGAGGATGGTGTCCAGCCGCTGCACTTGCTCCCAATTGAGCACACTGAGGTTGATGCTCTCTCCGTCCGAACAGCTGTCAACACTATCAACACTTTCGTTCATGTTGAGAAGAGGTAGACAGAATGATGTAGAAACGTGCCACTAACTACTGCTGGAGCTTTGGGAGCTAATGAGTATCATAACATCAAGATTCTGGATGAAACATCGTCTCTGCGCGTGGCGGAAAGAACTAGTTAGACGGTGTCCTAACTTCTTGTCCTGCTTCTTACATAAAGTCTGCAGTCCAGACACATTCAATTTATTAGCTTCCCAGCCGTAAGGCTTAGTCACCGTCCAGCATCTGCTACTACACTGCGCGCTCCGCTCCGGTTCGGTCGCCAAACTCTAAAAACATCAACTGCAAAAGTTTGAACAATTATTCTTCTCAGTGTCAGTTTCTCATTTTGTCCCAAAGGCACACAAACGCATCCATTGCAAGCATGAAAACGTTTCTTCCAGCGCAGAAGTTTTACTTTACCCCCTCTGACTCACTTTTACGCACGGAGTAGTGCGCGCCTCTGCTGCCTAACAACAACTTTACGAACTCGTTTAAGGACTGCTACACTTTCCCACTGCACACCCACTTTCAGAAAGTGGTGTATGGCAGTTTCCCTTCACATTTTGTCCGTTTCTTGCTCGTTGGTACTGTGTGGTGTGCCACCGAGGTCCCACTCCACAGCTGCAGGAGAAGTTGTGAACAGAGCGCTTCCCGTCTGAGAGGCGTTTGGGCGGGGTGGTTTGATTGACAGCCCACACCTACTAATCGCCGCAGTTGCTGCAAGCCCAGGGAGGCGTGTCTGGAGAATGGGCGTTACACCAACAAATGAGACACATTGGACCCACTATGTATCGATGTATCGACACTCCATCCTCTCCAAACTAGCCATAAATATGGGTAATCCCCTTTCTGTTCCAAATTGTTACGTTTGATCATTGAAGTAATGATAAACATGCTTAGATATCAGCTTAATTTACCAATAGATGCCCAATATTTGATGTCTGGAATAAACTTTAACTTGGTACAATAATGGCCAGTAAACAGAAAGGGTTGCTCAAGCTGTTGCTTAATTACAATTACTGTAAATTATTTCACTATTATATGACATTTCCTTCAGTGATCATTCACAGGTGAGGAAGGGGGATGTACATACAGCCACATTCCCCTAGGTCTTTTTTTTTTAACCCACTATCATTTGGCCCTGCATACATTTATGTACATCAATCCGGGACTACTACACACTTTTACAGGTACATTACTTGTATACAGTATATATCCAATGTAATATACATTTATAAATAAATGTAAAAAAGGTCTATATCGGTGCATGTTTGCAATGAACTCCCCTGATGTTTAGGATGCAGACAGTCTGTCAGTAGGGTATAGGCCATATACAGTTATATTAAGAATCTATCAGTGCAAAGCTTGGCACGGATATCTGCGTCACTGCAGACGAGCCCATAAACCAGCTTACCGCAGATTACCCTGTATGTGCTGTGACACACACATTTACACACAGCCATGCATAGAAACACATGCATATACATATAATTCAATGCTTATGCCCCTTACTGTAGCTTAAAAGTATTATCACTGCATTATCTGTGCATCAGACCATAACACATCAATGGAAGCTTGTTTTTAATAAGCAACCTTTAGATTTCTTTCTACAAAATTACTTTGACATACTGTTGTTTTGTGTGTGTATTTGTCTGGATAAAACTGAATCTGATAGCACTTTATTCATCAAGCATTCCAGCAATTAATACCGAGATATCAAATGAAACACTATTATGTACAAATATGGCCTATAAGTCAAATTTACTCTGACATGTTAAAGGCTTTTACTTTTGCAGGTAATTGGAGTGTTTTTTTTCTTCTGACGTTACTAAGTTTGTGTTAATCAAATGTTAATCAAAAATGACTATTAGTTCAATGTTGAACCTAAAACTTTATTCATGCCACGGTACAGAGTACATGTTGTGTCAACAGATTGACTGAGTTGTAAGTGTCACTACACTTTCCCCATTCGCCAAGGGGCTCAATGTCAGGCTTACTGCCGGGGATGCTTACCGTGAATCTTCGCTTTACCTGACCTGTCAAGTGGATGGCACCTTGATTTTCTAATTTCTGACGACATTAGAGGATTGGCAAGGGGATTTCAGACAGACCCCTTGTTTGGCTGCCAAAGCAATTGCCAAGAGGAAACAATTGTGTGCGTGTTAGTTTTTGTAAATGAGCTGAATGTGCCTACATTCCTCTTTATGCACGTATGAAGGATAGTCAATTAAATTAAGTTTGTTGAAAGTGTTGTGTACACTTAGTTAACTCACCACTCGATATATGGCCACCTCCCTTCTGACCACCTCATTCCTTCTCTGTGTCCTATCCAGGCCCACCTTAACCTGCCATCAGGCCCTGGGGTTGACAACAAATGAAAGTCATTTATAGCCTCAGCAGGCTCTGTGATCGCACTTCTCCACTCTGCTCTACGCGCGCCTGGTCCTCTCCTCCAGATGAGTGACGTATCGGGCCTCCCTCATGTATCTGTCCGGTTGCCGTTGGCTCCCCTCCACGTAGCAAGTCCTCGTCGTCCTCTCCATCTCCTCCAACAGATAATGTCCCTCCTGTCTGTTTTTCCTCTCCAGCTACTCCATCGCTATCAGAACCAGACGGCCTACTTGGCTCTGAGGCGCCGCGGCCGGCACCGCTGGCGCTCGGTACAGAACTCATCTGTCCTTCCTCCTCATCCTGGCCTACAGGTTTAAAATAACCTGTAAGCTTCGGCATTTTTTGTAATAGCTGCTTGTCTCGAAACTCCTTTTCCTTTTCTGAGCGCCACTCTCAAACTTTTTCTTCTCAAACTTTTTCTCCTAAACAACCTTCATCTGTCACTCAATCGCTCGCAATTTGAATAAGTCACATGTGAAACATATTCTCATTCTGATTGGCTGTTAAGTGGCGCCCACTGTTTCGGAGTCATCATGTTTGAGAAAAATCTCTGGAATCCATCGATCTGATTGATTAGCGGAGCAAATGATCAAAATACTACGGAGGGAAGATATTTTCGTTTGGATTACTGGTCTGGGGGAAGCTCGTGAGTGTGTGTGTTTGTGTATTTTTGCGTTTGTGTGTATTGTGTTTGTTTCCCGGGGAAAACACTCACGAGAAACACAGGCTGTTGTTATGCCTGCTGTGACGTCAAGTTACTCCGTTCTCCGCTTGTAATTATGCCGTTACAATCTTCAACGTTGTATTTATCATCTGAATTTGCCGAAACAATTTTAATATTCTTAAAGCCAAGACTTTGTTTATTTGAAACCAGATGAAAACAAACTGTAACGGACCCTGCCGTGTTATCTATGATTACTATACACCTTACATTCTTAATGTCAGCCGGAGGGAGGAGGAGTGAGTGGCGAGTGAGAGCTGTCATCTTCCCTTTACAAGCTTCAAAAATGTATTTATCGTGTGATTTTGGAAATAAAAGTTTCGTATTCTGAAAGTCAAGACTTTGTTTATTTAAAAGTTTTTTTAAACATCCGATTTTTTTTTTTTTTTAACTTTTTTATTGGCTCATGATAGGCCCCTGATCTCCGTAGGCCCCTGGGCTTCAGCCCCGTTCAGCCCGTGCATTAAGGCGGCCCTGGTCCTATCCCATCCCACTGTTCTTCTTTTTTAGCTGAGCCTCTTTTCCATCCACTTTTCTTTCATTCCCACACGTTGAAGTTCATTATGAGATTACAGTGAGCCCGTTAGCTGAATGGCCTCTGCTCTCTTGCTGCTGCCTTTTCCCCTCTCACTCCTTAACACCGTCAACTATTTTTATTCTTTGGTCTGGATTTCAATTAGAAGGGAAAACTATCCGTCTTTGAGGCCATATTGACTGAATGCACTCTTCCTTAGGCCAATTAGCAAAAACGTCTTTATTTGTTCTAAAGTAGCAGACTTGGGAGTACAATTCATAAAAGGGAATATGATCAGCTTTTGTTAATATCGGTAGAGGGTAACAGTATCCATTTTTAAGGGCTAAAAAAATACTAAAACCACCCCCACATTTCCTACACTGGCTTCTACTTTTCCACTTAATATTGAATTCAAGCCCTGGTGTTTGTGTACAAAGTTGCTAACAGGGACATGTTTCAAAATAACATTCAGCAAAAAAAAATCAGACCTAAATCAGACGTACAAACCTAGCTAACCTCAGTTTACTTGAGCGAATGCTAGAAGAGATTGGCGAGGTAGCTAGCTGTAAAGAGCAACTAGTGGTTAGCTAGTTTGTGAAGATGCTAATGTTAGCTGGTTACATTTTTGCTACCTATTTTATGTCAACTGGGTCGTTCAGTGCATTGTTGAAAAATTGTTTTGCTGTTAAAGTTGAGCCAGATTGCATACACAGTGAGAAGTTCTGCTAATAAAGTGGCTAGTTAGCAACACCTGTTGGTCAGCTGACAGACTGGACCTGGGTTCCTGTTTGTGTCAACCTGTTAGAACAGATTAATTGATGTTTGCATAACTAGATATATATCTGCTTCACCTTAAGGACCATTTTGTAGGATTTAGGTTGATCTATTAGTATGTGATACAGAATATCAGATTTATGTATACCTTTTCATTTGTGTATAATCATCTGAAACTGAGAACCTGCAAACTCACAGTTATTTCCCACTATAATTATAATTATTTTGTTATTCTAAATGGTGGCACAATTTGCATTGTAAATTCATTTACAATCTCATTTAATCATGATATATTTGAGATGGAAAGGATCAGCAAAGTGCATTATTAAGAATATATTATATATAACAGCTTAATTATTTAAGAGAGGTACAGGAGGGATCGGTATTGTGATTCAAGGTTGCGGTAAATGAAAAATGATATTGCGATTTGAAGTATTGAAGTTGATACACTTGCACTTTTGCAGTAAAAATGAATCTGCTACAGACCTACCTGTTCCTTCTACTGTACTATGCAAGAAACTTAACATGTTCAGCCCATGTAAAGCAGTAGCTAATTTAGCTAATGACACTTCATGCTGGACGAACCTTAACATTAGGCCTATTTGCAATCAGTTTTAACCCTGACCTCAGTAAGAGCCCTTTGCTGAGTAGTAGTGTAAGCCCCCACTAAACTCTTCCACAGCCGCTAACGAGATTCTCTGACGTGCTCTGCGCTGTAAGCCATGCTGCAGCGCTCCAAAGTGCTCTGTGTGGGAGTATGTTAATGGGACATTTACACTGTGAGAATATCTTGTTTAAAAAAGTGTAGTGAAGATGGTGGCTTTCCATATCACTTTTCTTCACCAAAACATAAAGGAACGCACACAGTTTTGCAAATGTTCACATTGTTAAATGTAACATCTGCAAAATGTTCTTTCTCACCAATAAAAAACGCATATGATCATTTTCAGACAATGCATTCATTCAGATGTGTGTTGCTCAAAACAAAACACACATATTGTCCATGAGAAAATGTTTATACAAGTCTTAGCACTCCTAAGGTTTACAAGTTGTTTACAATTTAATGATCCCAGAGCATATATTGTAGAAAAACACTGTGAACCGAACTCAGTATTTTAAAGAAGCCCCAGAGACAGCCTCTCTGCCAATGTGTTTCGCCATTTTGATATAAGACTGTTCTGCGTTATCGACCAGTCATGACTTAAGGCAGCAAACTGCTGTGACAAGATAAACAGGAAGCAAATTGCTCTATCTGTGACTCAGCTTCCTGTTTGACGCGGTAGCTGGAGATGTCAAGACCACATTGATATCTGCGCTGATCTGCTGCCCCATGTAAACAGACACATGCACAGACACACATTATGGATGTCTCCTGGCTGTGACCTTAAATGAGTTTTATGGGCACTAAACCACAAGTGGTTATTGAACCTGAGCGGTCCAGGGATTATTGACAGGATAGGAAAGCACGAAAAATCAGGAGCATTCATTTCTGCCCGTCTCAGATATTTATTGATTCATTAAAAAAGACATATTGGAACAAAAACAGGGAGACATCAGTCTTTAGTTGAACTGTTTACAATTGGTTTGTGGGCCCCTGAACTCCAAGGCCCAAATGCTCCTGTTTTAAATTATTGTGCCATTATTCCTTGCATGATGTTTCAAACAGGGTTCCTGTGTCAAGATCTACCCTTAATGCATTCATACATTCAGTTTTGTAGGTATTTGCCACAAATTCCTAAAGGAATAAGTGGAATCAAATGTTCAGGTTGTAGGATACACACATTTAAAAACATTGATACTGTAGTTGTTGGATTCAAATATCAACCTAAGGCAGGAATTCGACAAAAGGTCCATACTTTGTTTAACAAATTCCAAGCAATTTTAATTGTGCACATTTTTTTCTTTGTCAGGCTTGGTGTAAGGATTTGTTAGATCTAAATGTTGCACAATTAAAATGTAAGGGTGCTGGTTGTAAGTTACTTCTGTCTGATTCTAAAGTTATTAGAATAATTGCATTTAATAAAAAAGTACATTGTAATTATAGATGAACAATTTACCTACATTTTCCTCTAGTTTCATGGAGAAGGAAAACCCCTCACAAGTCTGGACATAGGTCCCACAGCATGAAAGAACTATGGTGCCATCTGCTGGATTTTAGCAGGCAACCCATGTTGTAGCGAACTAACATGAGATGTGTGACTCTGTGATCACGTCCTCTGATATCTCACTAGGTGTCGCTCTTTTCATACTATCTATTTTAGAATAAATCTTTCCTCTCTTCGAGTCTCTCTTTCCCACACTGCAGCCTGCACTGAAACGTTAGCACATGTATTTGTACAGCTGTGTTGAGTAAACAGTGTCATCCAAGAGCCAAGTTAGGTCATCTTATCCTTTAATGTGGTGTATTGTGATTCTGGTATTAAAAGCTGAAGGAGTTGGATGAACCAGTGAAATGTATGAGAACATAAACCAAATCAGCCATCAATCATTCAAAGCATGTCCATCTTTCTTCACAGGTTATCTTATGTGCCGAGAGAAGAGGGCTGAGCAGATTTGGTTGTTTTTTTTTGTCCAGTGTTTCCAAATCTTTCTCCCTAAAAAAGAGTAATCAAACTGATGACCTCTGACTTATTTTATGAATATTTCATGGTGTATTCAATGCATAGAGAACATTATTACTGAAAACCTGTCAAAGTGACAAACACTGAACGCAATAACTGTAGGGAGTTTGTAAAAAAGTGATTATCCCCAATGACGACTGAATCAGAGATAAGTTTGAATAACTTTTCAATACAATAATAGGCTCACCAAATTTAGAATTTTATTTGACCTTACACTTTGCTCTTTTTATTTAGCTCTTGGCTATTTGATCTGCTATGGCTCTGTGGACATATAGCAGCCTGTGTTTAGTTCTTCACCATGCCTTTTTTCTGATCTATTTCAAATGTAAATCTTACAATATCTTAACAATAATCCAAACATTCTAAATAATAGAAATGGATGAAATCCTGAGATATCCACCGCCCAAAAAAACACCTTGTGTTAAGGTGAGTGAAGCAGGCAGGACCCAAAAGCAGAATAAACAGGTTCAAGGTTTCTAAGGAACAAACAGAACACTACCTCGTGAACACAGTCAACGACAAACAATGAACCAACAATGACAGACATTCAGAAAAACCAGAACTTAAATACACACAACACTAATCACACAAACAACACACAGGTGAGGAGGGAGGAGAAAACACAGGGGCACCAGGTGAACACAATCGGGTAATCAGGGAGGAGGGAACACACAGATAGAAAGCAACAGGCAAGACAGGGGGTGAAGACTTTTCAAAATAAAACATGAAACCAAAGACAGAAAAAGAAAAGACAAAACACAACACAGACAGATCGTGACACCTTGAGACCCCTCATGAAGCTTTTATGACTTCCATTTGGGGTTCGGACCCCCAGGTTTAGAATAATGCTCACATTTGAGATATTGCAGTATCTGCTGTGTACAAACGTTGGGTCATCTAGGTTTCATGCATGGTTTAACCTCAGTATTTCAACATGTGTATTCTCTTCTGCAGTTTATTTTGGGAGACTTGTGTCAGCAGTAGCCACGACAACAGTGCTGAGCCTTTTCTGTTCCTCGTCTGTGGGACGGATGACTCAAATGATTGCTGAAGGAATGCTCAGGCTCAGTTTTGTTTTGACTCAGAATGATTAATGGCGTTGCAAAAGTAGGAACAAATGCCTTTGAGCTGTTGGCCAAGATTGTGTGTGCACATTTCTATAGACCAATGTAAAGCTTACTGGATTACCATCTGGCGATCTCCTGCATGTGCTCATGTAAACGATGAGAAAGATAACGTATTTATTGCGCTTCTGCATCTGCAACTTGTTAGCTCCCATCCTTAGTGGCCTCGGTTACACCATTTGTTGAAATGGCACAGAAAGTGAAAGCACAGCAAACCCACACATGTGCAGTCACACCCTGCTGGTGACATTCAGTTTATGGGGTCAGTGGTGCAAAGTAACTCAGTACTGTTCTTAAGTACAATTTTGAGGTACATGTACTTTTCAAAATAAATTCAATTTTATGCTACAGTACTTTACACTTCTACTACAATATGGAAGCACATATTGTACTTTTTATTACTCTGCATTTATTTGACACCATATGTTAAATGTTACTTTTCGAGTTCAGATTATTATGACAAAAATATAAATCAATTTATGAATTATGATGCTTCATTAAGAAATAACTCATTACAGTTAGCCTCATTAGCTAAATTAACATGCTAAACATATTAATCCCTCACTAATTATATCAAATATGATTCTAAAAATGGCCAATATGCAGGACCTTTTTAGTTTTAGTTTATTTTTGTTTGATTTGATGTAAATACTTTGTACTTTACTAGGCCGCACTTTTATTTGTAAATGAATATTTGCACACAAGTACAAGATCTGAGTTCTTCTTCCACCGCTGCATAGATCAGGTTGGGTTTTAGGGAGATGTTTTCGGCTCCAAAGGAACAAAGATGATCTGATTGGTAAGATCTTGAAGGAAATCCCAGCCCTGTAGCCTACGAGCTGCAGCTGCAGGTGATGTGGCAGTCATTTTGCACCGAGGTCAGTCATTTGGCTCTTTGCCCTTTCATGATTGAAGGTTTAGGGTGGAGCTCAACTCCTCTGCTCTTCTGTCTGGACGTCTCTAAGAGTATGACCTCGGTGAATAGTGATTTAGGGTGAGGTGTTCTTGTCTCTCTCCCACCATGCAGAACAGTGGCGGGGGATTGGAGGGTAAGAGGAATGTGAATGAAAGATTAAACGATAAAAATAGTCTCTGGTGTATAATTGAGGTCTTGAATGAAGAGACAGAAGAGAGAGGGCAGTGAAGACTACACGATGAGTTCAGGGAAGGGTGGGGAAGAGTGAGGGGGTAGGGAAGCATAAACAAAACATTAAAAGAAGAGGTGGATAGATGATGGGAGTCTGAAGTCAAATTGCTAACTCAAGCCCCAGAGGAACGAGTCCCCGCCTCATATGCCAAGCCTGATGTCACAAACAGATTTCTCTATTTCACTCACACTAGACTGCTTCACTTCTATGGCCTACTTCTCAAACTAGCCCATGTTTTCTTTTGAAAGATAGCTTAAAACTCCTGCCTGCACTTGATATTTGTTCTCCTGTCTTTCATTAAATCAGAAAAGTATTTAATTAGTGAATACTGTGTTTAAAGCAACATTAAGAACACTTGGGATTTAAAGTCTCCTCTAACAAGTTTGCTGCACAATAAAGCTATATATATTGTGATTTTGTGAATCTATGGCGCCTGATCTTGCTCTTTTTGAGCGACACAAGATAATAAACGAAAAGTCTAAAAATACAACTAGTATTCAAGTGATATTCTAATAAAATTCTTTAAATTCAGTTCCTGTTTTATATTTATCGTTCACACTTGTAAACAGCCTGATATGTCCACAGCAGAAGGGTAACATATCTCATAGCTTAAATGTGTATTTACATTTTCAGAAAGATTAACTTCATGTAAACAACCAAAAGTGTGTTTAAATGTGTGTGCAGCCATCATATTTTCAAAAGGTCTTGGTTTAATACACAATGCTCTGATAGAAATGTTGTGTCAATTTAGCTATCATGTTATGTATAATCCCATATCTGCATATGAATGAAAAATCCAGTTTTCACATCAGAAGTACTGTGGTTTCCGTAGTCCGAGTAGACCAATCAGTGAGCTCGCTTGAATGCAGATAACAGCCGTGGCATGAGATAATGGCATGTGTGTTGGCAGACTGTGTTTTCTCATACTTGCAGGTTACCATCATTGTTCATTTCTACATGTTTAGTTATTTACCAAAATGTGACACAGCCAAGGGACCCTCAACAGTTTTCAGTGATTCGTTGAACTTGATCAACTCTTTCTGGACTCTGTTTCCCAAAGAATTTATTGGACTGGATTCTATGTTGTCTCGTAAATAACTGTGTGTGTTTATACAGATTGCTTCCTGTTTGGAGCAGAGGAACGGACTCTTTAAGGTCGATTGCGGTTATAGAGAGGTGTGTGTGTGTGTGTGTGTGTGTGTGTGTGTGTGTGTGTGTGTGTGTGTGTGTGTGTGTGTGTGTGTGTGTGTGTGTGTGTGTGTGTGTGTGTGTGTGTGTGTGTGTGTGTGTGTGTGTGTGTGTGTGTGTGTGTGTGTGTGTGTGTGTGTGTGTGTGTGTGTGTGTGTTTGTGTTTTTGCATGTGTTTGGTGGTTAAGAAATGGCAAGAATTACACAAGAGGGAATTTCATCTATCATAAATAATTAGTAGATGGCCCTGCTGTGTTGTTTAGTTGGACCAATATTTTACTTTCTGTTCCAGCAGCTGATTTAAATGCAACTCAGTGTTCAATGTTGGCGTGTTCAGGGAAGGAAAAAGTCAGATTAAAATCAACAGCTGCGTGTTATTTTACTTCATTAGTCTCCGTCTCGACCTGCCACCTTTCAAGTATCTGCATCATCAGTGTAAATTACATGGATTTTTGATCTTTCTTTGACCGTTTTTCCTCATCATTTCTTTTTACTTTTTATTGTACTTTTGATATGTGGATGGAAACACAAGTTGTTTGGTTGGAAAGGGTACTTTTGATGTCCATTAGTCAAATTGATTTAAAGGTGGAACCACAAGGCAAGTTCTGTATATTCATGTTATTTTGTTCATTTCTTTGCATTTTAAGCAAAATAAAATTACTTGACTTGGTGGAACAATTTGAAACCTTGCAAAATAATCTAAAATTACTCCAAATTAGGGGTTTTATTCCTGAATATCTAAAGCATCCTTTGGTATCTACCGCACACAAGTGTTTGGTTTTCAGCAAATTAATAGATATGGAAATTCAGCAATTAAGGTATCTAGTGCACAACCATCAGAGGTCATACAAAGGACAGAGACATTCCCAAAAAGTCAAGTGAGGCGACATTATCTCTTACTCTAACTCCAGTTGTTTGTGAAACTTGGCAACAAAGCTTGTTATCCTTTTTCATACAGATGGATTCAGACATAAACATAGCCAATACAGTAAAGAGGTGGATGATTTATGGATGTGTCATTATGTATTCAGTAACTTTGCCAAACTGTCTCCCACTATCACACATGACTTAGTGGGATTTTCTTGTTCAATCCCAAAACAGTGGACCCACAATTTAAACAAGGCGGGCGGCTGTCAAAGCATAAAGCATGATATAGCACAGCTGAATCACAAAGACTGAAGTAATTGCCAAAAGACAGAGGAAGTAGAAAGAGTACATCTGAACACATAAATGGTTAACCAGCTTGTCGGTGGTCATATTTCATGTCAGGTATTATTTACTGACATTTTAAAAAAAAACTATAAAAACTATATCTGCCAGCAGTCAAACTCTTTTCTGTGTTCGGTCACTGCCATGGGTTCAACAAGCACAGGCTGTGAGCTGGTAAACACAACTCATTGTATCCATTACACTCGGTGCTGCAAAGTTTCAACAGCAGTTGTTAGAAAATGCTTGCTCTACACTCGCACAGCCCTTTTTTTGGAGTTGAAACAGAAGCAACATGCTAAATCTCTTCCTTATCCGAGCATTTCAACAGCAAGAGGGCGTCATGTCTGAGGGGAGATTACCATGCAGAAGAATTTCTCTTAAATTACAATGATGCAAGCTAGCAGTGCCACTTCTCATGGTACTAAATCGTCATCATCGTGCTAACGACACATGTTATTTAGCACCACACACCGAGATAAAATGCAGTTTAGCAAAAATCTGTCCCCTACCAAGTAAACATCCAAGAAAAATACCTTTTTTTCATCCCATATTGGTTTCTAAGTGAAGCTACTGTACCTCACAGACATGTTTTCTTCAGACATTATGGATAGAAAATGTAGTACATATGCTATCAATAACTTATTTAATATTCCAAGGTGTCAAATGTAGTAATTCAACGAATACTACACATTTGGAGCTGAATAATTTTAGCTACAAATTCAGATTCAATGCACTACTAGTGTATGACTCCGGCCCTTATTTATCAAATTGATTAGGTTTAACGGCGCATTTCCACTGCAGGACCTAGCCCGACTTAGTACGGTATGGTTAGGCCTTGGTAGGCCAGGCTCACTTTATGCTGCGTTCCCATTACAGTTTAGGAACTGGGGTAGTAACTATAGTAACGCAGTGTAGGCGGGGCAATCGGCTGTTTGACGGGCGGAGCGACGCTGCGTAAAACTGCCGTGACGTCATCTTCGATGCGAACCACAAACATAACATCAGCCGTTAGCTGTTAGCACTCAGAGCTCACAGCTCCTCATATCTGTTCAGAAACTATAGACAAAAGTTAAACAAGTACAAACCACAGACTGTCTGTGTAATGGCAAATACAGTCGCTGGTTTATTTATGTCTGTATAGGCCGTTGTTGTGAGTGTGGACGGAACATATACAACGTTAGCTTAGCCTGATCGATCCGATCTCCATTTAGCAAACACGCATTTTAAAGGGTTTTTCAACTGCCGTCTTGTCCGCAGACCGGTATCAGTATGTTGTTACTTCGGCATCATTTTGAAACGTGTATTACAATTAAATCACGGTAAAATATGTTCATTTTGTTGTACTTGTAGCCCCCTTGCCAGCGATTCTCTCTGACCATTCAGCAGTCGAGAGTTTTTACGCCACTAGTTTAGCATATTCAGCCTGGTTGGAACCTCGATTTTAGAGGGCCAGCAAAAAGGTGCCGGGTTTGGCACGGCACGGCACGCTTAAACTGTGCTACGAGCTGCAGTGGAAAAGCGCCATTAGAGAACTTTTTCAGCTTTTGGCGAACACACAGCGAGCTATTATTCATCAAGGAGGAACAGAGAGACATGCGCTACATTGCCAAAGGTTTGCAGAAACCTGAATATTATACCCATATATGTTTATTAAACAAAACATTCCAAAATTGTTTTGCTGCTATGACGACCTAAACTTGTCTCATACAGACACTAGCCAGGACCCTTTTGTGTCAGTTTTCAATGAAGTGGGCATGTTTAACGTAATGATTTAAACAGAACTGTTCTGTTAGGTTCAGCAAAAGATCATGGTTTGGGCTAAAATATGTTTGTTAGCCAAGTTAAGGAATTATTACATAAATTAACTATGTTACATGCCTAAGTTAACTTTGATAGTATGTTACAATAAGCTAACATTGAGTTTTGTTTCACATTGGAAACAGCAGTATCCTGGATACAAGTCTTTCGTTGGTTTGAACCATCCATCAAATCCTAACTCTTGCTTATGCAGACTTAGTTGCTCTTGTTGCTCAGTCATCAAACATAGAGGCAGCCCTGAATGTCAGAAACTGTGGCTATGATGCACTTGGAACGTCATAGTTAGAAGTAAAGAGCCACTGATCAAGGTGCTATATTTGACGCGTTGGGAGTGAGAAACCACTGATTAGATGGGGTAGAGGTCAGGGTACTTTCATTAAAGGGCCTTCCCTGAACTGCTTCTGAAAGGTTGGACATCTTAAAAGGCAGTAGGGTTACAAATAGGCATTGCTTTGCTACATAGTCAGGTCACAAGCCAAAAAGGTTGGTGGCCATAACTTTATCCAAGTAATGGTAGGTCAATATAGACTGACTCTAGTACTAGGAGCAGTGGGCAACTATTGTACAGCGCCCGGGGAGCAATGGGGGAAGGGGGATGTCTGGTGCCTTGCTCAAGGGCACCACGGCAGGGCAGGAGGTGAACTGGGACCTCTCCAAGTAGCAGTCCACACTCCACATTTTAGGTCTGGTCGGGGGCTTGAACTGGCGACCCTACAGCGCCCAGTCCAAGCCCCTATTTTTTTTATTTTTTATTTTTTATTTTATAGAAAAACATAAACATAGTTACATTTTAAAACATAATAGTCCACCTCACTGATCCCCAAAAAAAAAGGACCCCAAGGCTTTCAACCAAATCAAAATGCAACAAGATCTCAGCTTTCAGGCATATTTCTTCAATATACACATCGTCTACTTCCCATATCAAACAAAAAACATTACTCCCCATCTCCTCACTCCTGCATATCACACATCAATAACAAATCAAAAAATATAATCATGCAGAACAAACTCTCAGCTTACATTACGCATTCTCACATATAGCAGACATATATTCATACCATCGCACACTTTTGTCATACATTACACCCATCAATTACTTTTTATCCCATTTTCTCCAAGCCCCTACTGACTGAGCCACTGCCGGACTGTGAGGACTGGCCTGTCATGCCATGCATCAGTATCTAGGTTCATTTAGGGATTACCCTTCTTTAGATCTGTCTGCTAAACATATGGTGGTCAGGTTTGTGATGTGTAACGCTGAGTGATAAAAGAAAATAAACACAACAAAAGCGTAAACAGCTGACCATTATTGTGCCAGAGAGTCTATAAACAGAAACTATGGACCACATACACTTGTAACTGACACAACATACCAACAGCAGGATGGACGTTTAAGTCTGTCAAACACATGCACACATCTGTTTTGATTTGGACTAATAGAACAACAAAACCTCCTCCTTCTGGAGCGATAACATCATGACTGTCAGCACACACATCAGCATGTTTACCAGAACTAGGCTTCACAGATGTTTTAAGGAACAAACGTCATCAAATTATATTTAAATTGACTTCAAGCCACCTTCATTTGTGTGAAGAATTGAAACTGATGGACAAAATCAGCAACTAGCTAGCTGGTAAACACAATTAGCAGCGACAAGCCTGGTCAATTTCTCACAAGTTGGTGGAGATTTTGCATTTGGCATATTTGACAAGTCAATTAAAACCTTCTACTCGCCTCGAATATTGATATTATCAAATGCAACACACTGCAAATTCAACATAAATTGACACATAAATAAACAGTTGAATGAATGCCATCTCATCTTGGTATACTTGGCTTCTAGTGGTCTGTGAATGAAGCTTAAACACTAGCTACAATCCCATGAACCACAACCATTGCTTTATTTCCAACGTAATTACATTTTTGAGACCTCCATGATTTGTTTGTTAAATTACTCATGTCGAAACTTGTACAAGAACGTATAGCCCTTTTTAGCATCTAGTAAGTATTTACACTGTATTTACTTTCTGTGTCCTCCTCGGTTTATCACAACTTTGTGTTCTGTTGGCTGAGAACGAGACTGGACCGAAAGTGTACACTTATTTCTACAGAAGAGCCCTGCCCTTTGTGTTATAAATCCTCCAATGAGACATCAAGAAGTCGGAAAACACCCCCTGAAAGCTCAAATGGCCCATAACTTCTACATTCCTCATTAATTTCACAGTTGTAGGTTAGGTTCTGTATTTACACTTCTATGAAAAGATGTAAAAATCTAAAGGCAGCTGTTGGAAAGTCATTGTTGTAAGTTACCTATAGGAACTCGAGCTGATGTTTTCAAAAACGTCAGATCTCATTCAAATGAAAAGAAATGTTTGGAAAGTGGTGCTGTTGTCTTTATTTCAGGTTAATGTTTTCATAGGAGTGAAAGACTTACAGATGTGGCTCTTTACAGTGTAGTGTAACAATGCATGACTAATCACAGTTACTAAAGCGCTTGTGGGTAGAATGATTTGTTGGCAACACAAACAAACACAAGTGAGTTATTTGTGCATGAACTGCATTTCATCAATGCATGCACATAAAATGTCAAAATGCATGGCATTGGTTTCCGCTTGATCTGTTGTGTCATTGTGCATATGCTTCCTGAGAAATTGCTTTCACCATTACTCCAGTCACATTCATTGGCACCTGCATTCGGCCACCGTCTGCTGCACGTGTGTCCATTATGTTCAGTGGTGGAATGTAATGAGTACATTTACTCAAGTAGTGTACTTAAGTACCAATTCAACTTACTATTTGCTCATGTCATTTGTAGCGAAACCGATTATCTCGAGATTTTGTGATTTTGTATTTACAATTTCATTTCATTTCAAACCTTTATTTAACCAGATTGGTCCAATTGAGATCATAGATCTCTTTTTCAAGGGAGACCTGCAGCAAAGAGGTTCCACATGAAACATAAAACAATAAAGGACATTATACATTATATTTACAGGATACATAGTTATAGACATTTACAAGTGCCCATTGTATCAGCAAGCATTTCATTTAGCCTAGCTTTAAAAAGATGCAGAGGAATGAGATTGCTCAGTTTCAATTCTTGCTGAAGATTGTTCCAAGCAAGTGGAGCTGCGCACATAAAAGCTGTCTTACCTAAGACAGTCCTTGCTCTTGGCACATCTAACAAGACTACATCATGTGATCTCAGACAATAGCTGCTTGCAACTCTCTGTGTTATCAGAGAGCAGATATAATACGGGAGTTTACCCAACAAAGCTTTATAGATAAACGTGTATCAATGACTGAGCCTCCGTACAGAGAGTGATGGTAAACCTGCCTTGGTATACAGTGTACAGTGATGTGTAAGCGCTTTACAATTTGTGACAAATCTCAGAGCACTGTGATACGCAGCATCCAATTTGCTCAGGTAATTGGCAGGTGCATTCATATAGACCAGATCCCCATAGTCTAGCACAGGTAAAAAGGTCACAGTGACTAGCCTTTTCCTGGCCTCAAGCGAGAAACAGGACTTGTTTCTGAAAAAGAACCCTAGCCTAACCCTCAGTTTTTTTAGCAGGTTATTTACATGAAGTTTAAAAGAGAGACAATCATCAAGCCAGATACCAAGGTATTTGTAACAGGCAACAACTTCAAGTTTTGTTCCTTGCGTAGTTACAATATCTAAAACAGGCTCTGGTGTTTTTTTAGCTTTTGAAAAGAGCATTACCTTGGTTTTATCCACATTTAAAAGAAGCTTTAATTCAGAGAACTGAGTCTGAATAGTGTTAAAAACAGCTTGTAATTTAACAACAGCCTCTTTAATGGAGGGACCTGCACAATACATCACAGTATCATCCGCATAAAAATGTAAAGTAGCTTCATCCACATTATCACCTACACTGTTAATATATATGGAGAATAAAAGTGGTCCTAAAACAGAACCTTGTGGTACACCATTAGAAATGTTTAACCACTCAGAAGACAGTCCATCAAAATGAACACATTGGGACCTTTCAGAGAGGTAGTTCACAAACCACCCCACTGCATTGCTGGACACGCCAATACTGAGTAGCCTCTGCTTTAAAATGCGATGATCAACGGTGTCAAATGCTTTGGAAAGGTCAATAAACAGAGCTGCACAACTCTGCTTATTATCTAAAATAGTAGTAATGTCATTTACCACTTTCATTGTCGCAGTGATGGTGCTGTGTTTCTTTCTGAATCCTGACTGATGTTTAGACAGGATGTCATTTGTACATAAAAACTCCTTTACTTGTTCACTCACTAAGCGTTCGAGCACCTTAGCCAGAACTGACAATTTAGAGATTGGCCTATAGTTATTTAAAATAGTTGCCTCCCCTCCTTTCAGTAAAGGCAAGACATAAGCAGACTTCCATACTTTTGGAATTGTGTTCGTGCTGAGGGAGAGGTTAAAAAGAGAAGTAAGAGGTGGAGCAATAAAATCTGCAGCTATCTTTAAAAAGAAAGGTTCTAAGTTGTCCGGGCCAGCCGGTTTCCTAGGATCTAACTTGGATAATGCTTCATGAACAATACCAATAGTTAAAGGAGTAAAACTGAAAGGGTTTTCCAGACCACATTGTTCAGAGTCAAGGATTGGAGCGTTCACAGGAGCCACACAGCCAAACAGAGAGCCACAAGACACAAAATGCTCATTAAAGCAATTTAGCATAGTAGCCCTGTCTGATATAGTGCCAGATGCTGTGGTAAGGCACGGAGGTAGCTCATTTGGGATATCACCAGTGGAAATCGATTTTATGGCTTTCCAAAATTTTCTAGGATTATTCAGGTTTTCTGTGGTAACTGACAAATAGTACTTTGATTTAGCACTTTTTATTATAAAACGTAGCCATTCTACCTCTGAGCCTGATTTCCTAGCCTTAGGCCAAGCATTATTTCTCTCATGAAGGAGACTGGACAGCTCAGCAGAAAACCAGGGATTGTTTCGTCCCTTCACTCTAAATTTACGCAGAGGTGCATGTCTATCTATAATTTTCATAAAACCAAGATAAAAATAAGACCATGCAGTTTCTACATCAGCACACAAATTGATTCTACCCCAATCAAAATCAAAGGGGATCATGTAAATGATACGTGGTTTAACCTTTTGGACCTTAGTGTCCCTAATTGTGGTTACAACACAGTGGTCACTCACATCATTAGCAAATATTCCCACAGATGAGTATTTATGTGGAACATTTGTTAAAATTAGATCAATTAAGGAGGATTTATTTGGGGACTTAATATTTGGGCGAGTAGGACTGTCTATAATCTGGGTAAAATTCAATGAGGTACACATGTTTTTAAAATCCTCTGACACAGAAGTTAACCAGTCCCAATTAAAATCACCAAGCAGCACTATTTCCTTGTAGGAAAGTTGTGATAACAGTTTTGCCAAAGACGATAAAGAGTCCTTGACAGCCGAAGGGGCCCTGTAGCAGCCCACCACCATGAGCTGTTGACCCTTTGTTACCTCAATATTCACGGCTAAAAATTCTAGCTGTTTACTAACAGATTTGGAAACCATATTGGTTACACAAAACTTATTTTTCACATAAATGGCAACGCCACCACCTTTTTTAGGCCGGTCAGTACGATATACACTGTAACCATTTATGTAAATGTCAGAGGCCAAAATGGATTTATCTAGCCACGTTTCTGATAAGACAATGACATCAGCATCAGTCGAACTCGCCCAAATACGGACAAAATCTAATTTAGGTAACAGACTACGCACATTTAAATGAATTAAACCTAGCCCAGATCTAGATATAAAATCAGCAGGAGTAGCTATTTGACTAATACTGCTCGGTGGTCCTGGATTTGGCTGTACATTTCCTGATAGTAACAACAATAAAAATACCAAGCACCTTTTCCTCTTAATCAACACACATACATTACACATACACTATTTCTACTGAACTGAAAGAAGAAGTGTTCCTTCATGTTTGAGAAAATTAACTAGAAAAATGCTGTCTCATGAAGCTGAAAATAATGTGTTTTGTTCTGATAAAACTTGATGCATGGTGCCAGAGATGTGTGGTTCTCACAGGACAGCAGTGCTAATGACCAATGCTTTTGACTATTTCTCAAATAATGTTTTGAATGCAGGGTTCATACTTGTGTCATTACTTTTGTAGTAAGGAAGAAAGAACAGACGATGAACCTTTAGTTATCCCCCTAGCGGGAAATTCAGTTTTCACTCTGGTTTATATTTTTATACAGATACAGATACAAACAGTTTCCTTTAGATGACATTAGTTACAATAATGTTAAAGGCATAAGGTAATATTTTTCATGGTGATGGTTGTTTATTTACAGTAGTTTATTCTCCATGTCCACAACCTTGGTATCTCACTGTATAATTTAAATATGTTGTTTTCGATGAGGGACGAAGTGTTTAAGTGTCAATGCGTCACCAATGAGATGATTTCACACCCCGAAAACAAACCACTGTGAGGAAAGTACTCACTTCTTCTAGGCTTCTTAGAAGTAATCAGAGATATAATGCATCAATGATTCAGTTATGTTTCAAACATTATTGAGAAATTAAAGTAAATGATCTTCTATCTATTTTTTTGATGATCCATTTTTATAAACCATATTTTTGTTTCACACAATATGCAGATAAACTGTTTCTTTCCTTAAAATAATAATAACCCGGAAGTAGTCTGTCTTTTTCTAGAGATGACATTAATTACATAACTCATAATGTTTTGAGAAGACATCATTAAAAATATTGCCATAATGAATTATGCAAAATGTTCACTTACTGTATGACATTTTGTAGGATGAAGGTTGAGTGTTCGAGTGTCAAAGCGTTACCGATTAAATTACTTTACACCTTAGAACTAAAACAAACGGGAAACACATCTGTCACTTCCTACAGGCTTCTTAAGAAGCTATCAGAAAAATATTATCAGTGGGAAAGTTTGCATCAATGTTGCAGTTGTGTTTCACCAAATATAAAGGAACTTAATGCTACAGTATGCAGGGCTACCTTAAGCTTTCAGTACACAGTACACCAGGGTTTCCGCTAGGATTTTTTCTCGCCGGTCAAATGTCCGGGCAGAATTTATTTTACCGGACTAATTTGAAACTTACCGGTCATATTTCAATAATAATAATAATAGTTGTGTAGCAGAGTTTCCGTTAGCAGGTAATTACCGGACTATGAACAGATATGCTTCAGTTTAAAACTCAGTTCATGGGGCTTATATATTGCTTCAGTTTATAATCGTAACAGATCGAAAAATTCAGATTCATTTTTCAATAAATGATTCCACAAACAACAAACAACATAATTATTACATTCAAAAAAACTACTTGTAGTAGATAACGTACATTATTCAGAAGTTTACATCAACTTCGAATAATAACACGGGAGAAACGGATCCTCTCTTTTCCCCTCTCCCTCCCTCTCCTGACAGCACGTCAGTTTCTCATGCAGCTCCTGCAGCTCGCTAAACAGAGGGCGGGGCTTCAGGTGATTATGCAGAGCTGCGTGTCTCTGTCAGACTCAGCAGCTGATCTGATCTCTCTCTCGCTCCGGTTACACTTCACTCGCGTTTATGTCCATATCGATCAGATCCAGCTCTCCTGATCGGCCTTTATAGAGAGCACCGATCAAACTATTAAGAGTGAATATCGGCCGATAATGACCGGCGGCCGATCGATCGGAGCCTCCCTAATTATTACCAGACATTTTGACCGTCAGGTTTTGAATTTACCGGTTTTTTATAAATTTCACCAGCTAAAAACCAGTAATTACCGGCTAACGGAAACCCTGACACACACTTAACACCCTAGGCCTAGGTCTATATAAAACAACTCAACCCAACATGTTTGCACAAAAATAATTACCCAGACATTCACCCACACCCTTGAGATGTGTTTACCCTTAACAAACCTTTCTGCTCAAAGTATGTCTTAAAAAGAAAGAAGCTAGTAATTCCTGACCTGTCATTATATTTCCATCTTTGTTGATTAATACTGGCAATAATGCTGGAGTTATTCAAGCAACCAAAGGCCACGTTATCAAAAAGATATCAACCCCCCACTCAGCATTCCACTGAGCCTTAATACTCAAATCTGTAATGCTGCTGATGGGGAAGCTTTTCCACTTACTTGCAAAATCCCACTCACTTCACACAAGAATTACGGTTAGACAGGAACCAGTAAAGCTCTAAATAAAGACACATGAAGGTGAAGAGAGCCAATATAAACCAACTCCTTGTCTTTTTCCTCACTATCTCTCACACCTGGCTTCTCTGTGAATACTGCCAGCTGGAAGAAACCTAAATGGGAGAGGGAAGAGAAAGAAAAAGGAACGTACTCATCTTTTAATAAAACGTAAGAGAAAGATTGTAGAATGAAAGAAAGGACAGGACGTGAGAGGGAAAATGAGAGAAAATCTTAAATGCGTGAGAAGAGAGAAAAGCTCAGGCAACAATGAGTCATCAACCATCCCAGACTGTTATCACTAGTCCTCCATAGACTTGACCCAACTTAATTTAAAAAATCTAATTTCGTCAAAGTATTGGCGTCTTTCCATATGCTTGCTTCCCACATCTGTAGTTATTAAATTATCTGAGATAATAAAAGCATTTTTTTTTTTTTCACTGAATTTCCTGAATTGGATGTAGGACTTGAATGTAGAACTCAAGTTATTTCCAAAGACACACATGTAAATAATGTTTAGAAAGAATAGGATAATAGGAGGATTTCAACAACACATTTTGCTTTTTGGGGAGAGAGTTTTGTGAGAAGATTATAACCCCTCTCATAAATGTGAAGACATTCTGGCAGGAGGTAGGCCTAGTTAGCTTAGACTAACATAAAGTATAACAATGGCGAAACAAATACAGTCCGGCTCTTATGGTAACACGGTTCAAGCGCTAAAGCAGCATGTTGCTGGACTATTACTTGACAAGTACCTGTAACGTCCTGGAGTGACGTCTTCACTGCTTGCTAACTGTTAGCTCCTTGTCCAGTCTTTGTGCTAATGTAAGCTAACCGTCTACCAGCTGTAGCTTTATAATTACATAGTGTGTTATCAATCTTCTCATCAAGAAAGTGAATAAGGGTATTTCCCAAAATTGAATTAGACGTCAGACTGCTGAGCAAAAACAAAGATTAAGCTCAGTTTATTGCTTTATAATAAGCTTTGCGGTTTTGTAAACACTCCCTGATTAGATGGATGTAGCCATGATGGAATTTATGATGTTGCAATATCCATCCATCCATCCATCCATCCATCCATCCATCCATCTTCTCCCGCTTATCCGTGGTCGGGTCGCGGGGGTAGAAGTTCCAGCAGAGAGCCCCAAACGTTCCTTTCCCTGGCCACCTCAACCAGCTCTGACTGGGGGATCCCAAGGCGCTCCCAGGCCAGCAAAGAGATATAATCCCTCCACCTGGTCCTAGGTCTACCCCTTGGTCTCTTCCCAGCTGGACATGCCTGGAACATCTCCCTAGGGAGGCGCCCAGGTGGCATCCTAACTAGGTGCCCGAACCACCTCAACTGGCTCCTTTCGACACGAAGGAGGAGCGGTTCAACTCCGAGTCCCTCCCGGATGACCGAACTTCTCACCTTATCCCTAAGGGAGACACCAGCCACCCTGCGGAGAAAACCCATCTCGACCGCTTGTATCCGCGATCTCGTTCTTTCGGTCATGACCCATCCTTCATGACCATAGGTGAGGGTACGAACGAAAATGGCCCGGTAGACAGAGAGCTTTGCCTTCTGGCTCAGCTCCCTTTTCGTCACAACGGTGCGGTAAAGCGACTGCAGTACCGCTCCCGCTGCTCCGATTCTCCGGCCCATCTCACGCTCCATTGTTCCCTCACTCGAGAACAAGACCCCGAGATACTTGAACTCCTTCACTTGGGGTAAGGACTCATTCCCTACTTGGAGTGGACAGTCCATCGGTTTCCTGCTGAGAACCATGGCCTCAGATTTGGAGGTGCTGATCCTCATCCCAGCCGCTTCACACTCGGTTGCGAACCGATTCAGTGAGTGCTGAAGGTCGCAGACCGATGAAGCCATTAGAACCACATCATCTGCAAAAAGCAGTGGTGCAATCCTTAGTCCACCGAACTGCAGACCCCCTCCCCCACGACTACGCCTCGAAATCCGATCCATGTATATTACAAACAGGATTGGTGACAAAGCGCAGCCCTGGCGGAGGTCAACCCTCACCGGAAATGGGTCCGACTTCCTGCCGAGGACCCGGACACAGCTCTCGCTTTGGGAGTACAGAGATTGGATGGCCCTGAGTAGAGACCCCCTCACCCCATACTCCCGCAGCACCTCCCACAGTAACTCCCTGGGAACTCGGTCATACGCCTTCTCCAAGTCTACAAAACACATGTAGACCGGATAAGCGTACTCCCAGGCTCCCTCCAGGATCCTTGCGAGAGTAAAAAGTGGATCCATCGTTCCACGACCAGGACGGAATCCGCATTGTTCCTCCTCAATCTGAGGTTCGACAATCGGCCTCCTCTCGAGTACCTTAGAGTAAACTTTCCCGGGGAGGCTGAGTAGTGTGATGCCTCTGTAATTGGCACACACCCTCTGATCCCCCTTTTTAAAAAGGGGAACCACCACCCCGGTCTGCCACTCCTTCGGTACTGTTTCCGACTTCCACGCAACGTTGATGAGACGTGTCAACCATGACAGTCCCTCAACACCCAGAGCCTTCAGCATTTCTGGGCGGATCTCGTCCACCCCCGGGGCTTTGCCACTGTGGAGTTGTTTGACGACCTCAGTGACCTCCCCCTGGGAGATTGGTGTTGATCCCCCGTCATACTCCAGCTCTGCCTCTAACATAGAGGGCGGAGTTGTCGGGTTCAGGAGTTCCTCAAAGTGTTCCTTCCAACGCCCTAACACTCCATCAGTTGAGGTCAACAACGTCCCATCCTTACTGTACACAGCTTGGATGGTTCCCTGCTTCCCCCTCCTGAGGTGTCGGACAGTTTTCCAGAACAACTTTGGTGCCGCCCGAAAGTCCTTTTCCATGACTTCTCCCACACCCGCTGCTTTGCCTCGGCCTGTCGTTACCTTGCAACTGCCTCGGGAGTCCCCCGGGATAACAAATCCCTGAAGGCCTCCTTCTTCAGTCGGACGGCTTCCCTGACCACCGGTGTCCACCAGGAGGTCCGAGGGTTACCGCCCCTTGAGTCACCTAAGACCTTGAGATCACAGCTCCCCGCCGCGGCTTCGGCAATAGAGGCTTTGAACACCAACCACTCTGGTTCAATGTCCCCAACCTCCACAGGAATGCCCGAAAAGCTCCACTGGAGGTGTGAGTTGAAGGCCTCCTGAACTTGGGCCTCCTCCAGACGTTCCCAGTTCACCCAAACTACACGTTTGGGCTTACCAGGTCTATCCAGAGGCTTCCCCCGCCACTCGACCCAACTCAACACCAGATGGTGATCAGTTGACAACTCCGCCCCTCTCTTTACCCGAGTGTCCAAAACATACGGCCTCAGGTCCGATGATACGATAACGAAATCGATCATGGACCTTCTGCCTAGGGTGCTCTGGTACCACATACACTTATGAGCATCCTTATGTTCGAACATGGTGTTTGTTATGGCCAATCCATGACTAGCACAGAAGTCCAGTAACAAACCACCACTCCGGTTCAGATCAGGGGGGCCGTTCCTCCCAATCACGCCCCTCCAAGTGTCTCCATCATTGCCCACATGTGCGTTGAAGTCTCCCAGCAAGATTAAAGAGTCCCCTTCAGGAGCCCCATACAGGACTCTTTCCAGGGTCTCCAAGAAGGCTGTATACTCTGAACTGCTGTTTGGTGCATAAGCACACACAACAGCTCCAGAAGGGGACCCCGGGCTTCCTCCGGGCCGGGTATCCTCACTTCTTTGTTCTTCTTTCATGAGGTCTTTTGAACCAATCTTAGTCTGGCCCCTTGCCTGAGACCAATTTGCCATGGGAGACCCTACCAGGAACACAAGGTTCCAGACAACACAGCCCCCAGGTTCATCAGGGCACACAAACCTCTCTACCACGGTAAGGTGCTGGTTCTTCAGAGAGGAAGATTTTTATTTTTTTAATTAGCAGATGTTATGATACGCATCATAACCATAATTATCCCACAATGTATTCCTTTGCATGTGTCTTCAAACCACACAAAGTACATTGACAGAAACATAGAAAACGAAAAGTATTTGTATAGTCATTTTTTATTTTGAAGAAATGTACCACTTCTTAAGCATTTAAGCATTAAAATACACTCATTCTTTTAAGATATTATTCCTTTGTTTGCTCAGCATCTAGATGACCCCTTTCTGATGACTAAAAGTGTTTGATATTATAAAATTGCAAGAGAGCCTCTTGGCAACAGGACATGAACTGAATTTAGAGGAGAAGTCATCCTTGCATGGGAAAGGGGTGCTTTCCTTGTTGAAAACAGGCCAGAGAAAACCCTGCCTGGGCCTAAAGGAGCAGCTGGGGGAAATACTGAGTCACAAAAACTCTCCCCAGCAGCAGTTCTGACCCTTTGGTTAGACTGTAATTTTATTAATCAACAGTGGTGCCTGGACAGAGATCATCAAAAAAAAAAGATGGTTGTGAGGTGACCCAGCCTGCTGCTCACACAGCCTGAGGAGAAAGCTTAACTTGTGGAGTTTTTGCAGCCTATGAGGGCAAGACTGTCTGAGAAACTTCAGGAAAAAAGTCCCTCTTCTCAGCCAAACACAGGAGAAGACCCCCTGGACTTCATGGTTCACAAAACATATCAAAGTCTCAGTTCAAGTTGTGCCGGAAATTAATGAAATGAAGGCACAAAAGGTGAAGGCTGAAGAGGGTGCAAAGGGAAGGAGAACAAAAACATGCAGTGATGGATGTAGCCAACTATCATGGGACACATCAGCAGAAGAACAAAGAGCTTTATTGAGAATGATTTGTACAACGACTAAGCATAGTCTCATAGGCCGTAATAAAAAACAGGAAAACAACACATTTCAAACATCATAGGAGCACAGTCCGACAAAGACGTTGTGGTGTGTAGGACAAGAACTGTACATTACATAGTTACAATTATAATTGTTTTACTCTGCTTCAATCAAGAAGAAAATGTTTTAATTAACTTTTTTACATTATGATTGTCCCTGGGCAAGACACTTCACCCCAAATTGCTCCTGTGGGGATTGCCCACAATATTGAGTATGTAAGTCGCTTTGGATACAACTTGTAACATGTAATGTAATCACTGAACTAGTTAAACATTAGATCCACATCAACCAACTACAACAATAAAACACTGCTAACTTATTTATGCAAGAGTTACTTAAAGGTATAACTAATAATCATAAACTGAGAAGTATACAAGATTTAACTTTTGATTCTTCAAGTGCATTCTGAAAACACTTCTGTGCTATTAACAACATCCAAATAGAGAAAACAAATGTAAAGGCTGAAAATGTGTCTGGATGGTCTGGATTCAAGCTGTCCGTACACATGCCCGATAGAGATGATAAAAAAGCATTTAAGGAAGTTAGAAAGATTATCCAATAAAGTTATTACCAGTTGTTCTTAATTCCTAAACACATAGATCAGTCGTCTTTCAGGACTTCCATAGGTCATAGACAAAGGAAGGAGAGTAAATGAATGAACGAATGGGTAAGTACAAGTACATTCTTTCTCTCTCTGAATACTTCCTTTTAGCTTTCTCGATGTCTGTCTGTTATTTGCAGATACATGGTCTTTCCTCTTCTCTTGGTTGCACACCAACACATACATTTCAGTCAGACAACTCATGTGTTCTTAATATGTTTATTATAAGCAGCATATAGTTTGAGTTTGGCGTCTAGGCTCGGGCCTCATCACTGCACAGATTTACAAAGAACATTGAGTGATGATTAGATAACTATCCCCCGAGCCTACAGGTGGAGCTGGGGTGGTGGTGGGGCAGGCAAGTAGCAGCAGCATGAAACACAGCAGCAGGAACATGAATGCAGCAATAGCAAGTGAACCCAGCAGTGGCAGCAGCAGCATAGCGAGGCAGGAAGACATTAAATAGAGCGGCATGTTTAGGAGAATGTGTTTGGTTGGCTGTAAGAGGGACGAGGTGCGTCCCGTGTTAATGTATCATTGGTGCTCGAGTTGACTGCCTGAACTAGCTCGCAGGCGTCGTCCCATTCATTGAATCCATTAGTTAGTGTGAATGCTGTTTACAGCATTCCACTATAGTACTTCAAATCTTTATTCTTCCCCTTAATATTATTATTATTTCAGCCAATACTTTGGCTCTCCATAACTTCAGCTTATTTTCAGCTCCAGAAACCATTGAAATATGAAACTATTCAGCCTTTTCAGCAATTGATGGGAAACTTTCAAATTTTTCTAAATATGTTATACTTTTTAAAATATTCAGCTTTTTAAAGTCTTTTTTTTAACATGGAAGTCATTGCAATGCATTTGAGCTGTAACAATTAACACACACACACACACACACACACACACACACACACACACACACACACACACACACACACACACACACACTCTCTCTCTCTCTCTCAGACAGACAGACAGACAGACACACACACACACACGCACACGCACGCGCACACACACACACACTAGGGATGTGCATCTCCATCACTGAGGCCGATGCGATGCGCATCTCGATACGTTGCCACGATACGATACATTAACGATACATTTGAAACACCAGGCGATGCGATACGATACGATTCACCCCTGTTGCGATACAGTTCGATACGATTTGATTCAACATTATGCGATTCGGTGCGATACGATGCGATTCAACACTATGCAAAAATAATGATACTTCAATATGGTACGACAGAGGATTTTTGTTTTATTCCTTATATGCAGCAAATCATACATTAACAACAAAGTGCTTTACATATTTGGTACTGCACATCCCATCATGCCGTTTATTTTTTTACCTTTAAAAGCTCTCCAGAGTAGCTATAGTACAATTGTATAACACCTCACAGTTAAACAATGTAAGGATGCATTGCTCATGATTAACAATGTGCAAATAACAGCTACCACAGTTGCCCATACAGCTGCCAGCCTGATGTGCTTAACACTCATAGGCTAACTCACCAGTGGGTTCTATAACAATAAAGAATACAAATAACCTTTCACAAACAGGTATTTCATAACTGCTTACAGTGAGGAAGACATTTAAATTATTATTGGCCGTCACAGGCTGCTGTAAACTAAACACCACTCTCTCTGACAGAACACCTCACTGAGTGATTTAACTCATAGTCTAACTTTCAGGTTTCTCTTTTCAGCCGCAGACCCCATGTCGCCTCTTTATGTGCGTCGCTAAGTTCCTCCTACTACTTGTGTACTTTAAAGTGGCTCGGCATCGTTAACAATTTGCGAGCGATTTTTCAAATTGACCGTCTGTAGTATATAGTGCCGCGCACATATACCATCAGGACGTTACTGATGGGGTGCGGCTGCGGAGTGATACTGTGTGTATGCAAGCCCGCATCTAGGACGGATCTATGTATCATGGCTGTAGACCTGTAATAAAGATACCTCATACAAAGGTCTACGGATACCTTATTACTCTCCATGACCTGCGGTCAACTATATAGCATAAAGGACTATTACACCGTCTTTCTTGAACAATCCGAAGTGTTGCCAAACGTTTGATTTGTAGGTATTTTTCGGTGCGCTGTGTTTCTCTTTCTCCTCAACTTCCATGTGTGTTGATAACTGAGACTCTCGGCCTCCGTAGTGGCGAAGCAAATATCAAAGATCGTCTCTGCTGAGCGTTGACAAGATGAGGGGATTTTATATGAATGAATTGGTTTTTTACCGATGCAAAGACGCTACGCAATCGATGCATCGCGAGTTCAACCCAAACTGTAGCCGATGTGCACTCTTTCAACCGGTGCACTCGCATCTTGAACGTTTATGCCGGTGCACCGATGCGAATCGGTGAATCTTAACATCTCTAACACACACACACACACACACACACACACACACACACACACACACACACACACACACACACACACACACACACACACACACACACACACACACACACACACACACACACACACACGATAAAGAGAAGAGAGAGAGGGCGATCAAGAGAAGAGAGAGAGGGCGAGCAAGAGAAGAGAGAGAGAATAGAGAGAGAAGAGAGAGAGAAGAGAGAGGGCGATCAAGAGAAGAGAGAGAGTAATGTAACCTCCTAATGTAATGAATAACTCCTACGAAAATGTTCAAAAAGTGCTCAAACTTCACATGTGTTCTAACAGTTCAGCCGTGAAGACATCTACGGGACAGTTTTGAGATTTCTTCAAATGCCGTTGCCATGGCAACACAATGCTCACCATGAAACACGGTTTTCTCATAACTTCAGTGAAAATGCTCGAAATGGCCCAAAACGTCACAGGTTTGGTAACGATGCAGCCATCAACACATCTAAGCGTATTATGGGGTGTCATCAAATGCTGTTATCATGGCGACAGATAATTCACCATCAAGTTAGTTCAAAAGTTTGCAGTTCAAATATTCTGCTGCTTTCCCAAGCCTTTTTACTTTCTTTTCTCTTCTTAATACAAATTCATTCACTACTACTTACAGTACATCCGATATTTAACTCCTTCAGCCTATTTTCAGCTGCAGAAACCATTCAACTATTACATTATTCAGCTATTTCAGGACATCAAGGCTATACATGTTGTTGTTTATACCTTTTTTTAAACCTTTTCTTTAAAATATTAAGCTTTTTCTGCTAAATTCAGCCACAAATCTTCACAATTTACAGCATTTGCACGCATTTTCTGCAGGAAATGCATTTTCTAGTTAACTGTTGTTTCCTCTGAACGGATCCCTCCAATAAAGATAAGATGCTTATGGATATAATGTACATAGTGACAATTGCATTATTTCACAGTGCCGGAAAAGGCTTTTGGACAGTTTGACCATACACATATTCACATCAAATCACCCCAAAAATAATATATATATGAGGAAGTATACAAAATATATCTGGGGATTATCCACACATTTGAAAGAAACTTTCATTTTCTATGGAATTTCTTTTTTGAATTTTCAATTGAAAAG
The DNA here is from genome assembly GCF_902827115.2 of Pseudochaenichthys georgianus. Classification (NCBI taxonomy): domain Eukaryota; kingdom Metazoa; phylum Chordata; class Actinopteri; order Perciformes; family Channichthyidae; genus Pseudochaenichthys; species Pseudochaenichthys georgianus. The sequence continues at coordinate 18,627,583 of NC_047526.1, forward strand.
ATTATATTATTCCTGTGTTCGTCTTTTCACTGTGTCTGATTCATTTTATTTGTACAGCTCTGACTTAAGGCCACAGTTGGTTTGAGGCAAGACTTTTCCTATTAACCTTAAATGTTTTCATTAAACTACAAAACATCCACAGCGAGATTAGAGAGACACACAATCAAAACAGATCAGTAGGGAAGTACACTTTTTTTAGTTCAACAAACTGTAATGGCAAGCCTGTGCATTAACATCACTATTCATTTTCCCTTTTACGGCACACAGCAAATGCATAAAGGAGTGGATTAAGGCAGCTATTCACCACTACCAGTGCTGTAACAAGGTTCCAGATTTTCCAGCAAAACTTCAACAGGGCTTCATTTTTGAGTGAAAGAGCTGCCAGACCAAGAACATTTGTGATGTAAAATGGCATCCTTAGAACAAAAAGGGTCACAATGATACTTGTGACCAGCCGGGTCGTCTGTGGGTTGTTGAAGAAAGCTGCCTGGTTCACTTTCCTGTGGAGGTATGAAAATGTGACAACAGAAATTAAAAAAAATCCTATCAGGCACTCTTTCAGCAGCACAGCCACCAGCTGGGAAGGGAGAGCGTGGGTACCTGTGCAGAATGTCCAATGATGGCCTTTGATCACCTGTCGAACCACTAAAGCAGGGATAGACAGGATCATGGTAACCAACCAGAGCAGAACCAGAAGCCTCCTCTTTCCAACCCGGTCGAAGATTTTCTGCAGGTGCACCACCTGTAGGTAGCGCTGGACACTCAGCACTGTCACTGTCAGGAGGCTAGAATAGAGGCTAGAGTACATGAAATATGCCAGAAGCTTACAAGCCACCAGGCCGAGAGTCCAGCCTTTCACAAAAGTGTAAATCCACAGAGGCAGGGGGAGCAGGCAGATCAGATCTGATATGGCCAAATTCAGCATCAGACTCTGGCTCAGACTGGACAGGTGCTGCCAGTTTGGCTTGAGGATGATCACAGCAATATTTCCAGGAACTCCCAGCAGGAAGAAAATAAAAAAAAACGAACATAACTGCACTGTGTTAACTATTTGTGGAACAATTAAAGTTTGGTTAACTACTCCCCCTGGATTGCTGCAGTCTTTCTGATAGAAGATTTAGGCCAGACTTGTATTCATCTTTTTTCACAACAACCAAACATGACTATATCTTTAGCATAACAAGGTTGATTTTGAAGTCATCAACAGTAGAGGTTGGCAGCATGCACTCTTGTACAATATCAATAACAGACCAGTAGATTAAAAAAGCATTTATTAAAAAAGATAATAATGGTAAACACACAAATGTTCTTTCAGCAAAATATCTACTCCTAAAAAAGAAAGCGTGTGTGTGTACACGTGCGCGCAAGAGCATTCATCAGGTCGGAAAAAAACATGTGGGTAATGTTGAGCTATTTTTAACTTTTTATTTCCTCTCTGTGTGTCTTTGAAGACCAACTCAAGGTACATACACAACTATTCAATAACGTGACTTGAAAGAGACCAACACAATAAAGCTCACTTTCTAAAATTAAACCACATCAACATTAAGACTTTCGAACAACATTAAGCAGTCCTATTCTTAGCCAAATATGCTATAAAAACTATATAATATCTCGATTTCATAAAAAATGCTAAACGCTGTTATGTTATACTATCGAAAGTTCTCAGGACGCTGTTCTCAAGACAAAGATGAACATTGAATCTCAACATTAGCATTTAGTTTGCAAAGGAAACTTCCAGATGAATTACTCTAATTCATCTTGATGACCACAAACATCATCCTTCAGTGTGATGACAGTAATTACTGAGCCTTTGATGGGTGGGTGTGTTTATCATTACAATGTTCATCTTTCAACTCTTCGCCTGATTAAATATAAAAATATATACTTTTTGGGAAGTCCAGGGAAGTCAATGGTTAACATAACAATTGATCAAAGACTAACATCAAACTGCATATCAGCTGATATTTTTAGACTAACATATATTTTTTTAAGTTCCATGAGTTATTGTAAAATGATTTCTGTGCTTTCTTTTAACATCATAAAAGTTCAGCATTTTGTACAGTTTTTTTGTGCAAAATCAAATGATTAGGCGTCCTATAATGTTGAGCTACTGCATTAACAACAGTATTACATTTCGCTTTCTCTGCACCCAGTGCACATGTTTCTGCACATGTTTCTAAAAGCAAAAGCATAAAGGAATGGATTCAGAGAGGAATTCAAAAATACCAGTGATTTGACAAGGTTGTAGCTGTTCAAGCAAAACATCCATAGGCCTTGATTTTTGAGCGAAATAGCTGCAACACCAAGTACATTTGTGATAAAAAATGGCATCCATAGGACAAAAAAGGCCACAGTGATACTTATGATGAGCCGGGTCGTCTGTGGGTTGTTGAAGAAAGCTGCATGGTTCAGTTTGCTGTGGAGGCCGATGTATGAAAATGCCACGACAGAAATTGCAACCAATCCTACAAGACACTCTGTCAGCAGCATGGCAACCAGCTGGGAAGGGAGAGAGTCGGTACGTGTGCAGTATGTACCATACTGGTCTTTATTGACATGTGGAACCACTAAAGCAGGGATAGACAGAATCATGGTAACCAGCCAGAGCAGAACCAGAAGCCTCCTCTTTCCTACACATTTGAAGATCGTCTGCAGGTTCACCACCTGTAGGTAGCGCTGCACACTCAGCACTAGTGCTGCGTACCGGTACGCCGAACCGGTACTGGACTTGTAAAAAGTTTCGGTTCAAGTCCGGTTAAAACCGGAACGTCGGGAACCGGTACTTGGACTCGCAAAAAAACTAGCACTTACGTATATTCTGGTGTCTGTGGTTATTTAAACATTCCCTGATGAACGTTATTCAGCGTCAATAAACGAGTGCTAATCCCAGTGTGCTCAGTGTACAACATCACATGTCAGTTCACCTTCGATTCACGGTTTGAAAACGTAGCATTTTGCCACATGCTAATGCTAACCGGAAGTGAAGAATTTTCAGAATAAAAGTATTAAATTAATAGTGTGAACTTCCGGTTTTTTCAGAATAAAACTGATTTAAATTAAATAGTGTATTTAATTCAAAATTACGCCATATCAACATTGATTTTAATTTCTAACAGTATGTATGTACATCACTATGTATGTAGTATGTACTGTATAAAGTAGCCTACATACTACTACTAAGTGGCAAAAAGTGTTTTTTTTACATTTGTACTTTGTAGAGAAATGTAGACGTTGGAAGGGAGCACAATAAACCTGATGAGTTTGAATTTGAGTTGATTATGAGTTAATTTTCAATTGATAATTAGCTCACAATAAGTTCACTTTAGTTACTCACACAACTTGACACAAGCCATGGGTTCAGGTCCGGACTTATAAGTCCGGACCTGAACCTGAACCTCTGGACTTGAGTCCGGACCTGAACCTGAATGTGAGTCCAGGTACGCAGCACTACTCATCACCATCACTGTAAGCATGCTAGAATAGACAACACAGTACATGAGATACGTGAGGATCTTACAGGCCACCAGGCCAAAAGTCCAGCTGTACTGTAAGGTGTAAATCCACAGAGGCAGGGGGAGCAGGCAGATCAGATCTGATATGGCCAAATTCAGCATCAGACTCTGACTCAGACTGGACAGGTGCTGCCAGTTTGGTTTGAGGATGATCACAGCAATATTCCCAGGAACTCCCAGCAGGAAGCAGATGGACAGCACCACTACAGGGACCAGATGGTAAAAAACCCAGAGGGCATTAGATGGATCTCCAGGAGTGGAGGAGATGTTAAAGGTGATCGCAGAGGTGTTTAGTTGTTCCATGCTGCAAACTTGGTGCTAGACAAGCTGAAAGTTGGGGACCGAGCGAGTAATGGCGACTCAGTCACTCTTTCAAAGTAACAATAAATCAGGAAATCAATGTCACCACTACACCCCCAGAGAAGTTAAAAATAACCTGACCACTACTTTTGACTTACTTTCTATTTGGTTGTGTGTGTGTGTGTGTGTGTGTGTGTGTGTGTGTGTGTGTGTGTGTGTGTGTGTGTGTGTGTGTGTGTGTGTGTGTGTGTGTGTGTGTGTGTGTGTGTGTGTGTGTGTGTGTGTGTGTGTGTGTGTGTGTGTGTGTGTGTGTGTTGAGACCAACTCAACACAGTAAAAACATTGAACACCAGTTTCTGGGTTTATATAGGTCCAAGAGTTTGGTGTTCTCTGAACACTGTCAAAAGAGTAGTGTAAACCTAGAACCCTCAGAGAATTAAAAATGTACTCTAAGTCAGAGTGTCACTGTGCAGAGCTGATTATTCAACACTTTGAGAGAGAAAATGTACTCCATGGTAATTTGTAACACTGTTTCTGTCACAATTCACATGTTATGTCACGCTTGTAGTTTTGTCTGTGTTGGTGTTTTTCTTGTCTTTGGGTTTCCTGTCTTATTGTGTTAAGTGTTCACCCCCGTTTCCTGCCTGTCTGCTTTCTGTCTGTTTCCCTCCCTGATTACCCGATTGTGTTCACCTGTTGTCCTTGTGTTTCTCCTCCCCTGCCCGGCTGTTTCTCGTTGTCATGATTACCCCTTCTTGTATTTAGTCTTGTCTCTGTCTGTGTTCAGTGTTGGGTCATTGTTTGTTGGTGACGGAGATCACCGGAGAGTGTTCTGTTCTGTATTTGTCATTTATCCTTTATCCTTGGAATAAAGGGTTTCTCAAAAGTTATCTGCATTTGGGTCCTGCTTCCTTCACTCATCCGTGACAGAATGACCCAACCAGAAATGGACCCAGCAGATGACCCTTTTGAGGTGGAGCTGCAACAGTTTTCTTTTCCTTTGGAATGTTGCCACGATTGGTGGAAGGAAGCGTCCAGTGTTCGGCTGAAGGAGGCCGCCCTGGTAGAGGCGCACCGGTTGGCGATGGAGAAGCCCGACTTGGTGGAATTCTTACCTGACTGGATGTTGGACTTCCTCTGGAGGTGTGAGTTCCAGCCTGCGGACTACAGACGTCTCGGAGTGTTCCGTCTGGAGTCAACCTCTGCTTCTTCCCCAGTTCCTGCTCCTATTCATGAGTCTTATGCTGGAACTCGTCAGGCTTATGGAGGCCCACGGAACATTCAGGCGGCTGCTAAGAGGAGTCGTCGCAAGGCCAGACAAGGAGCCCGGGCCCCAGCAGCCATGGTCCCAGTACAGGCGCCAGCAGCCATGGTTCCAGCCTCAGTCCTGGCCCCAGCAGCCACGGTTCCGGCCCCAGCAGCCACGGTTCCGGCCCCAGCAGCCACGGTTTCGGCCCCAGCAGCCATGGTTCCTGCCCCAGTGCAGGCTCCCGCAGCCATGTTTCCGGCTCCGAGTCCGCCCCACACAGTCATGATCCGGGCTCCAGAGCTGGATCATACAGCCATGTTTCCGGCTCCAGGGCCGGCCCCAGCGGCTATGGTCCCGGCTCCGGGAGCGCCCTATACGGCCGTGTTTCCGGCGTCGAAGCTGGAGCTTATAGACAGGATTCTGGCTTCAGCAGCCATGTTTCTGGCTGCTATTCCGGTCCCTGCAGCCAGGGTTTCGGCCCCAGTTCTGGTCCCAGCAGCCATGGTCCCGACCCCAGCTGCCTTGGTTCCAGACCCGGATCTGGTCCCGGCTGCCACGGTCCCATCTCGGGTTCCCTCCTCTGGTTCCTCCTCGAGTCCCCTCTCTAGTTTCCCTCTCGAGTTCCCTTCTCTAGTTACTCTTCTAGTCCCTCCTCTAGTCTCTCCTCTAGTCCCCTCTTTAGTCTCTGTTCGAGTCCCCTCTCTGTTTCCATCTCAAGTTCCCGCTCCAGTTCCCCCTCGAGTCCCCTCTCGAGTTCCCTCCTTTAGTCCCTCCTTTAGGCCCTCCTCTAGTCCCTCCTCGAGTCCCCTCTCTAGTTCCCCTCTCGAGTTCCCTTCTCTAGTTACTCCTCTAGTCCCTCCTCTAGTTCCCTCTTTAGTCTCTGTTCGAGTCCCCTCTCTGTTTCCATCTCAAGTCCCCTCTCGAGTTCCCTCCTCTAGTCCCTCCTCGAGTCCCCTCTCTAGTTCCCCTCTCGAGTTCCCTTCTTTAGTTACTCCTCTAGTCCCTCCTCTAGTTTCTCCTCTAGTCCCCTCTGTAGTCCCTTCTCGAGTCCCCTCTCTGTTTCCATCTCCAGTTCCCTCTCGAGTTCCCTCCTTTAGTCCCTCCTCTAGTCCCTCCTCGAGTCCCCTCTCTAGTTTCCCTCTCGAGTTCCCTTCTCTAGTTACTCATCTAGTCCCTCCTCTCTCCTCTAGTCCCTTCTTTAGTCTCTGTTCGAGTCCCCTCTCTGTTTCCATCCCAAGTTCCCTCTCCAGTTCTCCCTCGAGTCCCCTCTCGAGTTCCCTCCTTTAGTCCCTCCTTTAGGCCCTCTAGTCCCTCCTCGGGTTCCCTCTCTAGTTCCCCTCTCGAGTTCCCTTCCCTAGTTACTCCTCTAGTCCCCTCTGTAGTCCCCTCTCGAGTTCCCTCTCTGTTTCCATCTCGAGTCCCCTCTCCAGTTCCCCCTCGAGTTCCCTCTTGAGTTCCCTCTCGAGTTCCCTCCTCTGGTCCCTCTCCATTCCCTATTCAAGCCCCTACGCAAGTGTCGTTGGAGGTCCCGCCGTCTACTTCCCCTGCCGGGGGTCCTGCAACCCAGCGTGTCATTGTGTCCGTTTGGAGGTCCCCGCAGTATACTTCCCTGCCGGGGGTCCTGCCAACCCTTATCCTGTCCGTTGGGTCCCGCAACTGGGGTCCTGCCAAACCTGTGTTCCTGTGGTAGGGTCCCGCCGTCTACTCCCCTGCCGTGGGTCCTGCAACCCTTTCTCCTGTCCCGTTGGAGGTCCCGCAGAATACTCTTCTGCCGGAGGGTCCTGCCAACCCTTCTCCTGTCCCGTTGGAGGTCCCACCTGTCTACTCCCCTTGCCGGGGGGTCCTGCCAGCTCTGTGTCCTGTGCCGTTGGAGGTTCCCCGCCGTCTACTCCCCTGCCGGGGGGTCCTGCCAACCTCTGTGTCCTGTGTCGTTGGAGGTCCCGCCTGTCTACTCCCCTGCCGGGGTGACTGCCAAACCCTGTGTCCTGTCCCGTTGGAGGTCCCGCCGTCTACTCCCCTGCCGGGGGTCCTGCCAGCTCTGTGTCCTGTGCCGTTGGAGGTCCCGCCATCTACTCCCCTGCCGGGGGTCCTGCCAACCCTGTGTCCTGTGCCGTTGGAGGTCCCGCAGAATACTCCCCTGCCGGGGGTCCTGCCAACCCTGTGTCCTGTGTCGTTGGAGGTCCCGCCGTCTACTCCCCTGCCGGGGGTCCTGCCAACCCTATATCCCGTGCCGTTGGAGGTTCTACCGGGGGCCCTGCCAACCCCATGTCCATCACCGGTCTCGCCGGGGTTCCTGCCAACTCCTGGTTCTTTTCCGTGGGGGATCCTGCCGTCTACTCCCCTGCCGGGGGTCTTGCCAGCTCTGTGTCCTGTGTCGTTGGAGGTCCCGCCGTCTACTCCCCTGCCGGGGGCCCTGCCAACCCTGTGTCCTGTGCCGTTGGAGGTCCCGCCGTCTACTCCCCAGCCGGGGGTCCTGCCAACCCTGTGTCCTGTGTCGTTGGAGGTCCCGCCGTCTACTCCCCTGCCGGGGGTCCTGCCAGCTCTGTGTCCTGTGCCGTTGGAGGTCCCGCCGTCTACTCCCCTGCTGGGGGTCCTGCCAACCCTGTGTCCTGTCCCGTTGGAGGTCCCGCCGTCTACTCCCCTGCCGGGGGTCCTGCCAGCTCTGTGTCCTGTGCCGTTGGAGGTCCCGCCGTCTACTCCCCTGCCGGGGGTCCTGCCAACCCTGTGTCCTGTGCCGTTGGAGGTCCCGCAGAATACTCCCCTGCCGGGGGTCCTGCCAACCCTGTGTCCTGTGTCGTTGGAGGTCCCGCCGTCTACTCCCCTGCCGGGGGTCCTGCCAACCCTATATCCCGTGCCGTTGGAGGTTCTACCGGGGGCCCTGCCAGCCCCATGTCCATCACCGGTCTCGCCGGGGTTCCTCCCAACTCCTGGTCCTTTTCCGTGGCGGATCCTGCCGAAGCCTGTCCGACCGGCTCCGGTTTCTGTCCGGCCGACACCGGGTCCTGCCCGATCTCCGGAACTGGCCCATCAGCGCTTTCCTGCCCGGCCCCCTGAGAGCCGCGGTCTTCGCCCTCGAGCCCGGCCCCCTGAGAGCCGCGGTCTTCGCCCTCGTGCCCGACCCCCTGAGAGCCGCGGTCTTCGCCCTCGTGCCCGGCCCCCTGAGAGCTGCGGTCTTCGCCCTCGGGCCCGACCCCCTGACTCTTCCTGCCGTTGCCTTCGCCCTCGGACCCGGGTCCCTGACTCTTCCTACCGCTGCCTTCGGTCCTCCATGGTCCCCACCTTGGACTCTGTTTTGACCCTGGGCCGTCCGCCCGAGACCCCTTCCTGGTTCTCTGCCTTGTCCCCGGGCAGTCCGCCCGAATCCCCCTTTTTGGACTGTACCTTGCCCCTCGGGCCGTCCGCCCGTGACCCCTTCCTGGTCCTCCGCTGTGTTCCTGGGCTGTCAGCCCAAGACCCGTCCTCCGGACCCCCTCCGCCCACCCTGCTTGGGGTTTTGGACTTTTTTGTTTTGTTTTTTTTAGGGACGTCTGGAATCCGTCCCTTGAGGGGGGGGTTCTGTCACAATTCACATGTTATGTCACGCTTGTAGTTTTGTCTGTGTTGGTGTTTTTCTTGTCTTTGGGTTTCCTGTCTTATTGTGTTAAGTGTTCACCCCCGTTTCCTGCCTGTCTGCTTTCTGTCTGTTTCCCTCCCTGATTACCCGATTGTGTTCACCTGTTGTCCTTGTGTTTCTCCTCCCCTGCCCGGCTGTTTCTCGTTGTCATGATTACCCCTTCTTGTATTTAGTCTTGTCTCTGTCTGTGTTCAGTGTTGGGTCATTGTTTGTTGGTGACGGAGATCACCGGAGAGTGTTCTGTTCTGTATTTGTCATTTATCCTTTATCCTTGGAATAAAGGGTTTCTCAAAAGTTATCTGCATTTGGGTCCTGCTTCCTTCACTCATCCGTGACAGTTTCAGTGCTGTTTAGCTGGTGTACACCAAACAAACAATTTCGGGGTGAATCATTAACACTTCAGGAAATAAAGTACACATCAGATTCTTGAAAACATGCGTTCATTTTCAAAAATGTGATTTTGATGTGTTTTAAATATAACATCTAATCAGTAGCAACATTAAACAACCCACACAATACATTGGTCATACTGTAGGTGGAAATGTGTATACATTTGCTCATTACGCCTCTTTAGCTCGGGGAAACACTTTAGAGGTCATCATTCCAAAATCCTGCTACAACAAATGGACCATGTGGATTACCATACACTAGTGCTAATGTGCAAAGTAAACTGACAAAAATAGTGTTTTGAAAAACTAACAATCACCGAGCAGGATGATCAACATCTAAAAGTTTTTTTTTTTCTCTCCAATTTTTTTCAATTTACACACTGCATCTATTGCACGTCTGTCCGTCCTGGGAGAGGGATCCCTCCTCTGCTGCTCTCCCTGAGGTTTCTCCCATTTTTCCCTTTAAACTGGGTTTTCTTCGGAAGTTTTCCTTGTACGATGTGAGGGTCTAAGGACAGAGTGTAGTATTGTCATACTGATATTCTGTACACACTGTGAAGACCACTGAGACAAATGTAACATTTGTGATATTGGGCTATATAAATAAACATTGATTGATTGAAGTGTACATGGCAACCAGTTTACATCAATGTTGTAGATGGTGGTCTGCAAAAATGTGTACATGCCGTTTAAGGCCTGGTCATAGGAGAACCCAAACAGATAATGTGCTTTAAAAAGTTCATCAAAGCTGACAAGGAAGACTTGGCCTTGCAGGGAAGGAGCTCATCATCCAACGCAATGTAGTACTCATGGAGCTGTTTCTTGTGGTCCCAACACTGGACCAGAGTACTCCTGATGACTGTAAGATAACAATAAACACAAATATAACTACACTGTGCATCATATTTTGATGGATGGGTCAGACACTGACAAAAACCTTTGATAGCAAATCAGATCAGCCTCGGTCATTACCATGCACAGGAGTCAAATGCAACATACACATTAATGCAGCAGTAATATAAAACCTAAAAGCATCCCAAAAATAGTAAAACACTGACAATTTCACTGCACAATGAGTGCTTTTACTTGATACTTAAAGTACATTTAGCTGATTATACTCGCATTCTTTTACTTAAGTCAGGTTTCTAGTGCGGGCCTTTTACGGCACACTTTATATTAAGGTACACAAATTAACCATCAACTAGTTGTTAATTAACATGCATATTAGCAGTATATTGGCAACAAAACGTGCATTTATCTAACAGTTACGTTTCCCATAGATCTTATTTGGAGCTATTTTCTAAAATCCTATGGAGAAATATCATTGATTTTTTGTCGAGGGAAGCCATGCGCAGCTTACTTCCGGGTTTTAGGACGCGTCACTGCAGCTCCCTCGTCTCCTCTTCACACACCACACTTTTCGCGGCACACGTACTTACAGCCAATCAGCTCTGAATGATGTGAGATGACGTATGGTGGAGATGGCAACTCACTGCCCCATGGTCATTATTTTTTTGCCACACACATTAAAAAGGAAAATATTCTGAGCATGCGCAGTGTAGTTTTTACAGTCACCATTGACTTAGACAGTGAGAGGGAGGGGCAGGATCGGGTTTTGTCCCACATGGCTCTAAACAGCTCAATAGGCACACACTGTAGACACTAATTAGAAGAACACAGACTAAAACAGCAATGTACAGACGAATCAGATGATTAAACATGATCTTAAAATATATTTAATATATTTTTTAATTTATTTTTTGCATTTTTTTGTAATCATTATTTGTAATACTTTCTGCTGACACTAGGTGGGGCTGCCCCTAATGACCAGTCACCACTGGTCGTAGTACAGTTTAGCGATAGCGCGTATGTTTTGGATTAGACCAACCGGCTAACTCAAACATATCCAGGTTAGGTTGAACCAGCTTCGTAGTATAGGCCTCAGGTGTCAGGTCAGAAAAAAACATCTGGGTAGTGATAAGCCATTTTGAACATTGCATTTCCTCTCTGTGTGTCTTCAAAGACCAACACAAGTTACATGTATTCACATAAATAACAACATTACACATTAAACCCAATCAATACATGAACATTTACAAAAGTAAAGGAGTCGTGTTCTTTGCCAATACCTTTTGCAACAACAATAAATTATCTTGATTTTGTATTTTCTTTTGTATCTTTTAACATCATAGAAGTTCTGCATTATGTAATGTTATTTGAGATCATAATTAATCATGAGATTACATTACCCAAAATGCTGCCTTACTAACAGCACTAATGTTCCCTTTCTTTGCACACAGTGCACATATTTTTAAAAGCAAAAGCATAAAGGAATGGATTAAGGCAGCTAATCACAAATACGAGTCCTGAAACAGCGTTCCAGCTTTTCAAGCAAAACTTCCATAGGCCATCATTTTTTTGCAGAATAGCTGCCACACCAAGTACATTTGTGATGTAATATGGCATCCATAGAACAAAAAAGGTCACAATGATACTTGTGATGAGCCAGGCCGTCTGTGGGTTGTTGAAGAAAGCTGCCTGGTTCACTTTTCTCTGGACACCGATGTATGAAAAGGCCACGACAGAAATTGAAACAAATCCTACGAGGCACTCTGACAGCAGCACAGCCACCAGCTGGGATGGGGGAGCATGGGAATCTGTGCAGGATGTCCCATGCTGTTCTTCGATCACCTGTCGGAACACTAAAGCAGGGATAGACAGGATCATGGTAACCAGCCAGAGGAGCACAAGCAGCCTCCTCCTGCCTGCCTGATCCAAGCAATTCTGCAGGTTCACCACCTGTAGGTAGCGTTGGACACTCAGCAATGTCACTGTTAGCAGGCTAGAATAGATGCTGCAGAACATGAAATACGTGAGGAGCTTACAGGCCACCAGTCCAAGAGTCCAGCTGTACAGTAAGGTGTAAATCCACAGAGGCAGGGGGAGCAGGCAGATCAGGTCTGATATGGCCAAATTCAGCATCAGACTCTGGCTCAGACTGGACAGGTGCTGCCAGTTTGGTTTGAGGATGATCACAGCAATATTCCCAGGAACTGCCAGCAGGAAGCAGATGGACAGCACTACTACAGGGACCAGACGGATGGAGACCAAGGAGGTAGGAGATGGTTCTCCAGGAGTGGAGGAGATGTTAAAGGGGACCAGAGAAGAGTTGAATTGTTCCATTTTGCAAACTTGCTGCTAGACCAGCTGAAAGTTGGCCACCGAGTGAGATAATTGAGTGTTACACAGGAGAAAGAGGACACATCTAAAGAGGAAATGCCAACGTACTTTATATTTAAATGCAAATAATTTGTTATTATCTGACACATTTCCCCATATTCGGTTCCCTTAAAACAGCTTTCAGCCACGCACTTCTAATAGTTCATCAGTAATGACTGAGAGCGATAACTTTTGTATCAGCCTGTATTTTTCTTTAGGACATTCCTGCAAATCATACATTTAGTTCATATTAAAGTTCCTTCGAGGAACTACCCTTTGAATAGGGAAAAAAATATAACCAATTGATTTAGTTTCATAAAATGTACTCATCTATAAATTAAGAAATGTATTTAACAATACAATTAATAACTCCAACCAACTATGACCATATTGATATCTTACCTAGGTTAAAGGATTTTACAGTGAAGCATTACAGCATTCACTCTTGTACAACAAAAATAACAGAGCAGCATATGGAATATAGAGCATTTATTATTAGATACACAATTATAAGCACACAAATATTTATGTAACAAAAGATAAAGTGAAGGAAAAAAAAAAAGGAAGTGTGCGTGATAGTGTGTGTGTGTGTGTGTGTGTGTGTGTGTGTGTGTGTGTGTGTGTGTGTGTGTGTGTGTGTGTGTGTGTGTGTGTGTGTGTGTGTGTGTGTGTGTGTGTGTGTGTGTGTGTGTGTGTGTGTGTGTGTGTGTGTGTGTGTGTGTGTGTGTGTGTGTGTGTGTGTGTGTGTGTGTGTGTGTGTGTGTGTGTGTGTGCCTGAGCATAAACAAACGTGTCAGGTCAGAACAAAAATGTGGAGAGTTAGTAAAGAGAATGTTAAAATGCATGCAATATCCTGTGTCTGTGTGCAATATAGCTACCAACAACTTAACAGTGTGGTGAGAGGCTACTCTAATATATGACCTAAAAAAGTACAACAATGAAACTCAGTGAACATCATTAAACATTAAACCCAACCAATACATTTACCAAAAAAAAGCTGTCCTAATCTTTCCATTGAATGTTGCAGATTACTTTGTCCAGTAACAATGACACTACTGTGTTACACATTCATACTTTGTATGCAAATTAAACTTCCAGATGATTCACTCGAATTAATCTTACAGACCACAAACATCATCTTTCAGTATGATGACAGTAATAATTGATATGTGGGTGCCTGTATCATTACCGTCTTCATCTTTCAACTCTTTGCCTGACCAATTAAAACATGTTTTTTTGGAGAATCAGAGGAAAGACTATGGTTAGCCTCACAATTGATCATAAAATAAATATCTCCAACTGTGTATATTGTTAGAACTTTGGACTAAATCACCTTTTTTGAGTTTCACAGGTTAATGGGTATATTTTTCTTTTCAAGTCAAAAAGTTCTGCATTATGTAATGTTATTTCAGATCATGCAAAATCAAGTAATTACACTACCTGACACATTGAGCTACTCCATTATCAACAGCACTAATGTTCCCTTTCTCCGCACACAGTGCACATGTTTTTAGAAGCAAATGCATAAAGAAGTGGATTAAAGCAGCTGATCATAGGCACCAATGCTGAAACAGTGTACCAGCTGTCCATGCAAAACTTCAAAACTCTTTCATTTTTGAGTGAAATTGCTGCCACACCAAGTACATTTGTGATATGATATGGCATCTATAGAACAAAAAAGGTCACAATGATACTTGTGACCAGCCGGGTCGTCTGTGGGTTGTTGAAGAAAGCTGCCTGGTTCACTTTTCTGTGGAGGCCCATGTATGAAAATGCCACGACAGAAATTGCAACAAACCCGGTCAGGGTCTCTGTCAGCATCACAGCCACCTGCTGGGACTGGGAAGAGTACTGGAAGTGGCAGTCTGTCCCATACTGTTGTTTGATCAGCTGTCAAACCACTAAAGCAGGGATAGACAGGATCATGGTAACCAGCCAGGGCAGAACCAGAAGCCTTCTCTTTCCAACCCCGTCAAAGATTTTCTGCAGGTGCACCACCTGTAGGTAGCGCTGGACACTCAGCACTGTCACTGTCAGGAGGCTAAGGCTGCAGTACATTAGATACGCCAGAAGCTTACAAGCCACCAGGCCGAGAGTCCAGCCGTACAGTAAGGCGTAAATCCACAGAGGCAGGGGTAGCAGGCAGATCAGATCTGATATGGCCAAATTCAGCATCAGACTCTGACGCTGCCAGTTTGGTTTGAGGATGATCACAGCAATATTCCCAGGAACTCCCAGCAAGAAGCAGATGGACACCACAAACGCTGGGACCAAACGGATGGAGACCCAGAAGGAGGCAGGAGATGGATGATCAGGAGTGGAGGAGATGTTGAAGGTGACCAGAGAGGAGTTGAATTCTTCCATGCTGCAAACTTGCTGCTAGACCAGCTGAGTGTTGGGCATCGAGTGAGTGATCGCAACTTTGTCAGACTTACAACAAGAACACAGGAAACAGTTTTCACCACAACACCTCAAGAGAAGTAAAACAAAAAATTAATATCTAGATATTATTCAACAGTAAAGACTCCACATATTAAAACAGTGTGTTAAAGTTAAAGCATTTAACACAAAATAATTAAAACTAAACCGCAGGATCTCTGCAGATACAGACACCAGGGTCTGCATTGTTCTTTAAGATGTTCCTGCATATAATAACTTTAATTAATATTAAAGTTACTTGGGGAACTACCCTTCGGAAAAGAACATTGATAGCCAATTAATGTAGTTGAATAAAATATATCCAAATATCAATTTTTTTTATGTGAATACTGATTAAAATGATGATTACAACAACAAATGACCATATCACTAGCTTAACAAGGTTGAAGGATTCTGGAGTCATCAATAGTAGAGGTTGGCAGCATTCACTCTTGTACAACATTAATAACAGACCAACATTTATATTAAAAAGCATTTATTAAAAACGATTCTAATGGTAAACACACAAATATTCTTTCAACAAATGATCTAGACTGAAAAAAGGAAGTGTGTGTGTTTTTAAATTCTGAATGGTAATGGTAAGAATGGTAAATTGCATCCAAAATCCTGCATCTGTGTGAATTTTTGTTGACAACAACTTAACGGTGTGGTGAGGGGCTACTCAAATATCTGACTTGAAAGAGATCACAACAATAAAGCTAAGTGAACAACATTAAACATTGAACACAACCAATACATAGAGATGAACAAAAATATATTTTTAGACATTGACTCTAATGGTGTGCTTGAGATGCAGATGATTTACTCTGATTGCTAACCACAAACATCCTCTTTCAGTATCATAACAGTAATAATTTTGTGGAAGAATTGACTAGAATTGTGGGTAAAACAAGCTGTGTATCAGCTGATATCTTTAGACTAAGTTACACTAGTAATGGTGGGGTTATTTCTGTAAATTATTTTAACATCACAAAGGTTCTGCAATAGATAAGTGACTTCCTCAGTCCCTCGTTTTTAAGCCAATATGTTCGCACACCAGCGACATTAGTCATATCTGGCATTTCCAATCATACTATGTCAAATAATTACACTTTATTTAACAGCAAGCTTCTGCATTTACAACAGTATCAATATGTACTTTCTTGGCACACAGTGCACATGTTTTTAGAAGCAAACGCATAAAGAAGTGGATTAAGGCTGCTGATAACAAACACCAATGCTGAAACAGTGTACCAGCTGTCCATGCAAAACTTCAAAAATCTTTCCTTTTTGAGTGAAATTGCTGCCACACCAAGTACATTTGTGATATGATATGGCATCCATAGAACAAAAAAGGTCACAATGATACTTGTGACCAGCCGGGTCGTCTGTGGGTTGTTGAAGAAAGCTGCCTGGTTCACTTTTCTGTGGAGGCCCATGTATGAAAATGCCACAACAGAAATTGCAACAAATCCGGTCAGGGTCTCTGTCAGCATCACAGCCACCTGCTGGGACTGGGAAGAGTACTGGAAGTGGCAGTCTGTCCCATGCTGGTCTTTGATCACATGTCGAACCACTAAAGCAGGGATAGACAGGATCATGGTAACCAACCAGAGCAGAACCAGAAGCCTCCTCTTTCCAACCCGGTCAAAGATTTTCTGCAGGTGCACCACCTGTAGGTAGCGCTGGACACTCAGCACTGTCACTGTCAGGAGGCTAGAATAGAGGCTGCAGTACATGAAATATGCCAGAAGCTTACAAGCCACCAGGCCGAGAGTCCAGCCTTTCACAAAAGTGTAAATCCACAGAGGCAGGGGGAGCAGGCAGATCAGATCTGATATGGCCAAATTCAGCATCAGACTCTGGCTCAGACTGGACAGGTGCTGCCAGTTTGGCTTGAGGATGATCACAGCAATATTTCCAGGAACTCCGAGCAGGAAGCATATTGACACCACCACTACAGAGACCAGTTTGATGGAGGCCCAGGATGCATGAGATGGATCTCCAGGAGTGGAGGAGATGTTAAAGGTGGCCGCAGAGGAGTTGAGTTGTTCCATGCTGCAAACTTGCTGCCAGACAAGCTGAAAGTTGGGCAGCGAGTGAGATATAGGAACTGTGTCAGGCTTTCACAGAAACAGGAAACAGTCTTCACCACCACTCTTCCAGAGAAGTCAAATTAAAACCTGAGTCCTATTTGTATTTTATTTTCTATATATAGCAAAAGTGTTTGTATGTTTCTTTCAGGTGCCACCAGTGAATGTGGTGAATTTTTTTCGTATCATCATCAATGTCTTGCACTGAAAAGTGATGATTAGAATTATACTACAGTATGTCCAATGATTATAATTTGTGAGGCGAACAGCTTACTCTACATACAAAATATGATGTTTCTATCTAAATCACAAGAGTTTTGTTTATCTATCCAACCGTTATTTGGATCAGTGATTTGGTTGTATACTAAGAAAACCAGGCTAGCTTTGGTCAGTGCATGGATTATAGACGTGTATCAAATGTATACAAAAGGGCAGTCACGTCCGAAAACTTCCACTTTTGGAACTCAGTATGTCTATTCTCATGAAATGGTATGCCTGTTCATGCCTTTTTGTTTCCGATGAGTCACACTTCACATGAACTACACTGATCAAATTAGACACGATGCATTAAATGGAGCTTTGACTTTATTGACCACATGAAATGGCATGGAACCTTTTGCACTCTTGAAGCACACTTGCTACAGTAAATGGAAAACAATATTTGGTAACACTTTATAGTAAGGTACACAAATTAACCATCAACTAGTTGTTAATTAACATGCATATTAGCAGTATATTGGCTCTTTAGTAGTCATTATAAAACACTTATTAATGCCTTGTTCTACAAGTAATAAGCCATTAGTTGAGAGTTTTTCCTCAATAACCCTCTAATTAGTGCTTATTTGTTGCAAGTAAGGAACTTATTGTACATGAGTTTTGGTCTTAATATGCGCTGCCCAATATGGGCCTAATAAGGCAGTAGTAGCACAAGAATAGTAATTCTCCCATAATAACACCTAACAAATATGATCTATTCTTATGTAACAAGACATTGTAGTGCCGAGAGATAGGGAGTCGCAGGCGGTGTAACAAGACATGAAACTACAAGTGTTCATTAAGTCTAAACAACTCAAAATTAGGTATTTATATATAAGAACATGTTCCCTATTTTAAAGTGAAGTCTTGTTCATAACCAATAAGCTAGTAGTTTGACTCCAATTAGGTATTTCCATCTAAGAACATGTTCCCTATTGTAAAGTGAAGTCTTGTTCATAACCAATAAGCTAGTAGTTTGACTCTAATTAGGTATTACTATCTAATAATATGTTCCCTATTGTAAAGTGAAGTCTTGTTCATAACCAATAAGCTAGTAGTTTGACTCTAATTAGGTATTACTATCTAATAATATGTTCCCTATTTTAAAGTGAAGTCTTGTTCATAACCAATAAGCTAGTAGTTTGACTCTAATTGACCTGAACAGGTTCCCTATTCTAAAGTTGCCTCCTCTTCACACTTTGTAAATACATTATAGTACACAACTACTGAAATGAACCTCAACAGTACATGAACAAAGTAGGCACGTTGAAATATCTGTTTAATTAATTAACCACGAAAGAGAGGTTCAGACACATACCAAAACATGGCAAGTTTCTCCAAGGCTGAGTACACATATGCAGCCTGTACTTTTTAATAAAAACAGATTTTTAATAGAGTTTATGTATTTGTGATCATACTGTGTGACCTGGCGAACGCAAATGCTAGTGCGAATGCTAACGCATTTTCTCATTGTGTTTAAAAATCTCCAAATGTCATCACATAAACACAATACATGTTACTAATCCTTACAGTGTAAGTGTAAGGCTCACATTTACAGTCATTGCTTTCTGACGGACTTGACCCTTTTACTCTTCAGGTTGCATAGGGAAAATTAGTGGCAGTGTACTCATGGATGTCTACTGCCATGCCAGTTCACTTTCTCCTACTTCCTGTACCCGGTTTCCTGTCTAACCTTCAGTACAAATTTTACAAAAATATAAATGTGCAAATATGAAACATACAGGTCAAGATCACCTTGCTATTGGTAGCTGAACTGTCAATACCCCAAAACATATTATAAGATATAAATACCTAATTTTGAGTTATTTAGACAAAATTAACACTTACTGTATAGTGTAATATCTTGTTACATAAGAATAGATCATATTTATTAAGTGTTATTATGGGAGAATTACTATTCTTGTGCTACTACTGCCTTATTAGGCCCATATTGAGCAGCGCATATTAAGACCAAAACTCATGTACAACAACTTCCTTACTTGCAATAAATAAGCACTAATTAAAGGGTTATTGAGGAAAAACTCTCAACTAATGGCTTATTACTTGTAGAATATGGTCATGTAGAACAAGGCATTAATAAGTGTTTTATAATGACTAATAAAGACTCAATATACTGCTAATATGCATGTTAATTAACAACTAGTTGATGGTTAATTTGTGTACCTTAATATAAAGTGTTACCCAGTATTTAGATCATGTAGAAGTAAAAGCATTTTCACACATCCCAATTCTGATATATAAGCGATTATAAATCATATATATTTTCCTCAAACTGTGTATTTCAAAAATAATTTTCACCATTTTATAAATTATATAAATATAACTATCTTAATCAAACCTTTAATATTTTGAGAAAATTAATCTTGCCACAAGTCCTATTCAGAGGCGGTTCTGGTGTCCAACACTGAAAAAACTGAAACTTTTATTAAAATAAATAATATTAAGTTTAAACATGTTCAACCTAATATTATTGCTTTCAACTAACCTAATGCAGTTATGTGGTTTTGTTGAACGTTTCAGTTTTTTCAGTGAAGGATAAACTTTGCATGTCATTTGCATTCCGTGTTTGCAATAGACACTAAACACAGCTGTCTTTTGAAGTACAAAAAACTGTCTGTATAACTAGTAATGTACCTTTTATTTGTGTGTGTGTGTGTGTGTGTGTGTGTGTGTGTGTGTGTGTGTGTGTGTGTGTGTGTGTGTGTGTGTGTGTGTGTGTGTGTGTGTGTGTGTGTGTGTGTGTGTGTGTGTGTGTGTGTGTGTGTGTGTGTGTGTGTGTGTGTGTGTGTACGTAGGCGTGTGTTGCCCTCCCGACGTGTGTTCTATGTGCCTGAGCACAAACATATCAGGTCAGAAAAACAAATACGGGGAGTTATTAGAGAATGGTTAATTTTCAATCAAGATCCTGTGTCTGTGTGAAATATAGCTACAACAACTTCAAAGTCAACTTTAATGTCAATCTTCCAGTTTGTGTGTACAGACAGAGAGATCGAAATACTGTTTCCCACTATCCCGAATATAAAAACAATGAATATAGAGTATAAAATATAAAAATATGTGTGCAAATATATACACAGTCAAAGACACATTTTTACATGTGATTGTGGACACATTAAGACCTAAATAAAAACACAACAAAATATACAAAATAACTTCAGTTTGGTGAGAGGCTACTCTAATATCGGCATCTTTGTATAACCAACAGCACTAATGTTCCCTTTCTCCGCACAAAGTGCACGTGTTTTTTAAAGCAAAAGCATAAAGGAGGGGATTAAGGCAGCTATTCACAAATACCAATGCTCCAAAAATGTTCCAGCTGTTCAAGCAAAACTTCCATAGGCCGTCATTTTTTAGGAGAATAGCTGCCACACCAAGTACGTTTGTGATGTAATATGGCATCCATAGGATAAAAAAGGTCACAATGATACTTGTAATGAGCCGGGTCGTCTGTGGGTTGTTGAAGAAAGCTGTCTGGTTCACTTTTCTCTGGACACCAATGTATGAAAAGGCCACAAACGAAATTGAAACAAATCCTATGAGGCACTCTGGCAGCAGCACAGCCACCTGCTGGGAAGGGGGAGCATGGGAATCTGTGCAGAATGTCCCATGCTGGTCTTTGATCACCTGTCGGATCACTAAAGCAGGAATAGACAGGATCACGGTAACCAGCCAGAGCAGAACCAGAAGCCTCATCTTTCCTACACGATCAAAAATGTTCTGCCGGTGCACCACCTGTAGGTAGCGCTGGATACTCAGCAGTGTCACCGAAAGCATGCTAGAATAGAGGCTGCACAACATGAGATACGTGAGGAGTTTACAGGCCACCAGGCCGAGAGTCCAGCCTTTCAGCAAAGTGTAAATCCACAGAGGCAGGGGGAGCAGGCAGATCAGATCTGATATGGCCAAATTCAGCATCAGACTCTGGCTCAGACTGGACAGGTGCTGCCAGTTTGGTTTGAGGATGATCACAGCAATATTCCCAGGAACTCCCAACAAGAAGCAGATGGACAGCACCACCGCTGGGACCAAACGGATGGAGACCCATGAGGCAGTAGATGGATGATCAGGAGTGGAGGAGATGGTAAAGGTGACCAGAGAGGAGTTGAATTCTTCCATGCTGCAAACTTGGTGCTAGACAAGCTGAGTGTTGGGTACCGAGTGAGTGATGATGGAGTGTTACACAGGATAAAGAGGACAGAATTAAAGAGGAAATGCCAAGGCTACATATCTAAATGCAAATTATGTTTTTCATGGCTGCATAGTTTTGCTTGGCCTCATTATATGATACATTTCCTCATAATCTGTTTCCTTGAACAGCTTTCACCACACAAAAAATAAAAGAACCTATGTATAATGCAATTTTCTGTTAGGATTTTGTTTTAAACAGGACCCAGGCGCAGGCAATGACTTAAGATGTTTAAATGGTTTATTGTTCGGAGACTCAGGCAGGTTTGGAGACTATGGAGGTCCGCAGTGGGGGTAGGCAGTTCAGACTGGACTGAGAACAAGGCAGGCAGGTATGGTGAAGGAAGAAGCAGGCAGGTTGGCTGGAAGCTCTGGTGGTCAATGGCACTGGAAGCACAAGGAGAAACTAATTACAAAAAGTACAGAATAACACACAGAAAAGATAACTGAATTGAGCAGCCAGGAGGATGCAATACCACTGGTGTAGAAAACAATCTGGCGGTGAGTTGCTGGGAGACTGGAGTAGATATGCAGGGACACAGTTTGGACCGTGACAGTATCCCCCCCCCCCCCTCAACGGGAGCCTCCAGGTGAACGACCAGGCTTGTCTGGGTGGTCTCTGTGAAAGTCCCGAATGAGAGAGGGACCTAGAATGAGCTTCAGGACCATAACCCTCCCAATCGACCAGATACTGGTACCCACGGCCCCGGCGGCGAATGTCCAACAGCCGTCGGACCATGTAGGCCGGGTGATCATCAATAACAAGGGTGGGTGGAGGGGAGATGGCTGGAGGGCACAAAGGGCTGGAGGGCACAAAGGGCTGGAAAACACTGGTTTCAACTGGGACACATGAAAGGTGGGGTGAATTATCATGGAGGGAGGCAGCTTGAGTCTAACAGCAGATTGATTGATTATGCGCTCGATCACATAGGGTGGTTTCAACTTCTTAGACTCAGCTTGTAAAGAAATATTTTTAGAAGAAAGCCAAACTTTCTGACCTGGTTGGTGTAAGGGAAACTTCTGTTGCAATGGAAGTCAGGACTCAGAGAGACACGGGAGGAGCAGGAGTTCTGAATGTCAAACACTGGGATTTATTGAGAGTTTAATACGGCCGGAGGATTAACAAAGCAACTTGCACTGTCAATGCAGGCTGCCAAATCAATTCTGCCCACACAAAGAAAGAACCGCTCGGACCTGGTCTCTGAGAAGGGGCGGAGCTTAGAAGCGCGGGCTTTTACTCTAAATCGATAACAGATGGACAAACAAAGATTGTTTGTCTCGTAACTGCATCGGGCAGTTAACCCTTCCTCCCACAGGAAAGGCAGAAGACCTTTTGACATGTGTCTTCCTGAGAATTTACTTGCAGGAGAAATGTGAGAAAGACTGAGAATCTTAAAACACAAAGAGATGTCATTAAAATATTCTCTGACAGTTCCTTCCTTTTTATCAATTTATGATAACCAATTAGATTAGAATATTTCAGTCCCTTAATCAATAAACGTCTTCAGAGTTGTGTGGGCTCACATACATCAATTACATCAACAAGTAAAACAAGATTGAAAACATTTCAATCACCATGAATGAACACAGTCAATCATAATAGAAAAATCATCTCTCTTCAGTGTTTGACTTCTTTTGTCAAAAGCACAATAATAAACACACATGAAATACAAAAATATAATAGTAAAATATATGTTTCAAAATAAGATCTTTTATCATTTATCACTCAGTTAATCTCATTCATCAAACACAAATTCAAAATCAGCTTACATCTCAAAGATTCACTTCAAGGCAATTACTTATTAAAACACAATTAGAATTTAGGATTACAAGAAATCCAATTGAGGTATGAAATCAGAATTTTGAGAGATCCAGCTACAATTCCCAGTTAAGGTATACATTCACAGTGATGAATTGATCAATCTGTGATCTGTAAAGTTACAGTGTCCTCAATCTTTAACATTACTTTACGGTTACAAGAGTAAGGCACTTAGTAGTAGCACATACATTTTATTCAAATACATTTGTTCAAAATCTGAAAAGGAAAAATCAGGCATTTTATTGTATAAACCTGAGGAAGGAAAAAATCAAAACATCTGTTCTTTATTCAAGGAAAAATCAAAACATCTATTCGTTTGAAACCGTCAGGCCGGTAATTTTTATTTACTGTATCAACAATGAGAGAGACTAAGCCCTCGTACTGTAAAGGTTGCT
The DNA here is from genome assembly GCF_902827115.2 of Pseudochaenichthys georgianus. Lineage (NCBI taxonomy): Eukaryota > Metazoa > Chordata > Actinopteri > Perciformes > Channichthyidae > Pseudochaenichthys > Pseudochaenichthys georgianus. Next base: position 18,651,054 of record NC_047526.1, read on the forward strand.
CGTTTAAAATGAGTGATTAAGGCCTTTTTTGAAAAATCTACATCACCTTCTGATTGTTTAAGTGGGAGTGGATAGAACATTTGTTTTTTCTATCTGGTCCAGAAAATGTGCATGCAGTAACACCTGGATTGGGAACCTGGTAATCTGGTTTCCTTGTTGTACATTTTACCTGGTAATGATTAAGGATAGTAACATTGTCTGTTATAATATTAGAAATATCTTATTGTTCAATACCTTATAAATCTGAAAATATCAATTAATTTATTTTGTTTAGTGTGAAAGTGTAATCTGATCTGACAAAATATATTTGTCACCATTATTTAACACATATCTGTTCATCGGAAATATAAAAACAATCATTAATTGTACATCTGTAATCATCTGGTCATTCAATTCAAACGTTATCTTTGTACGAGAGCTAGAAGAACATGTTGTCCTGACTCGTTCTTCTCCTTTCTTTATGACACAGAATGTCTGGTGTGTGAAGGCATCCTGATACTGTAGATTAGCACTGAGGTGCTGATTGGCTCAAAACTCTTCTCATCAGAGCACCATATTTCAAACCCCCCCCAATTGCTCTGCTTTTTGTGGCTCATTCAGTGAGCACTTTATGATTTCCCAGTGAAACAGAGGCTCATCTGCCTGCATTCCTTCTGCTATCTGCTTGAGAGCAGAGCCTATTCCAAGTGGCACATCCAGATGCCCCGACCCGTGATGGAAAATGTTTAGGAAGAAATCTGCTCCTCCAAGAAACATGAAGCCTCTGAAGCCATCGCTCGTCCTGCAGAGTTGTCTGAGCAGAAAGATGAAGAAGCATCCCATCCCATCAGAAAGTTGAAGATTAGAATCCTCTCATCTCGAAAGACCTCGTGCCTCCTTGCCCGTGGTTGGGGGTGCCCTCTGCAGCCGGAGAGTATGATCCTCTCTCTCTGACCCTTGGCCTTCAGAGCTGTCCTAGTTATTGGGTTAACACTTGATAGAGATGTTTTCCTGAGTGCAGACAACTCAAGGTAATGGATTAGCACATTATCATTCAATTACAAAAATAGGATAGGCCCCTCCCTCAGAATTATTTGGGAGCCTTCCTGACACATGCACATGCATAAATGTAAGGTTTGTGTTAGTCATTTAACATGCAAGAATCATATACTCATCAGTCCAAAGCAGAGAAATTTTATTTTAAGTTAAATGTGAGCTAGTCCCTGTGGATATAACCCTTTCTCAATGATTCTAAATGTTATATTAATTCACCATTTACCGTTTGATAAAAGATTAGTTTATCAGGAGTACATTTCCTCTTCCATAAAACATAGGTCTGAGAAATGAATGTTTCAATATGAGATCAATTACTCACATATAATTGACTCTCCCCTCCCTTTTCTTACATATCTCACATAATGTAATAACAACGTAGGAGTCTATTTAAACATGGTATTGTCTATAAGCTATTAATCGAGAAAACTCAGTATCAGCATGCAACTTGCAAATAACTCTTCTCTCTTTCCTTATCCCTCTCTTATCCTCATCTCTCTATTCTCTCTTCCACATCCCTCTCTCATCCTCATCTCCCATCTCTTTCATATCTCTCTCTATTCTCTCTTACTTCAGTTAGATATGAAATAAAACATACGAGTCCATGTAAGCATGGTAGAGGTCATAATCCATCACTCGAGAAAACTCAGTATCAGCTGTGCGCAACTAACAAAAACAATTGTGAGAAACATATATTATGCAGGAAATGCATACCTTTGTTGAAAAAACAAAGCATAGCCGATTTGGGAGGAAAAGCTTCAACCCCCTTAACATCTGAGTTACCACTGAAGGCATAGCATGAAAGATAGTGGGCGCCTGAGGGTGTCATTACTGAGAAATGTCAAACAAATTCAAAACCTTACATTTGAAAACAGGTTTGCATTCCTCCACTTAAGGTGACGTTATCCTTGGAAACAACAAAAACAAACTATTTTGATATAGAATCTATAAATTGAATCGTTAGAGCAGAACAGAATGGTTGTATTTTTTTTTTTAGCTTAAGTTCCGTGCAGCCTCTAGTTTCACCAGGTGGAAACATGGTCTATATAATGTAAATACATGTAGAAGTAGACAGTAAGAGGCCCCTGACATCAGGCCTATACCAAAAATAGTAGGGGCTTTTCACAGCTTGCCAATCTTACAGGCATCCTCTGCATAGCAGTGTGGATAGCCTTAAAAAAACAAACAAACCACTCCGTGGTAACGAGAGTCATATTTCTGACCCTTATGCCCTAAGTGAAGTCGTTAGTCTCATCTGACTGACCCAAGGGTTTGGTGCTGGTGTGACAGTTCCAAGTGTTCAGAGCAGACGTCAAGCTTTCAGTTCATGGCTCGGTGGGGGGGAGCAGACCCATGTGAGACAGTATCAACGGCTTGTAAAGTTAAGTTTGAGGAATGTCATTCTCTCTGGGAGCAGGAAATGGTGTCCATTCTCGGACCAGACCATTAATGTCATGTAGAGCAGTGGTTCCCAAACGTGTTGTGCCCAAGGCACACCAAAGGACAAGTACAAATCTCAAGGCAAAATTGTGCAAAATAGCCCTTATAACACGTGTTATCACTCATATCATGTAAAATATCTGTAAATGTGCCTAATTATTTACTAATGCCAAATAAAATGTGACAAAGACAACTATATTACTCATGAAATATTTATTAACGAAATATTTCAGAAATTAATTTGAAACTTTATCAAATTAGGCTTCATCAAAGCAGCAACACACTCATTTAAACCAGACAGGTCACACAATAAAAAATGAGGCAAAGGAAACTCAGCACAGAGAACTGTCAATGCAAGGAAGCTGCATTGTCCATGGTCCTGAACTACAAATGATAAATGTAACATTTCAACAATCAGCATTGAAACATGTGCTATTGTAAATATTTTGACGATTTACAAATTAGTGAGATACATGTGCCTGTCGGGCGCGCAGATCTTTTTAATCCTTGGTGGCACTGAGGAGAGGGCCACTCGCAAGTCCTGTTCAACAGAGAGCCGCGACCTCCTGTTGTTCTTCATGTAAACCAGAGTAGAGAACGCCAACTCCAGAGATGGGGTCGTAACTAAAAAAATGTAATATATTACATATTACTTTAAAGAAAAAGAAGTCATATATTACACTACTTCGTTACTATCTACATAAAGTAACTCGTTACTTTACTCGAGCACGTACGAACTGCGCATGCGTGAGTGGCAATAACTTTCCTTGCCAGCAGGCGGCGGTAGTGTGTATTTGTCATTCAAAACAGGCAACAACCGGAAGACAGAGAAGAAGAACAGACTACGTGATATAAACAAACAACAAATAGCGTGTGCGTTAGCTTCACCTTAGCATGTGTTCTTTGCAGGTGTGTGTTGAGGTTTGACGTGGTGTTTCCAGCAGTGGATAACAGCTTCTGGCCTGGACACAGTTTGCACCTCACCGTCATATTCCTGTCTATTATTCGGACGAACTCAAAATAATGGGCATACCTCCAACCCTCGAAAGTTATTGCTGACTCATCCATGGTTATGCAGCACTGCACGTGGAGATGTGGACGTGCAAGTCGCGCAGATTACGTACATATAAACCTACAAAGTACTGATATAGTAAATTAAATAATTATTTTTGTGTAGTTGTATATTGTAATAATAACGTGTTGTCACAAAATCCCACGGCACACCCGGACTTGCCTCACGGCACACCAGTGTGCCGCGGCACACTATTTGGGAACCACTGATGTAGAGCAGGCATAGCATCTCTGTGACTGCACTCAGCCGGACTGCAGCAGATCAGAACTGAGTGACTTTTTAGTGAAGCCGTCCGAGGCCAGAGACAACAAAAGGAACACAGGGTCATCAATGTCTCTCTTTACCATTGGCTCAATCATAAAACAAATTAGTGGGAAAAATGTGGAACACTAATCCATCATGTGAAACGTTGAGTTAATTTAAATAATTACTTATGGGTTAAGATCAAATTATCATTAATATTATAACTAAAGTCAGTTAAAATAGGACTTGCACGGATCAGAATCTAATCAATACACCATTTTCCCAGCTCTGTAATGAAAGGATAACAAGCAGGGATGCAAACTTGTCACCTTTTGAATCCAAAATAGGTCGTTTGTGTGATTCATGTAGATCTGCAATACAAATATGATTGGGGTATGGGCAAGGTTGCCAACTTTGGGTACCTGGCTGGAGTGAGATTTTGATATCATGGGTTTAATTACACACATGTGCACGAAATGACTGCTATCGTGTCAGTAGCGGGACCTTAGCATATATTTAGGATATATATATAATATATATACAAATACACAATATTGGACACAGACTATAAAAGGGCACACAGTTTCATTCACTAATGAAAGTCAAACACATGTTTGTTTCCACTGTTTTATTGTGTGCCTGTCATGATAAGCAATTAATTGACTTATCGGCTCCCGAGTATTTGTGTTGGGTAATCTATGGTAGGGCTAACCCATACAGTGGTGGGGCTCAAATCAGTATTTGAAATGTAATTACATACACACTATATCGCCCCATTGACGGTGAAACGCCACGCGTGAGGTTTGGATTATTTTCCTGTCTCAATCCAAATTGAACTGTATGAAATAAAAAGGCACATTTGTGTTGAGTAAACAAAAAAACGACCTGGAGCCAATCCTGCAATTTCCCCACAGGAAAAGGTTGACATGCTGAAAACCCAACCCCCGCAGCGGGTCTGGGGGGATTTTTTGAAATACTAACATAAAATACACATTCTCTCTTGAGATGAAAAAAATAAATCCATCTATTTACTACACGACACATTTAAATGAAGCTGAACCTGCTGCTCCTCACAGAGGGAAGAGACTGTATGAATTACTTTACATTGTGGATAAGGGTGATAGCCCCCATTGTTCTGTGTGTGAAAATGGAAGACAGCCCACACACCTATCAATCATCAAACCGTGGGGTCTTATTTCATTATGTGATGATTTATATCAACACGTAATGTTGTATCGATGTATATAGGGATGTATTACCGCAAAATTATTCTCCGTCTCTTTTTTTTTTTTTTTTTTTTTTCAATATTATAATGAATGTTCGAGTCTTCCTGCCGTCGGCTCTGCTTTTGGATATAATAATGCTCTGCTTTTCCGCTAAAATTGTCTAGCTTAAGCAGCTATACAGCTATGCATATTATGTGGTCCGGAGTGACTCTTACAGACTGGACCGCTGGTGAACAGCTGTTATTATTATTAATTATTAATTATTTAGAACGGGCCGTTCAGGTGTTCAGAGCAGAGCTCCCTGTCGGAGCGGCAGAGCGTGAAGTGAACTGAAAAATGTTCTGGCTAACGTTAGCTTTAGTACTCAGATCTTGTTCTTGAGTAGAAGTACCAGAGTGTAGGAATACTACAGTAAGAGTACTGCATTCAAAAATGTTACTCAAGTAAAAGTATAAAAGTATTCTCATCAAAATATAGTGGAAATAGCGACAGTAAAGGTAGTCGTTGTGCAGATTGGTCCATTTCAGAATAATATATATGATGTGTTTTATAATGATTGATCATGAGAGTGTTCTCAAAGCTGGTAAAGTTGCAGCTAGTTCGAATGACTTTGTATACTGCAGGGTAGCTTGTGGATTTACTCCAGGTGGAACTAAAGTCTGATTTAACACTTGATTAAATTTCACATAATTCATCCAGATCCGTAAAGTAACTAAAAGGTATGAAATACATGTAGCGGAGTAGAAATACACCATGTACCTCTGAACTGTAGAAGTAGAAGAATAAAGTAGCAAAACATTTAAATACTCAAATAAAGTACAAGTATCTCAAAATAGTGCCCAAGTATAGTATTTGTTGAGTTTATGAACTTAGTTACACCAGTGGCTATACAGATAGAAAGACTAAACCTTGCACAGAGGCATGAAAATACATTTATGAAAATGCTCAACAGTGCTGGCAAAATTATAAACTGACTGCTACACAATTAAAATAAATGCTTTTATATATATTTCTATTAGCGTGACTCTGTAGCGTTTCTGTTATTATTACCTGCTGATCTAGTTGTTCTGCCTGCTAAAATCATCTGTTATTCCTCACACAAAGTCGGCCAGGACAACGTCCCCTAGACACCGATTTTCAAGGTTATTTATTAATCCTTCAAATGCAAACGAGTAGAGAAACCAAAAAATATTGCAGCAGCTCAGTTTTTTCAGGTAATTTATGATACCGTCAACCACATATACTGGCAAGCTAATCTCAAAATAGAAATGTACTTACCAGCCTCTGAAGATCTTTTGGTATCCTGCCGACAATGCCAATTTGTAAGGGAAACTTCCATTGCAACAGAAGTTTCCCTTACAGTTGGAACTGGGGAGCTGCGGTCCGGTAGCGGTTTGCAATATGCAGATTGCGTTCAGCGGAGCAGAGAAGGGCAGAGCGGGCATCCTTCCAGATCCTCCGACAATGACGGAGATGGGCTTGGACAGAGGGAACTGCGATCTCGTCCTCTTGGGCTGCATGGGAACAAAGGGGATTGATATCCAAGAGAACATTCAAATGGGGACATACCGGTGACAACACTAGACAGTGAGTTATGAGCGTATTCAATTCAGGGCAGACGTAAGGTCCCGGAGGTGGGATTCCAGGAGGTGACACAGCGAAGTGCAACTCCAAGGACCTGATTGGCCCTTTCGGCCTGCCCGTTAGTCTGAGGATGATAGCCTGAGGAGAAACTGACAGATGCTCCAAGTGCTCGACAGAATTCTTTACATACCTGAGATATGAACTGTGGCCCCTCGGTCGGAAACAATGTTTGTTGGAATGCCATGAAGCCGGACCACATGATTGACTAGGACGTCAGCAGTTCCAGAGGCTGTGGGGAGTTTAGGAAGAGGCACAAAATGAACAGCTTTTGAAAAGCGATCGACAATAGTGAGAATGGTTGAGTTACCCTGTGGAACCGGGAGGCCGGTAATAAATTCTAGGCCGATGTGACTCCAGGGACGACTAGGGACTGGGAGAGGCTGGAGTAGACCGATAGGAGCCTGGTGTGAAGACTTGCTACGGGCGCAGACAGTGCAGACCAGCACAAAGGCTCGAGAGTCCGCTTCCATGGAAGGCCACCAGAAGTGTCGTCTCAGGAGGGATAGGGTCCGATTCACACCCGGGTGGCAGGCAAAGCGGGAAGCATGGGCCGATAGGAGAACCTGTGAGTGGACAGAGTCAGGTACAAACAAACGGTTATCGGGACCATTTTCTGGATCTGCCTGGTCTCTCTGTGCATTCCTCACTGAGTTCTCAATCTCCCATGTCACAGCGCTCACCACTCTGGTAGCGGGGATTATGGTGTCAGGAACTATGGGGTCCTGATCCACTGCAAACTGCCGGGACAATGCGTCAGGTTTAAGGTTTCTAGAACCAGGTCGGTAGGTAAGGGTGAAGTTGAACCTGCCAAAAAACAATGCCCAGCGTGCCTGACGGGAGTTTAGTCGTTTGGCAGTTTGTATGTAGACCAGGTTCCTGTGGTCTGTCCACACAATGAATGGATGTTCAGAGCCTTACAGCCAGTGCCTCCATTCTTCCAGCACAAGCTTTACAGCAAGCAACTCCCTGTTGCCAACATCATAGTTGCGCTCAGGGGTTGTCAGTCGTCGGGAAAAAAAAGCACAAGGGTGAAGCTTTTGATCAGAGACTGAGCGTTGTGATAGAACAGCCCCCACACCGGTGTTGGATGCATCAACCTCAACAATAAACTGAAGAGATGGGTCAGGATTCGTAAGTATAGGGGCCGAGGGAAACGTCTCTTCAGCTCAGAGAAGGCAGCCTCAGCCTGAGTAGTCCATGAGAAGGGGATTGCTGGGGAGGTAAGTTGGTTGAGAGGACCGGCAACACGACTGTAGTCTCTGATGAACCGGCGATAGAAATTTGCAAAGCCCAAAAAACGTTGGAGCTGCTTCCTGGTGGAAGGTTTGGGCCAGGGGTGGACTGGCCATTGGGAATACCGGGAGTTGTTTTTTTTCTACCTATGTTCTATCTATGTGCTATCTATCAGATAGTTTAACTTTCACACATCAGGCCCGTAGCAGCTGTCACTGCGCAGTGAACGATCAGGAGTGAGTGACTGAGAGACCTAGCTGGCAGTTACTTACAGATGGATAAACAAGCTCCAAAGCGTAAAGGCGTTTTTGTATAGTTTGTGTATACAGTATGCAGTATTGTAGCAAGCCCTGGGTTCAAAGGGAGGGGCTTGCATAGGGGAGGGGGCAATGTGTTGCCCACATTCTGTTACTGAGTTAAGGCTAGTTAGCTAGCAGGTTTATTATTTTGGGTGCAGTCACTTTTGCCTCCACTTGCTGTTCAAATAAATGTTGAAAGAAAAAGTAAATCTGTTCATATGGGTGTTGAGAGATGTATCCATTAGGGATGTTAAGATTCACCGATTTGCATCGGTGCACCGGCATAAACGTTCAAGATGCGAGTGCACCGGTTGAAAGAGTGCACATCGGCTACAGTTTGGGTTGAACTTGCGATGCATCGATTGTAGCGTCTTTGCATCGGTAAAAAAACGATTCATTCATATAATATCCCCTCATCCTGTCAACACTCAGCAAAGACGATCTTTGATCTTTGCTTCGCACTACGGAGGCCGAGAGTCTCAGTTATCAACACACATGGAAGTCGAGGAGAAAGAGAAACACAGTGCACCGAAAAATACCTACAAATCAAATGTTTGGCAACACCTCAGATTTTTCAAGAAAGACGGTCAACTTGAAAAATCGCTCGCTAATTGTAAACGATGCCATGCGGCTTTAAAGTACACAAGTAGTACGAGGAACTTAGCGACGCACATAAAGAGGCGACATGGGGTCTGCGGCTGAAAAGTAAAACCTGAAAGTAAGACATAGTTAAATCACTCAGTGAGGTGTTCTGTCAGAGAGAGTGGTGTTTAGTTTACAGCAGCCTGTGACTGCCAATAATAGTTTACATGTCTTCCTTACTGTAAGCAGTTATGAAATACCTGTTTGTAAAAGTGTATTTGTATTCTTTATTGTTCATATAGAAACCACTGCTTTCTGCTCACTGGTGAGTTAGCCTATGAATGAGTGTTAAGCACATCAGGCTGGCAGTTGAATGGGCATTGCACTATGGTAGCTGTTATTTGCACATTGTTAATCCTGGACAATGCATCCTTAAATTGTTTAACTGTGAGGTGTTATACAATTGTACTGTACTCTGAAGAGTTTTTTAAGGTCAAAAAGGTAAAAAAGAAACAGCATGATGGAATGTGCAGTACCAAATATGTAAAGCACTTTTTTGTTAATTTATGATTTGCTGCATAAGGAATAAAACAAAAATCCTCTGTCGTACCATATTGAATTGTATCATTATTTTGCATCGTATCGCCCCGTATCGCATAATGTTGAATCAAATCGTATCGAACTGTATCGTAACAGGGGTTAATCGTATCGCATCGCATCGCCTGGTGTTTCAAATGTATCGTTAATGTATCGTATCATGGCAACGTATCGAGATGCCCATCGCATCGGCCTCTGATTGCTAACCAAAAACATCCTCTTTCAGTATCATAACAGTAATAATTTTATGGAAGAATTGACTAGAATTGTGGGTAAAAACAAGCTGTGTATCAGCTGATATCTTTAGACTAAGTTACACTAGTAATGGTGGGGTTATTTCTGTGAATTATTTTAACATCACAAAGATTCTGCAATAGATAAGTGACTTCCTCAGTCCCTCGTTTTTAAGCCAATATGTTCGCACACCAGCGACATTAGTCATATATGGCATTTCCAATCATACTATGTCAAATAATTACACTTTATTTAACAGCAAGCTTCTGCATTTACAACAGTATCAATATGTACTTTCTTGGCACACAGTGCACATGTTTTTAGAAGCAAACGCATAAAGAAGTGGATTAAGGCTGCTGATAACAAACACCAATGCTGAAACAGTGTACCAGCTGTCCATGCAAAACTTCAAAAATCTTTCCTTTTTGAGTGAAATTGCTGCCACACCAAGTACATTTGTGATATGATATGGCATCCATAGAACAAAAAAGGTCACAATGATACTTGTGACCAGCCGGGTCGTCTGTGGGTTGTTGAAGAAAGCTGCCTGGTTCACTTTTCTGTGGAGGCCCATGTATGAAAATGCCACGACAGAAATTGCAACAAACCCGGTCAGGGTCTCTGTCAGCATCACGGCCACCTGCTGGGACTGGGAAGAGTACTGGAAGTGGCAGTCTGTCCCATGCTGGTCTTTGATCACATGTCGAACCACTAAAGCAGAAATAGACAGGATCATGGTAACCAGCCAGAAGCCTCCTCTTTCCAACCCGGTCGAAGATTATCTGAAGGTGCACCACCTGTAGGTAGATAGATAGATAGATAGACATACTTTATTGTCATTTCAACAAGACACAGAGTGTACTATTAAAACGAAATGTCGTTGTACTGGCTTACAGGAACAGGACAATATAAAAACGTACTAAAATTGTATGTATAAATAAATAATAGTGACGTGGTGCTGATAAAATTAAAGATAAAGTGTGCGTTTAAAATATAAAGACTTACTATACTGTACATATAAATAAAATAGACATACTATATAGAAAATATGTGCGCTTTACACAGCGTAATGTAATCTCTATGTTACTGGTCAACTTAATATTCAGCAGTCTGATGGCATGGGGAAAAAGGCTATTACAGAATCTGACTGTGTTGCTCTTAATGCTGCGGAACCTCTTGCCGGAGGGCAGCAGGGAGAACAGAGCATGGTGAGGATGAGTGGGGTCTTTAAAAATGTTCTGGGCTTTTGTCAGGGAGGACGCTGGACACTCAGCACTGTCACTGTCAGGAGGCTAGAATACAGGCTGCAGTACATGACATATGCCAGAAGCTTACAAGCCACCAGGCCGAGAGTCCAGCCTTTCACAAAAGTGTAAATCCACAGAGGCAGGGGGAGCAGGCAGATCAGATCTGATATGGCCAAATTCAGCATCAGACTCTGGCTCAGACTGGACAGGTGCTGCCAGTTTGGCTTGAGGATGATCACAGCAATATTTCCAGGAACTCCGAGCAGGAAGCATATTGACACCACCACTACAGAGACCAGTTTGACCAGTTTGAGGCCCAGGATGCAGGAGATGGATCTCCAGGAGTGGAGGAGATGTTAAAGGTGGCCGCAGAGGAGTTGAGTTGTTCCATGCTGCAAACTTGCTGCTAGACAAGCTGAAAGTTGGGCAGCGAGTGAGATATAGGAACTGTGTCAGGCTTTCACAGAAACAGGAAACAGTCTTCACCACCACTCTTCCAGAGAAGTCAAATTAAAACCTGAGTCCTATTTGTATTTTATTTTCTATATATAGTAAAAGTGTTTGTATGTTTCTTTCAGGTGCCCACCAGTGAATGTGGTGAATTTTTTTCGTGTCATCATCAATGTCTTTCAAAAGTGATGATTAGAATTATACTACAGTATGTCCAATGATTAGAATTTGTGAGGCGAACAGCTTACTCTACATACAAAATATGATGTTTCTATCTAAATCATAAGAGTTTTGTTTATCTAACCAACCGTTATTTGGATCGGTGATTTGGTTGTATACTAAGAAAACCAGGCTAGCTTTGGTCAGAGGATGCATAGACGTGTATCAAATGTATACAAAAGGGCAGTCACGTCCGAAAACCTCCACTTTTGGAACTCAGTACTATTCTCATGAAATGGTATGCCTGTTCATGCCTTTTTGTTTCCGATGAGTCACACTTCACATGAACTACACCGATAAAATCAGACACAACACATTAAATGGAGCTTTGACTTTATTGACCACATGAAATGGCATGGAACCTTTTGCACTCATGAAGCCTACAGTAAATGGAAAAACAGTATTTAGATAATGTAGAAGTAAAAGCATGTTCACACATCCAAATCAGTTTCACAACCATCCTCATATATATGCGATTATACATCATATATATTTGCCTCAAACTGTGTATTTAAAAAATAATTTTCACCATTTTATCTTAATCAAACCTTTAATATTTTTGAGAAAATTAATCTCGCCACAAGTCTTATTCAGAGGCGGTTCTGGTGTCCAACACTGAAAAAACTGAAACTTTGACTTTTATTAAAATAAATAATATTAAGTTGAAACATTTTCAACCTAATATTATTGCTTTCAACTAACCTAATGCAGTAATGTGGTGTTGTTGCCCGAAATGCCCACGTCTGTTTCCGGTTATTTTTATTTTGAAATTCAGTTCCTGACGAACACCAAAAAAGACCGAGATTATGGAATTAAACCAATAAATAAAAGCAAGGATAATTGTATGTTATTGGTGAGTAAATAACAGTGTGTTATTTTGAAAAGAATAACAAATTAGAAGGAAAAAAAGATTTTAAAAATACGAGGCTCTGAGCCCCATGCATTTTCCTCACAGACGTAAGGTAATCTTCGTCATAACTAGCAAACTAAACATCATGTACATGTACTGCACAACTAATCAGAAATAAAAACTCATTACTCGCATACAATGACATCAAAACGCATTTTAATGGCCAAATTAACCTTAAAATAGGCATTTTTCCACCGAGAATAACACGAAGGACAGCCATTGTTGTTGATCACGTGGTCTGGGAGCTGTTGCAGCGTCCATAGCAACCACCTTTAGCAACCATGAATGTGTACACATTCATGAAGTAATCTTCGTCATAACTAGCAAACTAAACATCATGTACATGTACTGCACATATAATCAGAAATAAAAACTCATTACTCGCATAAAATGAGATCAAAACGCATTTTAATGGCCAAATGAACCTTAAAATAGGCATTATGAAGGTCTATGGACGCCCTGCCCGTAGAAGCCTGACGGGCAAGGGGTCCGCTGTGTCCGCAATGAAGGTCTATGGACGCCCTGCCCGTAGAAGCCTGACAGGCAAGGGGTCCGCTGTGTCCGCAATGAAGGTCTATGGGACGCCCTGCCCGTAGAAAATTACGGGAAAGGGGTACCCTGTACGTAATATAGCGACGGGGAGGGGCCCTGACCGTCCGTCAATATGTGACGGGATGAGAGTGAGAACGTGTGTGTGTGTGTGTGTGTGTGTGTGTGTGTGTGTGTGTGTGTGTGTGTGTGTGTGTGTATGTGTGTGTGTGTGTGTGTGTGTGTGTGTGTGTGTGTGTGTGTGTGTGTGTGTGTGTGTTGCCCTCCCATACGTGAGTTCTGTGTCTCTGAGCACAAACATATGAGGTCAGAAAAACAAATACGGAGAGTTGGTTAATTTTCAATCAAGATCCTGTGCCTGTGTGAAATATAGCTACAAAAACTTAAAAGTCAACTTTAATGTCAATCTTCCAGTGTGTGTGTGTGTGTGTGTACAGATAGAGAGATCGAAATACGGTTTCCCACAATCCCGAATATAAAAACAATGTATATAGAATATAAAATATAAAACACAGTTTGGTAAGAGGCTATATTGGCATCTTTGCATAACCAACAACACTAATGTCCCCTTTCTCCGCACAGAGTGCACATGGTTTTTAAAGCAAAAGCATAAAGGAGGGGATTAAGGCAGCTATTCACAAATGCCAATGCTCCAAAAATGTTCCAGCTGTTCAAGCAAAACTTCCATAGGCCGTCATTTTTTAGGAGAATAGCTGCCACACCAAGTACATTTGTGATGTAATATGGCATCCATAGGACAAAAAAGGTCACAATGATACTTGTAATGAGCCGGTTCGTCTGTGGGTTGTTGAAGAAAGCTGCCTGGTTCACTTTTCTCTGGACACCAATGTATGAAAAGGCCACGACAGAAATTGAAACAAATCCTATGAGGCACTCTGGTAGCAGCACAGCCACCTGCTGGGAAGGGGGAGAGTGCGTACCTCTGCAGGATGTCCCATGCTGGTCTTCGATCACCTGTCGGATCACCAAAGAAGGGATAGACAGGATCACGGGAACCAGCCAGAGCAGAACCAGAAGCCTCCTCTTTCCTACACGATCAAAAATGTTCTGCAGGTTCACCACCTGTAGGTAGCGCTGGATACTCAGCAATGTCACCGAAAGCCGGCTAGAGTAAAGGCTGCAGTATATGAGATACGTGAGGAGCTTACAGGCCACCAGTCCAAGAGTCCAGCTGTACAGTAAGGTGTAAATCCACAGAGGCAGGGGGAGCAGGCAGATCAGGTCTGATATGGCCAAATTCAGCATCAGACTCTGGCTCAGACTGGACAGGTGCTGCCAGTTTGGTTTGAGGATGATCACAGCAATATTTCCAGGAACTCCCAGCAGGAAGCAGATGGACAGCACCACTGAAGGGACCAGTTTGACGGAGACCCAGGAGGCAGTAGATGGATGATCAGGAGTGGAGGTGATGTTAAAGGTGACTAGAGAGGTGTTGAATTCTTCCATGCTGCAAACTTGCTGCTAGACAAGCTGAATGTTGGGTACCGAGTGAGCCTGTGTCAGGCTTTCACAGAAACAGGAAACAGTTTTCAGATAATGTAGAAGTAAAAGCATTTTCACACATCCCAATTGGTTTCACCAGGGCCGGCCCTAGACTTTTGGGGGCCCTAAGCGAGCTTTGGCTTGGAGGCCCCCCTCACTCTAGCACGTTCTCACTACACACAACACGGAACCAACTTTTGTCTTATGATGTTAGCATAAGCACACATATTGTTTAAATAATAGGGATGTAACGATACCAAAAACTCACGGTACGATAATATCGCGATAACAAGTCCACGGTACGGTATTTATCGCAATATTGAATAATATATAATAATAATAATTTTTTTTTTTTCAATAACATTTTTTCTTACTCGGAAAATGTTTCTTTATCACATAATACATCTGATTTATACAGCATTTTAGTAGGATAGCAGTATTTTAAAGTGTCAAAAACAAAGTGAAAGTAACAGACTGGAACAAGAAAACCAGTGTTTTTGTACCTATAGTAGGCTACTACCAAACAAAGTAGGCATTTTCTTTTTGCCACTGCATCTCACAAATAAACAAGGACATTTAATAATCAGACCCTGCAATAAAATAAATCATGTTTCCCTTTTCAAGTAACTCAACTCAAACTCAAGTCACTCACTCAGCATCATCAGACAGGTTTTTAGGAATATGAGAATGTCCACATTTCCAGGTATTTATAAGCTGGGATGTTTGGGCATTTACAATATCCCCTGCTCTGGAAAAAACTCTCGCTTGGTACTGATGTTGCTGGGACAGCAGTGGTCGCGTTAACCGAATATTTTATTTATCAATGACGGAAAAATCTGAAAGCAGTCTGTCATTTTAACAGATTAGAACAAACTCGGAACAGCGCCAACGTTTCCCCGCAGCGAGGCTCTGGTGTTATGCCGTGTTATGCATGTCCTCCAAAAGGAAATGATATAGTTTCCAAACCGTAGTTTGCCGTACAGATCAACACATGTCTGGGTGGTTTTGCTTTATGCTGTGTGCGCTCCCGCGAGGTGTATGCACACACGGCATAACACCGCCCCCCCGTTGATAGTTCACGAGCGTGCTCTCTTGTGAACTGTTCAGACCCGACGGGTAATAAGGGATAATGACGGACATTTTACGATCCTGTCTGTCAAAATGACGGCAGCGAAAAAGTCTAACGCCACTTCAGTGGGACGGAGAGATATGCTTTGGCCATGGGTGACAGCAGTGGGTCAAACTGTGCATTGTCTATCCACCACTTCAAAAACAATACAGTTTTTGCCAAGAAGGTGAGGCTTACCCCTAGTTTCCACCGGGTCCGTCTGCGTCGCGGTTTTGGTCCGGCCTCCTCCGGCGTCATACCCTACCGGGCGCGTTTCAGAAGCATTTCAGAAGCGGAGCGTCTTGCCTGCCGGCTCGCAGTTTCAGTTGATTTGAGCATATTTTCTGGACAGACTACTTTGTACAGACAAAGTTAATAATAATTGTAATATCCCAGTTATAAACGACATGAATCAAAGATGTGTTGCTGTATTTTAGTGGTAAAATCATCATAATTATTCTATATATATAATTTACACGGTGCCTGTAAACTGGAGGAGAACGCTGGCATTTCTCCTCCTACTTGAACGACTACGGAGGGATAGGGTCTGCAAAATGAGTTTGTGTATATATATATATATATATATATATTAGGGCTGTCAGTCGATTAAAATATGTAATCGCGATTAATCGCCTGATTGTCCATAGTTAATAGCGATTAATCGCAAATTAATCGCACATTTTTTATCTGTTCTAAATGTACCTTAGAGGAATATTTTTCAAGTTTTTAATACTCTTATCAACATATGAGTGGACAAATATGCTTTATGCTAATGTTTATTATCATTTGAACAATGACAAATATTCTCATGAATATTAAACACAAAAACCTCTGAACATTACAAATATTCGCCTCAATTCAACCTGGAACCTCTCTCATACAATAATACAATACAAATGGTGTGTGTGTGTGTGTGTGTGTGTGTGTGTGTGTGTGTGTGTGTGTGTGTGTGTGTGTGTGTGTGTGTGTGTGTGTGTGTGTGTGTGTGGTTTCCCTTGCAGGCAGCAGCCTGATTGCACTCACCTGGCCGACTGACTCAGCTGTCCCTCATAATTCCAATCACGACACAGCATATCTACTCCAGTCTCCCAGCAACTCACCGCCAGATTGTTTTCTACACCAGTGGTATTGCATCCTCCTGGCTGCTCAATTCAGTTATCTTTTCTGTGTGTTATTCTGTACTTTTTGTAATTAGTTTCTCCTTGTGCTTCCAGTGCCATCGACCACCAGAGCTTCCAGCCAGTGTGTGTGATGGATCGTTGGAGCTATGTGCAACTCAAGGCATATGCTCGAACGGGAGCTGCCTGGACGCTGCAATCATGTTGCGCACTATCCGTGCTGAGTGTGCTGACTTTTCGTACAATGTCCCACTGTCTGACTTCCTGCATAAAGTCAAGTGCTCGGCGCAGTTGTGGCGAAATGTCGCTCCTCTGTTTTCATTTAAACAGCTCCTTATATCCGTTAGCGCAGCTAGCTAGCGCCAGATGCTAACAACAACAATGCACGGAAGGACTCTCTCTCGCTTGCTCGGGCGCGTTAACTTGACAGTCCTAAAATATATGCTATATATGCTATATATGCTATATATGCTCTGAACGTTCCACTTCCTGCCTGACCGACATTACCTTACGGCTGCGTTGCGTCGAAAAATAGACTTCAATCCTATTTCGAGCGGAGCCCAGCGGCGAGACGCTCTGGGACGCTTCTGAGCCGTAACGCGACGCATCTGGTGGAATAGCACCCATTGACTAGAGTGGCCGCGATCCTTGCGGACGCCGCGGCGCAGCCGCAACGCGGCCGTAACGCGCCGCAGACGGACCCGGTGGAAACTAGGGGTTATTGACAGGGCGAGATATAAATATACTGTTGGTACTAGTCAATGTCTCTAGGTGTGTAAATGTAGCACTGTAAATACGATGTCCTTTTGTGTTCTGTTGTTTTATGTTCATGTTGCTGCCATGTTGGACAGGTCTCTCTTGAAAAAGAGATCGATGATCTCAATATGACCACCTAGTTAAATAAAGGTTTAAAACAAAAAAAAGTGTTTAAAAAAAATATATATATTTTTTAAATCGCGGTAGATTTTGTCAGCCTCACGACGGTATTGGGACGTTTATTTACCGCAATATTCGGTATATCGTTACATCCCTAATAAATAAGCATGTAAACACCATGGACCTAACCTCCTCTAGGGGGGTCCATGGGCATGCTCCCCCCCTTCAAAATATTGAAGTTAAAAGCATCAATCTGGTGCACTTTGAGAGCAACATTAAGAGATCTATGGATATATCTCTCAACACCCATATGAAACAGAACTGTAAACAGATGTTTCTTTATGGATATTTTACAAATCACTTAAACTGTATTCTTGTTTTATCATATACTATTTCATAACTGTTTTTCATTTATTCTCTCTGGCTGTCCATCTCATAATGTTCACATAGAAACTAGCTGTCAATAGGAATATTATTCAGAAGAATTATAGTTTCTTGCAAAAATCTGTCACAAAAAGAGGTTGCACATTTAAATTCAGGTATTGTTATGGCAACGTCAGTGGCCAAACAGCCACATTTACTGCTGCAAATACGTTCAAACATGCTGTCGACACGTAAAACAGTGGCAACTATGCCACCATTTCAGCTGACTTTTTCTCAGAAATACTGTCACATAACATCCATATATTTCAGTGCTAGGTTGATAGCTAAGCTAACTATGAAACACTTTAACTGACAGGACTCTGGATCAACTGTGTACTGTAAGGTAGCTTCTAGCTTCATGTCGAACAGTAAGTCAACATTTCCCAGAGAGCTTTCTTTGAAATCACCAGGTAATGCCAAAAAACATTACATTTAGATTGTATGACAAAGTGTTTATTTAATATATCTGGCTAGCTACTGTATAGCTACTTGCTAACGGTTTAGCTTACCCCGCGATTCAAAGTAACGTCAACGTAGCTGTAATTTATGCTTTGCTTACATGTTCGCATAACTTGGAACTTTACTGACATTTACATACCTTGTTTACCTGGCTCAAGTGGTGGCTCTGGGGTTGTTGTGTGAGCCACCACTTGAGAATTGTCGTCTTTTTTAAGACATTTTTTTCTTATGTCCATCTTCAAAAACTCTGAGTCCGACTGACAGTTTATTTTAAACATTGTCACAGCTCACAGGATAGGTACCTGTCAGCCAATAAGACAGATGTTTATTTCCATTCAACTCTCTGGTTCGTCTGGTGTCTTGCTTCTGTTGCATTCACTGAACACGGGAAATTACAATCCTGCCATGCTCTCTTGTGTCGTGATGATGTTCAGGTAAAGCACAGTTAATGTATTATATTATTGACTCAATAATATAATACATGACTTTGAGAGTAGGCAATCTATGCATATTAACACAATTAATTAAACATACTTATCACGGCGACGGTGTACTGATATATATTTTTTTAATTAAAAAAATTAAAAAATGGTTTGCTAGGGGGGCCCTTAGTGGCTGCGGGGCCCTAAGCGGCCGCTTATGTCGCTTAATGGGTCGGGCCGGCTCTGGGTTTCACAACCATTGTTATGAATCGTGGAAAAAGGTAGGACCCAAATGCAGACTACAAAAAAAAGGTAAAAGGTCTAGAAACAAAAGGCGAGCTTTCATTTAAAAGCTGATAAACACAAAAACATGGCATGAAAAAACACAGGTAGCACAAACACACAAAACTGACCGTGACCAACATGGAGGGAGACAGGAGAGACTAACAATGAACCGACAAGAAAACACAGGAAAAGACAAGACTAAATACAGAGAGGGGTAATCACGGGACAAGAAACACCTGGGCAGGGGAGGTAGAAACACAAGAGCAACAGGTGAACACAATTAGACAATCAAACACAGGAAGGCAGACAAGAGACAGGGAGAATCATAGAGGCGGGAATCATAGCCATAGAAGCCCGGCTCCGCATCTTAGAAAGTAACTCAGCTACAGTAAAGCCCATGTTAGCCGGTGTGGACCGGCAAAAGGTAGCTCCTATTAGCCGTCCACCGACAACTCCCGAGCAGCCGGGAGACTGGGTGACTGTTCAGAAGGGGCATAACGCGAAACCCGCAGGTCCCCACCAAGCCGTTCACGTATCTAACAGATATTCCCCACTCAGAGAGACACCCGCTGAGAAGCCAACTCTGGTTATTGGTAGCTCTATTATGAGACACGTGAATTTAGAGACCGAAGCCTCCACAGTCACATGCATTCCGGGGGGCCAGAGCGGGCGACGTTGAGGCGCATCTTAAACCGCTGGCTAAAAATAAACGTAAATACAGTAGGATTGTTATTCACGTCGGTGGTAATAATGTTCGTTTACGCCAATCAGAATGCACCAAACTTAAAGTGGAGTCGGTGTGTAGTTATGCTAAAACAATGTCGGACACCGTAATCTTCTCTGGTCCCCTCCCCAATCTGATCAATGATGACATGTATAGCCGCATGTCATCATTTCAGCGCTGGTTGTCTTGGTGGTGCCCAGCAAACAATGTGGGCTTCGACAATAATTGGACAGCCTTCTGGGGAAAACCTGGTCTGATTAAGAGAGACGGCATTCATCCTACTTTGGAAGGTGCAAATCTCATTTCGGCAAACATTTCAGGGCTTTGTGGACTTAATCCATGACAAACTGGATAAAAGTAAATGTAACAACTACTACAGTGCAACAAAACAGGAAGATTAAATGTGGTCTCTTAAACATAAGATCTCTAGCATCTAAAGCAATGTTGGTAAATGATTTAATATCAGATTATAATATTGATATATGCTGTCTCACTAAAACTTGGTTGAGACATGAAGAATATGTCAGCATAAATGAGGCCACTCCACCCAGCCATATCAATACTCATATTGCCCGAGGCACGGGCCGAGGAGGTGGAGTTACAGCAATCTTTGACTCAAGTTTACTTGTGGTGATAGTGAGGGTAGTCAATTGTTTTATTGACAAGACAGTAGTGACGGCCATCTTGGTGACGTGTGTTGTTGTGAGTCTGCGAGTCCAGAGATGTAGTTCATTAAGCGTTTCGCACGAACAAATGTGTTACTTCACAGTTTTACGACACATTTAAAAAAAATTGACTTGCAAAATTATCTTTTAAATTGACAAACATCATATGTGTAATTCGTGGCACAATTCAAACGGGATCGAATTAATCTTTCTCTCTCCATTGACTTCAATACATAATTTTTTCGAAATAAGGTCCCATGGAGCTCCCCCGGAAGGGGAGGGACTTCGCCACTCTATTGTGTCGGAAATAGGTTCATTTCTCGAAGCTTCAGTTACAGCGACCTCTCCTGGCGAAATGCAAGGCTGCAGTGGGCTTAACGTATCTTTGCCTTGAAAAATATTCAATGCACACACACACACTATGACTGAATATTGTCATAGTATTGTTAACTGACTACAAGGGGAGTTGTCATATATACGTTACGGCATGTTTACGACAGTTACAGTAAGTGGGGGTGGCGAGAGAACCACCGGAGGCAGCAATAAAGAGTCCTGTTAAATAACCAACTGTTTCGTTGTCTGTTAATATCCAAGATATTACATGGTGTCAGAAGTGGTCGAGGATGGCAAAGTTTCAACCACCAGAGAGTTTTTGTTTCGAGAAACCCGCCGAATGGTCAGACTGGAAGAAACGGTTTACACGGTACAGGACAGCTACTAAGTTGGACAAAGAAGAAGGTCCAGTTCAAGTAAGCACGCTGGTGTATGCGCTCGGGAAGGAAGCAGAGAACATTCTCAGCTCTTTTACCTACGGGGAAGAGGAAAATGAGTCGCAGTATGATGTTGTACTGGCGAAATTTGACGCATATTTCATCCCGAGACGCAACGTTATACATGAACGGGCATGTTTCAACCAGAGAGTGCAGCGCGCGGGAGAGCGCGCAGAGACATTCATCCGCGCACTATATGAGCTGTCGGAACATTGCAACTTCGGAACGGCTCGTGAGGAAAACATAAGGGACAGAATCGTGGTGGGAATTCTAGACAAGGATCTGTCTCAGAGGCTACAGCTGATCCCTAACCTCACTCTGGAGATGACGGTACAAGAGGCGCGTCAATCAGAGGAGGTAAAAGCTCAAGTTAACCAGCAGGGAGAGCGGGCTTACGTCGTGCAGGAAGTAGCACAACGGCATAGCAGAGGTGCAACACAGAAGTGGCGGCATCCACAGAGAGAGAGGCGCCAAGAGAGAGAGAGTGAGAATGACCACAGGAAGTGCTGGCGGTGCGGCAAAATGCCACACAGCCAGCAGGATGACTGCCCAGCAAGGAGGTCTACTTGCAATAATTGTGGGAAAAGTGGACACTGGGAAAGGGTGTGCAAGAGCAAGCAGGTGAGAGAAGTGACTGAGGGTGAGGGATCAGAAGATGGACAGTATTATTATCTGGGCTCAGTTAATAGCATGCCTCACAATGATAATGAATGGACAGTCACATTAGAGATTGGCAGTTCACCTGTAGAATTTAAAATAGATACTGGAGCCGATTGTAGTATCATAAGCGAAACTGTGTACAAAACACTGGAGCCAAAAAGGGTTCTACAGAGGCCAAAGAAGGTGCTGAGTGGTCCCGGGGGTGGATTGAACTGTTTAGGGCAGTTTATAACTCAGACCAGCTACAAGGGGAAAACATACACCTGCAGGCTCTATGTCATTAGAGGGCAGAGTGTGAATAACCTACTCAGCAGGCCAGTAGCTGTAGCTATGGGGTTAGTAAAGCGAGTGGGCGAGGTCAACACCAGTGAACAGGAGTTTGGCTTACTGAAAACACAGCCTGTGAAGATAGCTCTAAAGGACAATAACCAGCCCTATGCAGTATGCACAGCACGCCGGGTCCCCATACCGCTCCTGGGTGCAATGAAAGAGGAGTTGGAGAGGATGGAAGCCAACGACATCATTGAAGCCGTGACTGACCCAACAGAGTGGTGCGCACCCATGGTGCCAGTCCAGAAAAAGTCTGGAAAAACACGCATCTGTGTGGACTTAAAGAAGCTTAATAAGGCTGTCAAAAGGGAGAGATTCATCTTGCCGACATCAGAGGGGATGATAGCTCAGCTCAGCGGCTCCACCGTCTTCTCGTCACTTGACGCAGCGTCAGGGTTCTGGCAGATCCCACTGGACAAAGACAGCCAGAGGTTGACCACCTTCATCACACCGTACGGAAGGTACTGTTTTAAACGTCTTCCCTTTGGGATAAGCAGCGCACCTGAGATATTTCAGAGGAAGATGGTAGAAACGCTGGAAGGGCTGGATGGTGTTGCCGTCTACATGGACGACATCATCATCCATGGCAGCAACACCAGCGAACATGATGAGCGGCTGCAGAAGGTTCTGGATCGGCTGGAGTCTGCAGGCCTGAAGCTGAACAATGAGAAGTGTGTGCTGAGAAAGGAGGAGCTGCACTTCCTGGGTCAGGTGATCAACAAAGATGGTGTACGACCCGACCCGGCCAAAGTGTCTGCAGTCAGAAAACTTGAACCACCAGAAAACGTGCAGGAACTAAAGAGAGCCCTCGGCATGATCAACTACCTGGGGAAATATATTCCAGACCTCGCCACAGTGGGCCAGCCACTATATGCACTGTTAAAAGCAGACTCGGTGTGGATGTGGGGTCCGGCGCAACAAGCAGCCTTTGAGCGAGTTAAAGAGCTCCTCACAACGTCACCTACCCTGGTGTACTATGATGTTACCAGGAGCACAGTGGTCTCAGCAGACGCAAGCAGTTATGGGATAGGCGGTGTCCTGCTGCAGCTCCATGGCGAGGACTGGAGACCGGTGGCATACTGCTCAAGGCGACTGAGCGACGCTGAAACCAGGTACGCTCAGATAGAGAAGGAGTGCCTGGCGAGCGTGTGGGCGTGTGAGAGGTTTCAGATGTATCTCTACGGCCTACCAGCATTCAAACTGATTACGGATCACAAACCCCTCATCCCACTGATGAACTCCAGGGATCTCGACAATGTGGCACTCCGCTGCCAGCGACTCCTCATGCGGTTGATGAGGTTCAACCCGGAGGCTGAGTATGCGCCGGGGAAAACCCTGGTGGTGGCAGACACACTGTCCAGGAGCCCACAGGAAGACAAGGAGCTCAGTAGAGACACAGACCTGGAGTGTTACGTAGCAGCTGTGATGAGCAGCATTCCAGCATCGCCGAAAAAGATAGACAGCATCCGCGCGGAGACGGCAGTGGACGAGCAGCTCCAAGAAGTGATCAGGTACATACAAGCGGGGTGGCCTGAACACCTAGCACACATAAACACCTGTGTTAGGGAGTACTTTCCCGTTAGGAACGAACTGTCTATGCATGATGGGGTAGTGACCAGAGGGAGTAGAATAGTGATACCAGGGAGATTGAGGTCAGAGATACTAGAACGCATACATGAGGGCCATCAAGGTCTTAACAAGTGCAGAGACAGGGCCAACACTTCGGTGTGGTGGCCTGGCATAGCCACACAGATCACACACAAAGTCGAGAACTGCATGTACTGTCGTGAGCAGAGGAGAGCACAGAACAGAGAGCCTCTCCTGTCAACACCTCTCCCAGACAGGCCGTGGAAGAGAATTGGCATAGATTTATGTGAACATGAGAGAGAGAGTTACCTAGTCATAGCTGACTACTACTCTAGATACCTGGAGATACTCCACATGCCTACCACGACTAGTGCACATGTGATCTTGAAGCTGAGAGCCACGTTTGCCCGGCACGGAATACCGGAGCAGGTTGTCAGTGACAACGGACCGCAGTTCAGCAGCGATGTCTTCAGAGGCTTTGCCTGTGACATGGACTTTACGCACACAACCTCTAGTCCCCACAACCCACAAGGAAACGGTTATGCTGAACGTGCAGTCCAAACGGCAAAGGGGATTCTGAGACAAAAGGACCCCCTACTTGCTTTAATGGTTTACCGTTCTTCTCCACACAGCAGTACGGGTGTCAGTCCGGCAGAGCTCCTAATGGGCAGGAAAATCAGGACGACGCTGCCCACTCTGGCCAAGAACCTGCAACCAAAGTGGCCGAGCAGACATCACATCAGAGCTCGAGATGCTGCGGAGAAGAGCAAACAGGCCTTCTACTATAACAAGCGCCATGGCGTGAGAGAGCTCACACCACTGCAGCGAGGAGACCATGTTCTCACCAGACTGGACAATCAAAAGACCTGGTCCACACCTGCAGTAGTGGCAGGTGAGAGTGTTACACAGAGGTCTTATCTCATCGAGACGGAGCAGGGTGCTCTGTACAGACGTAACCGTCGACATCTCCAAGCGGTGCCCGTCGCGGGGCCTCCAGCGAACGACGACACAAATCCCAGGAATAACACACCAGACATTCAGATGAGCCCAGAACATGGCTCGCCTGGTCCAACAAGGAACACTGATGGACTGATCCAAACCAGGTCTGGTAGACCTGTTAGACCTGTCCAGAGACTTGACCTGTGAGGGGACAG
Organism: Pseudochaenichthys georgianus; assembly: GCF_902827115.2. Lineage (NCBI taxonomy): Eukaryota > Metazoa > Chordata > Actinopteri > Perciformes > Channichthyidae > Pseudochaenichthys > Pseudochaenichthys georgianus. The sequence continues at coordinate 18,676,115 of NC_047526.1, forward strand.
TTCAATAACAACAACAAAAAAGGGTGTTGATATTGTAAAAAAAAAAAAGAGAAAAAAAGGAGAGATGTCATAGTTATTGATGTGTTGATATTGTTAAAGAAAGATATCTAAGTTATTGATGTGTTGATATTGTTAAAGAAAGATATCTAAGTTATTGATATGTGTTATATTGTTAAAAGGGAAAAAGGGAGATGTCATAGTATTGTTAACTGACTACAAGGGGAGTTGTCATATATACGTTACGGCATGTTTACGACAGTTACAGTAAGTGGGGGTGGCGAGAGAACCACCGGAGGCAGCAATAAAGAGTCCTGTTAAATAACCAACTGTTCCGTTGTCTGTTAATATCCAAGATATTACATATCATGTTCTATTTGCAATTAAAGATTGATAATTGTGTGTATTGGGTTATTGAGAAGAGACTAGAGAGTGCTGGAAAAAAATGTGGGCGGAGAGGGCCTTTTATCAGTCATTAAAGTATTAAAATTGAAAAGCAATGATTAAAAGTTCAACTATTCCGGGCATTGAACCAGCTGTGCGGAGGACATCGCCGGATCCTGGCCGCCGGCTCTATCCACTGGGCTATCTATTCCTTAGACAATTGAAGTGTTTTTATATTACTCATTGTCTTTTTGTTCAAATCAAATCAAATCAAGTTTTATTTATATAGCACATTTATAAACGATTTATGGTCGAGCCAAAGTGCTGTACATATAATAAAATTAGCCTACAGTAGAGACACTTTACAGCAAATACAACAGCACAGATTGTTAAGAATATCAGTATGAGAAAAAACGACACCCTCTATCCTTAGACCCTCACATCGTACAAGGAAAAACTTCCAGAGAAAACCCCACAGTTTAAAGGGGGGAAAATGGGAGAAACCTCAGGGAGAGCAACAGAGGAGGGATCCCTCTCCCAGGACGGACAGACGTGCAATAGATGCCGTGTGTAAATCGAAGAGATAATACATTTTACAGCAAATAGACCGAATGTTAGGAAATGCATGTGTCTGTAATAAGAAGATGAATCCACGAGGATGTCAGCTACAATCCTGTGGAAGCCATCAGGGAAGCAGCATGGCGAGACCAAAGGCAGGACCGCAAAGACAGGTTCAGCCACGACCCGAAGTCCACGACTTAATCCAGAACTCGGGATAGAGGATCCAAGACACAGGACTACAGCAAGAGGATCAGCCTCGACTCCGGATCCCGGCGTAGATATAGATACAAAACAAGAAAAAAAGATTTGGCTGGGTTAATCGGAACAAGAGAATACACAGACACAGACAGAGAGGGAAAAGGTCATTGGATAAAAGTTATTCTGGATAACCCTCTAGAAAGATCTCATGAACTTCCCCACTCAAGACCCGAGCAGTTCTGTTAGAAGTCCAAGGTAAAGGCACAGGCCGCACATACCGCTCATGGAATCCCTCACCATATGAACTCTGACCCCTCAAGTGTACAAGTGAAGAGACACCATGTGTCAGCTCCTTTTTAGAATAGTATTTATTCTCTTCTCAGAGAAACAAGGGTATGAAAAGAATAGCCAGAAAGAGAGGAAGAGAGGCACAACGTGACTACGTAAATGCACTCTCCTAAATATTAAACGAGTAAGAGATGAAGAAACACAAAGCCAGAAATTGAAATGAAAAGGCACCATCATGCTTCCCCTTAGAATAGGGTGGAAATTATGAAGACCCAAATTATAAAGAGGGGACATGGGATACTAGTGAAGAGAGACAACAGTGAAAAGGCCCAACATATCCAACGTACTAGCACTCTCCAAAGAGACAGAAAGTCAAAGTATACGCCGAGAGGCACAACGTGGCTACGTAAATGCACTCTCCTGTATAAATTAGTTCAAGGGAAAGGGGGTGAAAAACTAAACTAATGAAAAGAACGAAGTAGAGAGGCCTAAATGCCCTCTCCTAGATTCAATTAAAGGAAAGAACTGGGGAACAAACAAGTACAGGAGGAAAGGCCCAACGAGTCAACGTCAACACACTCTCCTAGAATAGTTCAAGGTAAATGGGGTAGGAAGAATATAGTAGGAAACAGAGCTGAAAAGGCGTCCAAGAACGCTTTCCCTCTAGTCCAGGGTGAAAATGTAGGATAAGAAGCAGAGATACAGAGCACAACAACCTATCTCTTCGTCAGATGCACTCCCCCGCCTGGATAAGCGACTCTGTGCCCCATCCCCCTCTACCGGACCTTAGATCCGCAGAGGGAGAGGGGAAGGACCAACCCCAATGGGGGGTTTAGGGTTTTAAAAGAAAACCCAGCAGAGATCCAAAAATGGATGAAGAAGTAATTACAAAACGGTTTATAAAACCAAGGGGTTATTCCTCATATTTCTAAAATGTTCTAATCTAATTCAGGGTTATACCAACTCAGCATCAAGCTACCAGATTTAGCAACCAATTCAGTCTAGTCAGAACCATCTCTAAGGTCTCCCTGCCCCCAACCTACTAATCATAAAAAACTGAAACCCCATAAAACCCCAATAATATTAATAACATTTAATAATATTAAAAATAGTATCAATTCTGTGGATAACTAAATAAATAAATAATTAAACAAAAGCCAGAGAGAAAAAGTGAGTTTTAAGTGTTGATTTAAAAAAAAACAGGGTCTGGGCCGATCTCACATGGAGGGGCAAAGTATTCCAGAGCCTAGGAGGGCCAGTCTCTGCGAAAGCTCGATGCCCTCGGGTTTTAAGCCTGGTCTTAGGCACTATCAACAACAGCTGATCAGCCGACCTTAAGGCTCTGCCTGGGGTGTAGCGATGGAGGAGTTTGGCTATATAGGCAGGAGCCAGCCCATTTAGGGCTTTGAAAACAAATGAAAGGAGTTTAAAATCTATTCTGAACTGAAATGGAAGCCAGTGCAATGAAGCCAGAATTGGGGTGATATGGTGTTAGAGTTTATTGAAGGATAAATATGTTTTCATAATGTGTTCTGATACATTTATTGTCATAAAGTGTACAAGAAGATTCTTAGTCAAGAAGGGAGGAACAGAGAACAGTCTGTTCAAGAGCACACATACACACACACACACAAATTCACATGACAGAGTCACAAGATACACACAAACATATATTGGTGTTGGTCATCATCACATGATTGTCATGTTACTGTATTGTTGAAAATAAAAGGGCTGCACTGAGAGAAGACGAGCGGAATTGGTTGAGAGTGGACATTTGCAGGTCGCTCGCTGATTCTCCTTGCAGCAAGCTAAATTGAAAACTCGAGTACTGTTATCTCTGTTCACTGGATTTGGTATATTGAACCGAACTGGGGTTTTACCCTTAGAAAGTAATATTGCAATACCCCACATTAATTGTTCCTTCGAGCCGGAATCCAACAACATCGTGACGGGAAGGAGGAAGGAGACGACACGCCGCAGTCTGTCGACAGCCGGGATCATCAGCCGACCCCGAGAAAGACCCGGGACGCAGAATTCGTGGCCGGGCCGGTGCTTATATGTCCAACCTCCCTCATCCTGGACACGATTGACGGAATCCAACCGGACCAGTGACCACAGATAACGGGTAAGACACGGTTACTCCACCATTAAGGAGGGTGATAAAACGTTGATAGAGAAAGGTTACTCCGCCTATAAGGAGGGTGATAAAACGTTGATAGAGAAAGGTTACTCCGCCTATAAGGAGGGTGATAAAACGTTGATAGAGAAAGGCTACTCCGCCTAAAAGGAGGATCGACGTGCCGTTGGGTACATTTATGAGTGATTGAGTGAAAGCGGTGTGTAAAAGTGTCACCAGTGGAATCAGCGCACAGAGTGGAAACCTAACGGTGCTATCACAAACTCTGTGGCCTGTTGAAGTACACGCAGTGGTGAATTAGGGATTAGGTTCCGACCGACACGTTGTCCAGTAGGAACACCAAGCTAGAATCATGGGGTCCGATGGGAGTAAGCCTGCCGCTACAGGGGACATGAGATATATGGAAATATATAGTCATGGCAGCACCATTTATTGTAGCAAATGGTATAAACAGTACGGCTTCCAAGGGAAGCTGGAGAAAACAGCAGTAAGAGAATTAAGCGACAAATTGAGAGCAGCAACAGCTGAAACAACGCAAAGCAAGAAAAGAAAGAAGTTAGAAGCTCAACTACGGGTTGCAGTTATATGGGCTGAACAAGCCCATAAAAGGACAGGTGGAGCAGTGGAAGGTATGATAGCAGCGGCTATTTCAGTGAAAGCAGACGAGGAGACAGGGACGTCAGGATCAATTGATGCTGCACGCACAGCGGCGATAATAGTCGAGCATAGAAGGGAAGAGCAAAGTATTAGAAAAGCGCAAGAGAAAGAGAAAAAGCAAAGAGAGAAAGAGACAAAACAACGCATAGAACAAGAATGGGCAGCAACAATAAGCCCTCCGCATACAAGAAGCAAGGAGGAAAGGAAAACCAAGTTATATCCTGTTGAAGAATTAAGAGAAGCAGAAAAATCCTTCGACGGAACAGCATATCAGGGTGACGCTTATCCATTAGTACAAGTGGCCAACCCGCACTATGGAGTTGGCGAAGACCTAGAAAGAATGTTAAAAGTGTTCCGCCCATGGACAATGGATGAGTGTAAAAAGGCTTGTGAGGGACTGACTCCATACAAAGGACCCGGCGCAGTTTGTCCTTGACCATACTGCATTAATAGCGTCATATGGTTTAAATGGACATGAAGTTTTAAGAACCCTTATGGTAATCCTTGGCCATGAGTGGGCAAGGGTAAAAGGCATTTTCACGGGAACAGCAGCAGATGGAGGCCCAATGCCACCAGGTGACCAGGCTTTAACCAATGCTCTGGTTCCAGTGTACCAAGCAATTGAGAGGACTTTTGCCCTAAGACGTGATTTCACAAAAGTCTCGGGATGTAGGCAAAGGGAAAAAGAGTCAGTGCAGGACTTCAGAGTAAAAATGGAAGAGTGTTTCCGTATTCACAGCGGCATCCCCTACAGCAACGTAGCTGACTCTGCATTCATACAACAGCTAAAACAAAGCTTAATGAATGGGTTTCACCCAGGAGTCGCAGATTTCATCCGCAAGCACAATGTTAACCATAGAACATGCAACTTACAAGAATGCCTAAATTATGCAGAACACGCCACATCCCAAATCAAAGAAAAAAGACAAAATAAAGCATCTGCATCAGCTTTCTTTGTAGGAGAAGGAGGATAAACCAATGAGGTTTTTTTGTAGGACCAGGACAGGGAAGAGGTGGGTTTAACAGAGGACGAGGGAATGGTAGAGGAACAGGCAGAGGCAGAGGACGAGGACTAAACTCAGATGGGAAATTCCTATGCCACAGACGCGGAAAGGAGGGACACATGGCTAGGGACTGCAGGGAAGAGAGACCACAGAACAAAGAAGGGGGACAAAAGGGACAATACAAAGACAAAAGACATGCCCCCCCCCCTCCCCCCTTCACATAACCTACATAGTTATGACAACTGACTAGACGTAGAAAAGGAAGAAGAGGACATCCACACACATCACATTGACATTTCTGAAGTATTACTGAATCTGTCGGATAACAGTATTAAACCTACCAGGACAATCGAAATCAATGGGGAAAAATTTGAATTCTTATGTGACAGCGGTGCAGACTCATCAGTAGTGAACAAAGAGGTCAAAAGAATGTGGCCACCAACTGGCACTATGTTTGTAAAATCAGCAAATGGACACATAAATCAGAGGTCGATTTCAAAGCCACTTGTTATGGAAGATAGAAGGTCAGGCCTCCAGGCATCCCTCAAATTTGTGTTCATCTCAAACGGCCCTGTCATTTTGCTAGGGAGAGACGGCATGGAAATGTTAAAAATCAGGATAAACAACAAGATAGTATTCCCTGTTAGTCTCTACAAAACAGCAGCTCATTTGAGTCATGGGCCGTGCCATGTCTCAACAGGAGGGATGGTGACAATAATAAATGAACACTTCCATACATACAGCTACATTACATTTTCTAAAAACTTTTGTAGAGCCTGTGTAGTATGTTGCAGACACAATGCTCAAGGCAATGAGCGACCACAGAGAGGAAAGTTTCCTCCACCACCATACCCGTTTCAACACATGCATATGGACTTCATCGAACTAACACAATGCCAAGGGTACACATACTGTTTGGTAATGATATGTCCGTTTTCAAAGTGGGTTGAAATATTCCCAGCAAAACATGCAGACGCTATTACCGTAGCAAAAGCCATATGCAAGACAATACTACCAAACAGAGGTATTCCAGAGAAACTGTACAGTGATAATGGTTCTCATTTTGTAAATCAGGTTATTACCAAACTGTCTGAGCATATGAGGATAACATTAAAAAACCATTGTGCATATCATCCACAAAGTGCAGGCTTAGTGGAAAAAACAAACGGAACAGTAAAGTTAAGACTAAGGAAAACAATGGAGGAAACAGGGTTGTCTCCCATAACAGGAAGGCAATTCAGACTACCAATCACAGACGAGGTGAGGGAGGAGGATGATGCTGAGGCAGAGACTACATTAGCTGAATGGATGAGCAGACTCTTCAGAAGCAATGAGATAGCTCGAACAAATAACCTGCCAGACATTTCTACTCCCTTACAGGATACTCGAGTGCAGACTGGTGACCAGGTCCTCGTGAAGGTGATTAATAGGAAGCATTGGCACTGTCCACGGTGGGACGGTCCCTACACGGTACTGCTGACAACACCGACTGCACTAAAAATCGCCGAAAGAACTACGTGGATACATCAGAGCCACTGCAAAAAGATAATACCTCTCCAACTTAACGACGGATAAGTGGTGGAAGTCCGGCTACAAAGGGCGGTGTTTCATTAGGAAATACTGGTCTCAACCCCGGTGAAGAAAACAACAGAACCACTATCACAAATAGACTATGTTGGGAAAGGTGTTTGTAGTGGCCCTACTGGGTCTGACGCTAATGACTATAAGACAATTGAGTGAGGAATCCTCAACAAAAGAAGAAGTCCATCGAGAGAAAAAATGGTCACTACTTAAAGATGACCCATGGAACCACAATGACTATACTGACACAGACCCCTCTCAAAAGGACGAATATACTTACCTAACCTCCAATGTGTAAGACTTAAAGCTAGGTTACTGTCTGTCATATGACGAATGGTTCGAAAATGTCAAAAACAAGTGAATTAATTCTGAAAGTAATAAAGACACTGTAACCAGCTAGTAATTATGAAAAACAGGAGGGAATGTTAGAGTTTATTGAAGGATAAATATGTTTTCATAATGTGTTCTGATAAATGTATTGTCATAAAGTGTACAAGAAGATTCTTAGTCAAGAAGGGAGGAACAGAGAACAGTCTGTTCAAGAGCACACATACACACACACACACAAATTCACATGACAGAGTCACAAGATACACACAAACATATATTGGTGTTGGTCATCATCACATGATTGTCATGTTACTGTATTGTTGAAAATAAAAGGGCTGCACTGAGAGAAGACGAGCGGAATTGGTTGAGAGTGGACATTTGCAGGTCGCTCGCCGATTCTCCTTGCAGCAAGCTAAATTGAAAACTCGAGTACTGTTATCTCTGTTCACTGGATTTGGTATATTGAACCGAACTGGGGTTTTACCCTTACAAAGTAATATTGCAATACCCCACATATGGTCACGCTTTTTATGGCCAGTAAGAAGACGTGCAGCTGCATTCTGAACTAGCTGGAGGCGTCTAATTGAGGCCTGATCCATACCCACATACAGAGCATTGCAGTAGTCCAGTCTCGAGGTAACAAAGGCGTTAATAACCCTTTCTAGGTCTTTAAAAGATAAAAAACGACTTGGTCTTAGCCAATGTTCACAACTTCTCCACATTTCGAAGTGTTTCCCGAGCCAGAACGACCTATTTTTCTTCCTGGCTTGCTCTATAATGATCCAATTCAAATGCAATACCAACAACAGCAACAACGCAAACTACGACAACAACCCACACATTGCGCATTGTTTAGAGCGGTTATAAAGTGTTGAAGCGCTCAAATTTGAAACTGTTTCAACCTGTCACCAGGGACGCCTTAATGCACAGGCTGACCTGGGCTGAAGCCCAGGGGCCTACGGAGATCGGGGGCCTATCATGAGCCAATACATTTAAAAAAAATGTAAAATTAAAAAAGTAAAGTTTTTTATTTCGGATGTTTTTTTTACATTTTAAATAAACAAAGTCTTGGCTTTCAGAATATGACACTTTAATTTCCAAAATCACACGATAAATACATTTTTGAAGCTTGTAAAGGGAAGATGACAGCTCTCCCTCGCCACTTTGCTGTTCCAAAGCGCCGCCTCCCCTGCCTCCGCTGAAATTATTAATGTAAGGCGTATAGTAATCATAGATAACACGGCAGGGTCCGTTACAGTTTGTTTTCATCTGATTTCAAATAAACAAAGTCTTGGTTTTAAGAATATTAAACTTGTTTCGCCAAATTCAGATGATAAAAACAACTTTTAAGCTTGTAAAGGCATGTTACGAACTCAGACACTTAGGATGTAGGACCCAATTGCACGACCCGGGAGACAGAGGTAAAGTATTTGTAAGATACTTTATTTTCCAAATACAGCATTGAACAACAAAAAAGGTAACTATCAAATCTGAGGTTACGTATTGTAACCCAGTTTCTATAAGTATAGGCGCAGCCCTCTAAGGCTATCGCTATTGGGTAATCCCACTGCACGTGTACAGCACTGACAGACTTAATCCACGCCCACCTATGACGTGGGCCCCACCTCCGGCCTCACTTCCGTATAAATAGGAAGATGGCCCGTCCAACTGCTCCCACACAAACAGCTTTTCTTCAGCTATTCGCTGAGCCAGTGGGGCCCGAACCTTAGAGGGCTGCGCCTATACTCATAGAAGCTGGGTTACAGTACGTAACCTCAGTTCTATTTCGTATGAGGCTTCGCCCTCTAAGGCTATCGCTATTGGGTTAAGGGCGAAGCAGAATGTAGTCCACGCCCCACTGGTCCGTCCGTAACCAGAAGCACAAAAACCCATCTACTCAATAATAACCCATGCGAAAAAGAAAGGAGCATCACAGTCCCTGGAAATATAGCATTATTCCAAATGAATATTCTCTTTAAGGGAATGAAGGTGAATACCCGTCGTTTAAAAAAAGTAGAGATAAACAAATCCCACTTGTTAAACCTATAAAAGAGGGGCAAAAGGGGCAGCTCTCTGAATGCCGATAGGCAGGAGAGAGGGCACGCCGTTTAGTCCCTGACATTACTCAATCTGACAGAACAGCAGTACTGAATGTGTAAGAGAGGAATGGGAGACATCCCTCAAATAAAAACGAATAAAAGAACAGGGGGAAGACCAAGATGCAGCATTGCAAATGTCTTCCACTGTCATTCCTCCATGCAACGCCATAGAGGTTGAAATTCCTCTGGTGCTGTGCGCTTTGATGTTTTCTGGGGGATCCACCCCAGAGAAAACATACGCCTGTGATACAGCCTCACACAACCAGTGTGACAGCCGCTGTGCAGACAGAGGCTGCCCTATTGAGTGCTCTCTGTAATGCACAAACAGGCGCTGAGACTTGCGCAACATGGCTGTGCGTGCAATATAACATGACAGCGCACGTACGGGACAGAGGAGATGAGATGTGGCTTCTTCCTCTGATGTGTGAGGAGGAGGGAAGAAACCATCTAAAGTGATCCTTCTCGATCTAAAAGAGCTTGTGATCACCTTTGGCATAAAAGCCGGCTTAGGGCGCCAAACAGCTGAGCTGCCCTCTCCTTGGATCTGGAGACATGACGGAGCCACAGAGAGAGCAGACACATCACTCACCCTTTAGCTGATGTGAGAGCCAAGAGCAGAGCTACTTTGGCTGACAAGAACTTCAGGGGGACCTGATCTAAAGGTTCAAATGGAGCTTTACTCAGTGAGCGTAACACTAAGCCAAAACCCCATCGAGGCGCCAAAGCGCGTGACACATGTCTGAGTCTCTGTGCTCCCCGTAGAAAACATTTTGTCAGAGGGTGACTAAACACCGTGCTGACACCAAACCTACGTGGCAAGATGAAATGGCAGCAGCATGCTTTTACCGTGCTATAAGCCAATTCCTGTCCTGGAGGAACAACAGCACGAGGCAGGGGGGCCAACGGGGTCCAGGCTTTTCCCTGCACACCACACGGAGCGCTGTCCATTTGGCTGTGTAGGATGTGTGTTCAGCAGCTGCGCTGATCGAACACCTCCCTGGCGATTTATGTAGGCCACCGCTGCTTTGTTGTCTGTTTGAATCAACATATGTTGATTGTACAGCCACGGGACGAAGTGCTGGAGCACTTTCCATACGGAGAGTAATTCCAGCACGTTATATGGAGAGACATGTGACCCGCCCACTGTCCCCCCACTGCCTGCGACATGCACGTTCCTCAGCCTGCGAGAGATGCGTCTGTGAACACTGCGGTGTGTGACATCACTCTGCTCAGGGGCACCCCCACTGACGTGGAGATTTTTCCAGTAGGTCAAATCCAAAACCACGGAAGGAGGAATGTACACCATGCGTCTCCTCTGACGCACGGGGTCGATGCACAGGCGAATAAACCACCTGGAGTCTCCTCACTATGAAGGAGACCCAGGGGGATCACCATGTGACCAGCTGATATCATGCCTAACAGCTGCATCACGGAGAGGGCTGTCACCGCCCCGCGGGGTGTGACGCGCCAGAGGAGAGCTGTCACTTTCTCCCCTCTCAACTGTGAGAGTCACACTCTCATGCGGGCTGAGTTCAATTCCACTCCCAGTTAAAAAGATAACCTGGGAGGGACGAGGACAGCTCTTCTTCCAGTTGATAATGAAACCCAGGTTTGACAGATGAGATACGAACTGTATCGTCTGTAAGCCGCTTCCTCCCTTCCTGGAGCGAGCCAGCCACAGCCGGTCGTCCAGGTAAAATAACACTCTTCCCCATTCTGAGTAGCTGCTCCAACCGGCTCCTCCCACTTTGAAAAAGTGCGTGGAGCCAGGAATGAGAAACGCAGGACATTCTGTGTTTCGGGATGATGGTTACGTGGAGGACTGCATCCCTCAGGACTATGGATGTGCACCTCCCTGGTGAACACTCCAGAACCTGTTTGATCGTCAGCATGGGAAAAGGCCATTCCCTTGTTGGACACTGACAGATCGAGGATGGGTCTCATTCCCCCCGCCCGGTCTCCTTCGGGACCAGAAAATACCGGGAGTAAAAAACCCTGATTTTCTTCCCCATGAGGAACCCTGGAAAAAAGCTTCCTTTTCAACCAGAGTTCCTGCCGCTCTGCACGGAGCGCGAGACACTGTTCCCGGGATAACAGGGTTCCCTGTATCCCGTAGAACTGCGGGGGGGAGAGGCGAACTGCAGAGACTACTCTCTGCCCATCCGCCTGCTCATCCATCTGTCCATCAGACACACGCGCCGCCACCCTGAGTACCATCCAGTACTCTGATAGCGCCGGGTGTACATTCTATGGATGTGCTGTGGTTGGTGGCAAACCACGCCAGAGCCCTCCACACGCTGCATTTCACACAGGCTCTCATTATGTCGCCGTTTAGGAGAATACTGTAAAAAATTAAATAATTCACAGTAACATTCTGGTTAGGGGGCTGCCAGTAGATTAGTGCCGAAAATCGGCTGAAAAATAACAGTAATTGCTTACAGTGTTAAACTGGACACCGAGGTGGGTTCACGCTCAACACCCCTAAGGGATGAGCGGAGCTGTGTACAGTGCTGTCCTCACTGTAATAATGGCACTCGTGGGCTCATTACCGTGTGTAGGAGGTAGGTTTGGGACAGAGGAGAAAAACCGAGCTGCCTAAAAACCAATAGGTTTTAAAGACAGCCTATTTATGCAGCGAGCCATGCTGCCTATAACCGACAGGCAGTGTTGGGAAAGTTCACTTTCTACATGAACTAGTTCAGTTCACAGTTCACACATTTTAAAATGAACTAGTTCAGTTCATAGTTCATAATTCAAAATGTTGAACTAAAGTTCATGGTTTCAAAAATGAACTAATTTATAGTTCATAGTTCTTTTTTCAATACGTTGCTGCGAGCTATTATTTGTCTCCTGTACGATGTTAATGGGCCATTTCAATTTTTACAATATCCTCAGAGGGCCGTACAAGTTATTGACCTCTGCTTAAAAAAACTAAAATCACAGCCCATTCATTTCATTCTGTGCAAAGAAAAAGCAACCTCTTCATCCAGATATCTCACCATGACTCGCGTATGCATGCACGTGCACGGTGTGGCGTGACCACCAAAACAGAAAGATAATTTATGGACACAAGATGTGTGCAAATGTATTTAGTTTCCTATCCATGTGAACATGGTTTAAGTGGGGGGGACCTAACCTCCTCTAGAGGGGTCCGGGGGGCATGCTCCCCTGGGAAGATTTGTTGCACTTTGAGAGCAACATTAGGAGATCTATGGACACATCTCTCAACACCCAAACACAACTGTAAGCAGATTTTCTTTTAATTTATGGATATTTGACAAATCACTACCCTTTCAAACTGTATTCTTCTTTATTAATAACTGTCATATAGTATTTTATACCTGTTTACTTTATTCTCTTATTTTTTTTATAACTATAATGATCATATAAAGATGTGCCTTTACCTCACTGGTTGTAGACAAAGCTTCTTATATTCGTTAGCATAGCTAGCAAACCAGATGCTAATGATAACAACACAGTTATTGACTGTCTGATCAGTATGACAGATGAGCAGATCGCCACTGGGCTTTCAACTAAAGACACAGACACGCAGAAACTGCGGCATGTGTATGGACTTATCGGTGCTGCAATTTCTGAAGTGCTGGAGCGGCGTTCTGGTGCTCTCCGTCAGAACTGCAACCCTGTCAGTCGAGACATATACCACGTGATGACACGTTAGGCTCGTGTTGTGTTCAAGGACCCTGACCTTGGCCAGGAAAATCAGGCACTCGCTTGTTTAATTTTGTTGCGGTCTAGATTTCTTTACTTTTTTTATTTTTTGCGTGTGTTTATAAATTACCTCGAGAGCCGTACCAAATTGTCTCGCGGGCCGTATACGGCCGGAGGCCGGAGGTTCCCCACCCCTGCCGTAGAGTCTCACTCTGAGCGAGTGCTGCTGCAGCTGCTCTCGGCTTCGTCCATACTAATTCATTCATTCAATGCTCGCCGGTTCCGCGGTTCCACATTGTTTGTTGTGAGGAGTCTGATATATTTAGTATATTTATATTTTAGTGCGACAGCCAGGGGTGACAGGCGCGTACGCATCACAGGCAGCTTGCTGTTGCCAGATTGGGTGGTTTTCCGCATTATTTTGAAGCCTGTTTACGGTGTGTTTTAACTGGGTTTTCGGCTGAAAGGCATGAAATCTGGCACACTTTTGAACGCCGTTATAATACAGTGCTGAGAATGAACGCACTTTTGAACGCCGTTATACAGCGCTGAGAATGAACGCGTTCTCAATTACGTTCATCTAGCGGAAATACAGTACGTTCAGTTCACGTTCGCCCAAAATATGAACGCGTTCATGAACGATCGTTCATTGAACGCTTTCAGGTACATCACTGCCGACAGGTTAGGGGCAGCCGGCTTACCCGGTGGACCTTGCTACTTATTATTATTCATCTGTCCATCGAACACACACGTCGCCATTCTGAGTAATATTCTGAGAGCGCTGATGTGATTCTGATGTGCTGTGGTTGTCATGGTGACGAGCCACGTCAGAGCCCTCGCCGCCGTTGCCCGTGAAGGAACCCAAGAGGGGCCCGGACCGAAAAGCTGCGAGGGGGCCTCCACACGCTGCATCTCACACCAGCTCTCATCCTCTCTCTGTTTAGGAGAAGGCTCGTAAACTGGACATTGAGGCACGTTCACGCTCAACCCTGCTGAGGAATGAGCGGAGGTGTGTGCAGTGCTATTCACACAGTGCGTAATAACAGCCCTGGGCTCATTACGACCGTGTGTGGTAGGCACATCTGGGACAGAGGAAAAAAACCGTGCTGCCTGCTCATTGACAGGTTAGGAGCATCAGGTTTAAACGTCAAGCTTTGCTGTCTAAAAACCGCCTGGTTAAATACAGCTGGCTTGCGCCACGAGCCCTGCTGCCGCTAACCGACAGGTTAGGAGCATCAGGTTTAAACGTCAAGCTCTGCTGTCTAATAACCGCCTGGTTAAATACAGCTGGCTTGCGCCACGAGCCCTGCTGCCTGCTGACTGACAGGTTACAATCGGCTCTTGCACCTCCACACGCTGTATTGCACAGCGGCTCTCATCATGTCTCCGTTTAGGAGAAGGCTCGTAAACCGGACATTGAGGCGCGTTCACGCTCAAACCCGCTTGAGGAATGAAATGTGTGTGGAGGCATATCTGTGACATCGGAAACAAGTCCGTGCTGTCTAATCAACCGCCAGGTTTTAAAGACAGCCGGTTTGTGCCGCGAGCCCTGTTGCCTAATAACCGACAGGCTATGAGGCAACCGCTTATGTCATCCGGAGGAGAGCTCTCCTGAACCGGGGGAACGGGGAGATCTCCTTAGGCGGCTGCCTTTCCGATGATCTCCGGGAGTTCCTGGAGAATACCGCCTATACGACAGAGCCGAGATGGCGGATAGTGTCAGCCCGGCAGCCGAGACACCGGGCCCCGCCCTGTCTCCCCCGTCCGGAGGAGAGGGAGGATGGGGCCGGGGGAACCACATAGTGATCCGTGAATGGAGGGGAAGGAGTCGCCTGACTGCTGCCCGCCACTCGGATCCAATAATCAAGGGCTTGGCCAATCATCCCCGGCCGCAGCCGCGAGAGCGTTCGCTCTCTGCTGTTTGTGGGCCAGAGGAAGATGGACACAATGAGTGCACGACACCTGGGGATTGAGAGCCGCGTTTGCGTGCTCCAATCCCCGGCAGGACTCACCTGTATCGTCTGTGCAAAGCCGCTTCCTCCCTGGAGCGAGCCAGCCACAGCCGGTCGTAATTCATATGTCGGCTAACCCCGAGCCCTGCCCTGTCTCCCCCGTCCGGAGGAGAGGGAGAATGGGGCCAGGGGTAAATGTTTGCTTTCTAGTAAACAGCTCTGAAAAGAGCTTGTGCCTGTACAGTGCTTCTGCAACGGAGTGCTGAAGAAAAATGGGAGCAGTTGGACGGGCCTTCTTCCTATTTATACGGAAGTGAGGCCGGAGGTGGGTCCCACGTCATAGGTGGGCGTGGATTAAATCTGTCAGTGCTGCACACATGGAATGGGATTAGACACACAAGGGGTGGACAATCAGAAGCCTGGAATGAGAGGTAAATGGTGAGTGACAAAACAAACATAAAAATGAACCTCTCTAGAATTTCTGTCGGTGCACAACAAGGCATAATTACATGAGGCAACTTAACGTCACAGCAGGCATAACAACAGCCGGTGTTTCTTGTGAGGGTTTCCCCGGGAAACAAACACAATACACACAAATGCGTCACAGATCATTGTGCGGTATTTGAGATCATCTACGCAGCTCGCGAAGTAACTAGTGGACGGTATCAGTACTCCAAGTAAAACAAAACAAGGGATGGGCTGCCATTTGCCCATCCCTGAGCTAGGTGAAGGCTGTGTTCTCGCACCCGCTCCCGGTTACGTTGCATCTGGCTACCTACATAATGGCTCATTCATGTAGCGCCTGTATGGCTTCTCTTGAGCCCGAGGACGGCCATGACCGCTCAGAGTGGCGTGTGTGTGTGTGTGTGAGTGTGTAAACATAACTATACAACTTACATGTCTGACCACAAAAGCACTGGGTAAATGCTAAAAGGCAATGTTTTCTTGGTAACTCTCTGTGTAAATAGGTTAACATTTAAAAAAAAAAGGTTCTATTGAAAACAAAACTGTTCTGTGGGTATCTTTGACGTAAACAAAATATTTGCGAAATCTGAGAGAAATACCTCAAATTCTCTTCCCATGACTCCACTATTGACCCGATATCTAATGTCATCACATGATCCAGAACTTCATTCATGGGCCCCCTTATGGCTGACTCCCCCTTTTCTGCCTGTTTTTTTTTTCTGCATCAGTGTGGGATGTCAATTTCTCTGAGGACCTTACACACAGCTTCTCCATTTGCTCCAGTTGCCCATTACATGATGGAAGCCAGTCTGCTGGAAGCTGTTTGGATGGAGAGGATTTTTTATTGATGAGAAAAATAACATTTACTGGAAGTTTTGGGATATTTTTCCAGGTTTGCAGGTAGGAAAGGGTTGAGACGTTTGTATTTCTTGACAATCTCTCCTCTTAATATTGTTTGCAAAAACCTATGTATTCTGTATTTTTACCAGTACTCGTTCTTTATTACCATGGGTTTGAGACTGGCTTACGTATTTTCTATACATAACTTTTAATATAACTTATAACCAGACCATAGTACTTTATTACCTTAGAAATAGTTAATAGTAATGTCAAAAAAGTCCTTTGTGTCACTCTAAATGAATATTTCATGTAAATATGATACTATCGGCTGTATTCCTAATCGATGTGTTGTAGTAGTTCATGCTTTACCTCATGGTAAGGTAAAATATTACACTACATTTAGCTGCTCAGCGTTTTATTGTTTAAAAATTGAGCTTGTGCACCCTCTGCCGGCCATATAATATATAGCTTAACCAACATCAATGCTAGAATGAGCTATGGGAACATGAACATGCATTTTCTATTTGCTTGATATCATTAGAAAAAGATAAAGAAGTTATGACCCATGGTATATCTCTCTAACACCTTTGATTTGCTATCCCGGTCTCTGTTTCTTCTCAGTGGGATGGGACTCAATCGCTTCATGTGTCTGCTGCTCTGTGCAGCAGCCCTGACAGTGTCTGCAGTTTTTGGTAAAGAAGAGAGCAGCGAGGCAAACAGGTGGACCACACACAACCTGCCGCTGCTGCTGGACACACACACACAGCCTTTACACGTGCCTTTGTTCAGAGGACAGGAGGAGGATGAGGAGAATGAAGGGACAAAAACATACTGTGGAATAGAGTGTCAAAGCCACCTACCATCTATGAACCAAACTGAGCAGGAGAGGATTCTGGGATATGAAACAATGAATGAGGATGGCACTCGCACACATACAGATATCATCTTGCATGGTTTCAATCAGACATCTACAGGACAACCGGCCCACTCCCCTGCTCCCACCCGTAGGAAACGGGAGATTTACGGAGCAGATGGACGCTTTGTGATCTCTGACTCGCATTTCATCACCAACTATCCTTTCTCCACTGCTGTGCGCCTCTCCACAGACTGCTCTGGAGTCCTAATATCCCCGAAACACGTGCTGACAGCAGCACACTGCATCCATGACGGGAGGGACTACCTAGAGAGTGCCAGAAGGCTGAGAGTAGGAGTGTTGCAGCTTAAGACTAAAAGAAGAAGAGGGCCTGGGAGGCAAAGCGGGCGGCAGAGAGGTGGTGTGAATCAAGACGGGGTGAAAGGTGAGGAGCAGATAATGGAGGAGGATGAGGAGCGGAATAGTATAGATGGAGATGTATGGCAAAAGGGAGTAAAAGGAAGTAGGCTCAGGGGAAGAAAAGATGGTAAGGAGGGTGTAGCTGATCATGGGATTATAGTAGGAGCAGGGAAACGGAGGGAACGTATACGACGTAGTTCTGGTCCCATGAAGCAGCCTGTCTTCCGTTGGACACGAGTTAAACAAACCAGAATCCCTCAAGGGTGGATCCAAACCAAGAGCTTAACCAGCTCCGTGTCCCCTGACTACGACTACGCTCTCTTGGAGCTGAGACGACCCCTCAAACTGAAGTATATGAAGCTGGGAGTGGCGCCCTCCGCTACCCCCCTGGCACGAATCCACTTTTCAGGCTATGACGCTGACAAAAGCCTGCTGGACGGACGTGGAAACGAGAAGGTGGTGTACCGGTTTTGTTCGGTGGTAAACCAGTCTCTCGATTTAATGTACCAGCACTGTGACGCGCAGCCGGGCGCCACAGGTGCAGGCGTTTACATCCGTCTGAGAGAGGAAGTGGGAGAGAAAGGCGGGAAAGGGAAGTGGCAGCGAAGAGTGATTGGGGTGTTTTCAGGCCATCAGTGGGTGGAGGTAGAAGGAGGTGAGCAGAGGGACTTTAATGTTGCAGTAAGGATTACGCCACCCAAATATGCCCAGATCTGTCACTGGATCCATGGAGATCCAAGACGCTGTAAAGATATTTGACCAAGCGATACAATAGAGACTTAATGACCTGGGCTGGTGTGTATAAAAGCACTTTAAAAGTATCTTTTATTAAAGTGTAAATCTTAAAACAAAAACTGAAGGGCCAATAAAAAATAAAATCATGCCCTTCCTCAAGTACTTAAAAACCAGTAGCAGGCCTCTATAGGTTATGTGTCATGGCTGCATTATAGCCTCATGCAGAATTCCATGCAGCCGACCTTTCATTATTGTGTTATATGCTTCAATATCGTTTATATATTGTAAGATGCAAAAATGCTTTTAGCAAATGTGTTGTGAACAGCTATAATGACAATTTTAATATGTGCTGTTCTTAAATTAGTTTACGAAGTAGCCATTTTAAATGATAATCATCTGTTGAGTTCACGTGGTTTTGGATATGTGGACTAATCAGCCCTAATCACTAATCAGTAGTTCATTTGGAGACTCGGGGAAGTCTTGCGAATGAGTGAAAATGTCATTGTTAACTCTCAATTTTCTTAACCCTACATGTGTCTGTCTTTCTCAGCAACACCTATAACTTATTACATTACATAACATTTAGCTGACGCTTTTATCCAAAACGACTTACAAACAATAAGTGCATTAGACCAAGAAGATACAAACTTGAAGAAAACAGAATCATATTAAGTACATCAGGTTTCATAGAGCCAAAACATTTCAAGTGCTACTCAAGTGGCTTTAGATAAGCCAGTCCTTTATATATAACACTATATGTTATAAGTGCTTTGTTAGTATGTAAGTGCTTAGTTAGTATATAAATGCTTAGTTTTTTTTTTGCTTTTTTTTCATTGTATTGCTCGAAGTGGAGTCGAAAGAGATGAGTTTACTTTTGTATAGAGTATAGAATCATACAGGTACAACCTGTTGTGCTCATTTTACCCGTTTAAAATATATTGTGTTGTATTTTTCTCCTTTTTGAACATACATTTTCATGCCTTAAACACATTTTGTCGTGCAAAAAAAATTATGCATGCCAATAAATAAAAATGTTAAGACATAAGTGATGAGCCGTGAGGGTAATTTGGATCAATGTATTTGTCTTTTATTGCATCTCATTTGGACTCACATGCAGGTGGGGGTGAGGGAAAAAGAACGATGCCATCCATAATAACCCCCCCAATAAACAACACAGCCTTCATTTGAATACTTAGCAAACGTTATTTATCCACATTATTTTTGTATTTTTTTACGTGTCATAGTCATCTTTGTTTTTCTGTCAACACTTTGTTAATGCCACAATGGATTAAGATACAGTCACTTTTGGAAATAAACAACACACAGAACATCAAGCAAATACTTGAGTGCTTTACAGTGAGAGTCGTCAAGACTTCCAGTGCACCATCAAATGTACCGACCGCTGCTGCCTCACTCAAAGAGAACCGAGGCCACATCCCAATCACATACACAAATGTTTACTTTTCCCTTTGAGTTCCACCTTAACTTTAAGTCATCTTTTAGGAGACAGACAAGCTAAATTGTTTTCTGAGAATCAGGATGCAGTACCACTCCACACCAGCTGATGGCGCAACAGTAAACACTCGAGCCAAAGTTTCCACTGATACTGCCTCTGATTACAGCTTGAGAGGTATATACAAAGGTGGGGAAATGTTTGTCTACTTGCATTATTTTCAAACTTATAATTTGACATAACTAAAAATATGATACATTTTGTTCTCTCAAAATAAAGATTAAAGAAAATATGTGTAATCTATCATTTAAAATATTCTCAAATGCATATGTCAATTTTAACAGAGTTCACACATTGTTGCATGTTAATGACAATGAAAAATGAAAAAAAAAAAAGAATGAACACAATTCCATGTGTTCGATGATAAATCCAGATTTGCAGTGCCAGTTGTTTTCAGGTACAATTGTTCTCCAAAAAAGTAGACGGGTGGGCGGATGGATGGCCAAGCAGATATAGGTACAACCAAGTTTTTAATGACATAAACATAGCTCAGTATTAGTTTGGACGACAGGGATAGAGGAGTGGGAGTGGGGATTGGCCAGTGAAGTTACACACACCGAACACAGTCCACATTTAACAACACAGTCCTCGTCTGGGAGATGCGCAAAGAAACCAACATTTATCCACCCTTCCAAGTCAGCTGCTACGCGGAAATCCATAATGAATCTAAATACACATTTATTATTTTTTTGTTCATTTTTCCATAGTATATTAAGTAAAGGTTAACACTAAATTACACACACACCCACACACACATAAACAGAGTTTTGTTTGTCTGTATCTAGGGTTCACATTCACAGTTGTGCTACGACATGAGATAAGAAGGGCAGGGTTTTTTTTTTATAGGGGTCGCGGCTGGTAGGAGGTCAGAGGGCAAAGATCGTAGATGGAATGGCTGGTTGGCTGAAGGGGCTGGGGCATGATGGAGGGGAAGGCAGTGGGGGGAGTGCAGACATCCACATCCACAGAGCTCCAGACACAATGACAACCCTACAGAGGAGGGAGAGAACAATTAGACTTAATTAAAACAAGTACTCTCAATAGACATTGGTGAAGTCTAATTAGGCTGAGAGAGACAAAGAAGGAGATTCAGAAATGTGTTGACTGGAAATGTTTTCTGACTGGCAGAAGAGTGGTTTTTGGCATTTGTATCATGTACATGCAATCCATTAAGTTTGGGGACTTGCAAGAGATAGAAGACAAACTAGTCTCATCTAAATAAAAAATGCTAGACCGTCTATCTCTATTAGCTTATTTGCACTGTATATGAAACTCTTCTTTTCTTTTCAGAGCATTTTTTGCAAAGCTGTTTTTAATTCTGCTAATTTTGAATGCTGACCGAAAAAGAAAAAATATATATATTTACACTATTACAATAGATATTAAAGACCATATCATGGCATTTTAACTTGATTTTCTATCAGGTATTATGTTATTCGGAAATATATGTAATAAGTTACCTGTAGTTGCTGTTAGGAATACTATAAAAACTGACAATAAAGGATAGGTGATAGCGTTACATCAATACTCCCATGTGGCTCATGTTGTGCAACAGCAGATTCTGCTTCATACCCTTTGCTTGACATAATAAGCTAAACAAATACATTTCAACTCTTTGCATTGAAGTGTTCTATTTTCTGTGTGTATATACCTTGAGGGTTTACAGGTCAGTCGGTCTACATGAAGTCCTTAATGTTGAGGTCATCCAGAGCGTTCCTTGGGGGTGCAGGCTTTCTGGGGCTCTGGGCCGCTCCGGGAGACATCTGCAGACACATTTACTTTTAGCACTTTAACTCTTTTGTCAGAGCAGCAGTAACGAGTTAAAGAGTGAGTGTGTTACCGGTGCTCCGGGGCCTGGCCTAGCCATGGACATCATGGTAGCTCCTGGTGCCCCGGGCTTATGGGAGAAGAAAAGAGACGGTAAGGAACTTTATTTGCCATCTGATGGGTGTGAGGGCCACCTTAAGGGCTAATTGTCCATCAATGTCTTGTAATGTCCAGACTAAGACATTACTAGACCATACTGGACTGGTGGTCTTACCATATTGTAGCAGGGGTGAGTCCCCATAAAAGGAGGAACACCCATTGGTACGGTCTAAAGGTGTGGAGGGGAGGGAGAGGACGAGTTGGGATGTTACTACACTACATAATAAGACACACACACACTGCAAAACAATACACAGACGTCAACATAAGTTACACATTATGTAAAGAAATATCAGTATCACACACAGATGATAAGGAATGTGGACAGACACGCCAAACTTGACAAATGAACACACAATTGGGGCCCGAACTTAACGTAAACGTTGATAATAGTCATTAATTTAGTCATGCACAATGATTTTTCTTTTATAGGGGCAGAGAGGAAGCTTTTTGCATTTAGCCTTCTGATGAAAATGTCATTTCTGTTGTTGCCAAAAGACAACTGAAATATCCAAAAGCAGCAAATGTGTCAAAGATGGGGCAAGTTCAGATTTAAACTCAATTCCATCAAGTTTTATAAAAATACAAGCTTAAAAGAAGAAAAATCAGCTGTTTCGAAGGAACAGGTTCTTAATTCAGCACTAATATTTGCCACTTCATCACTCTCCAGTAGATATTTGCGACAAATAAGAATTATATTGATCAAAACTGCATGTTGGAATCTGCTAAAGACTCAGCTTTAAGTTTGGATATTTGTAAGTATTTACAATCAGCACGTGTGCTCTATTATACATTCCATGTGATGTGTAACTTACATTAAATGTACAAGTAACTTAAAGTTTGCTATATGTTTTTTAAATGAATATTTATTTATTTTTTCCACTGCTCAGTTTCCTGAGTCTGTGATTGGACCTGAAACCTGGAGAGCCAGATGAAGGCAGTGCTTGTGATTGGTGCCCTGACTGAGCTGCCATGCGGCTCCACTCCATGCTATGAGACACACAGACAACATTTACCATGGGGGCACCCCAACAGGGGGGAGCTACCTGAGCTGCCGCTGGGGTTCCCATTGAGAGATCTGAGAGGGAGAGAGGGAGAGAGGTACTGCAACATCACTGTTTTCATTTACTTACTTTATAATGACCATACAGGATAAAAAAGAGTTACAATATTCATTTTAATAAATAGGAGCTACTGATAGTGACTTATAGTCTGCTAAAGGTTTCTACTAAAGGATTGACTGAACAATTTTTTTGGGTAATAATTAATGGTTATGTTGTAAAAAATGCTGTATTCATCCTGTCTGATACCAAGATTTCAGCTAAGCTGAATATCTTTGGGTTTTGGACAGACAAAAAAGGATACATTTGTAGTATTATCTTACACACTGAAAAGTTGGGATGGATATTTTTCCCTTTCTCAAAACATCCGTTAGACCAAACAGTAAATTAAAAAAGAAATTGGCACAATAATCAACAATGAAAATCATCATTAGTTGCACCGCTATAATTAATAACATAGTTTGAAATAGCCTTACTAGCTTTTATGATGAGAAGATAAATGCCATAAAATGCTGAATTGTCATTTTTTTTTACTTTATTGTACTGATTAGACGAACAATATACAATGTATTAATTAATACGCTTTATATGTACTGGTCACAGTTGCAGTGAATAGTCTTTCTGCAAAAAAAAAAAGCTTCAAGTTTCAAATCTAGCATATAAATTGCATGGTTGCATCAATCTTGTTTTTCATCTCTCACAAAGAGAGCGAATTAGCATGTTTTCCACCACAGTATTAAAATCAATATCTATGTAAACAACGACTTACTACTTGCCATGTTAGCCATGGAGGTGTCAACATCCCCCCCTTGAGGGGTCAGAGTGGGCTTCATTACATCGCCTAGTCCATCAAATACTACAGGAAGGAGGGAAGGGAGGAGGAGGAGGAGGCAAGGAGGGAGAGCAGGGGAGATATTAGCGTCTTTACATGCAAGCAATTCTCACACTAGCAACCCTCCTTACTACTGGGGATTACTATGACAACCAATATATGTCTCCATGACAACAGTGGGACGAGAGGAGCATTGGCATGAGCTTGAGCGTTAATATCACAAAACAAGATATTTAATTAAATCTAGAGCAGTAAGTAAAATAGACAATTTTGTGAATTAAGATAATGATGTCAATTAGTGCAACCTGTATAAAGTCAGGAGACATCAATCAGGCCAGTTGCTTTACTTTGTTAATTTGTAATATGGGCAAAGGTTATAACACCTAGTCCAAAATGTATGAAGGATATATATAAAGGATCATTTGTGACCATATGTGCAACCAATAGTACTGCATTATAACCATCATAACAACATGAACAGTGTAAAAAATACATTGTCAGTGCTTGTTGGTCAATTATAAATATTTCGGGCCTTTGCTGTTTGTATGTAATTGCTGCAAACATTATGAAGAGGGCAAAAGCACTGCAGTTAAGATGAAGCTGGGATAAATGCTAGAAGCTACTGCACACACTCTGTCAGGCGTCTCGTGGTGGAAGGGACAGTGCAGCTGAGCTTTGCCTTACACCACTGCAATGCAGCAGTGCACTGTGGGAAATTAGCGTGTTAAAGAGCAAGGAAACTCACCCAATCAAATGGCAGGAAGCAAGCAATGAGCCAGCCCAAGAGCCAGATGGAGAGGGAGAGAGTGAGGAAAGGAGAAAGAGAGAGGAAAGTAAAAAAAAAGCATAGATGCGAGAAGAAGAGAGAAACAATAAATGCAATGAGGTTTTAAAGGAGCGGGTGACAGTGACAGTTTATTGCATGAATGATAGAAAGAGAGGGGGAAAGAAAGAGTTAAGCCTTAAGCAGTTGTATTGCAGACCATCAGTTATATAATATTAAGACCAATGGCACTGGACAGGAGATGACTGGGAACCAGGTGAGCAGAGATCATGTTGCCACGGTAACAGTAACCGGGGATATCAGTCGTATGAAAGTGAAAGGTGGCACAGATCAGAGGAATGCCCCCAGAGACTAACGCCCACGGTAGCACTATGCAAATGAGGTGATGCTACGATGATGGTAATTTGACCATAGATGGATGTTTGAATATGTAGCACCTAACAGTGACTCTCCTTCAATACTGAGCCAATGACAAGTGTTCAAAATTGTCATGCACAAGCTCTTACATGAATTATGATTCAGTGTTCAGATTGAGTCAGCAGATAAACAAACAGCTAACTGTTTCATTAACCTTTACCAAAGTTAATAGAAACAGTGAGTCGACAAAACAACCATTTTGCCCAAACAGCGTTCTTTACAATTGAAATGAAGATGTTCATAAATGGCTCTGAAGTACATGTCATAAGTATAATAATAAGGTGGTATAGGGAAGCTCACAGGGGTCTTTATTCAAAGGATAATATTAGTACTGCCTACAGAGAATGAATGACACCTTAAGTCTTATCAAATGAATAAATGTTGATTTAGATATTGCATGAATAAAATGGAAAATCACATTTATATATATAAATAATTATGTTTATATCGCATCTTTTTTTCCAAATTGGAATATATGTTGTCCACTTTATAGTGGGGTATGCCTTTTGAAGTTGATCATCAATAAGCTATTTTATTTGAAGGCAGTTATGGAATGCCCATGCGCCAGTATTGTATTTTACTCAAATAACACATCACACGTTATATATACTGTATGTGTAAATTATAATGCTATTGGGGAAGCACAGTTCCATTTTTAGGTTTATCTGATCATTTTAATATAGTCCCCTGTGGGCTTCCATAGAATCATGTGCATACTTATGAACAATAGCTGCAGTCATGGCCGGGCTCTCAGGTGCTGCTGCTAGTTTAAAACTGCAGCGGAACTTTAGTATTAATTCAGGATTCAGTTTAGACTGAAGATTAAAATTGCACACATGGTAATCCATCCATGACTGCAGCTCAGTGCTTTACCAAAATGTTTGCAACATTTTGGAATGCCCTCCACTGTACACACATGCATGCAGAGTATCATTTTAGTTCTTTTTTTACCTGACATGAGCTCAGCACTGGGGGCAGCAGGAGCAGCGGCTGTGGCTTCTCCTCCTGTGGATTCTGGCAAGTCAACCCAAAAATATACCAAACCATGGCATTCCAGGTCAAAGTAGATTCATGAGCCATTCCCATCGCAGCATAAGGGCAAAGAAGGGGTAATAGTCAGCCTTCGGCTTCACGCTGGTAATGTCAAACAAAGTTTTTAGAGTTAGAGAGAACGGAATACACAATATGTGTATTTCATAAACCAGGACACATCGTCTTTTAAAATGTACACTCACTCATATGCAAACATACACACATCTCAGCATTACGCCATACTCATTGAGAGTCGCAGTAGAGCACCCATGTGCATTTTCAAGACATTAAAGCCAGCAAAAAAAGAGGAAAGTAAAACAGAAAGTTCCAAGTGCTTGCAGTCCATAAATCCTTAGACTATTTCAACATGATCTTTGCTATGCTTGTAATACTTCCGAGATCAACACACAAAGACAGAGTTCACAAGGTTGTCCTTACAAAAGTTAAATGCAACAACTTAACTACCCAGTATTTATGACCATTTATAAAGCCTAGTACTAATATCAGTGGTTTCATTTGATGTTTCACAGATTCTACTCCTCTTCTCTGATGATGCGTTCATGGACAGGGCAGGCAGAGGGAATGCAGGGCTGCAGTCATGTGAGTTACCCACCACCAAACAGGTTCATGATGGCTCCCGTAGCAATTTTGGGTGGGGGTGCGGATGAGAGGATGGGCGCAGGGGAGCTGAACAAATCCGCTGGGGAGGGCAAGGTGGAGATGTTGTTTAGAGCCCAAACAACACATACACACACACACACACACACTAATTGACCATACACCCAAGCTATTGACCATGAGTCATTATAATGTACATTTGCATTTGCAGTGCACGCAGTACATGCTGGAATAGGAAAGTAGGTAAGAGTGATTGAGTAAATGTTTCAGGCAGCTCAATAGCTTCCCGCTGACCCATAAGAGAGCAATCTCATCTCCTTTCATTCCCCTTCCCTGATCAAAGCCAAGGACAAAGCTGAAGAACAGGCAGGGCAAGACAGGATATGAGAGTGAGAGCACACAAGAGTAGGTGCAATAAGGTACCTGCTGTAAACAAGTCAACACTGGTAGTGGGCTCTGCTTTGGTGAAGCTCGTGTCTGGCATGGAATCAAAGAGATCTGCGCACCCAGAGACAGAAATATTAAAACGCGGCTCAAACACTTGAAAGAATGGTGAGGATGCTCTCACGCACAACAGCCAACTGAAAAACGTTCAATCTGTGCACATTAGTCTGATGAAACCCACAAAGAAGAATAAAAGAGGATGGTGGATAAAGAAATCAGGAGGGTGTTATCAATAAGAGCACAAGACATTGGATTAATACCCGATACCACACACATCTCTAATGTTTACCGCTGAAAATGTCAGTCGCAGGGTTGGCGGCGCTTGGAGCTGAAATGGTTGCGGTGGTGCTGATGGTGCTGGGTGTGGAGGTGAAGAGCGGTGAAGGGGAAGGGGAGGGGGGAGGCTGGGGCACCACAGAGTTAAAACAGGCATCCAGCGAGCTACCCAGATTATTATTGTCCACTGTCATCATGCCGAAAAGGTCTAGACCTGAAGATGCTGCGTTGGTGCCACTGTCCGAGGGAGCAAAGGGGTCTTCGGGGGAAGAATTGGGAGGGGGGGTGAGGAAGAAATGTGACACATGAATAGGAAGGGAGGGTGTTAGTCAGTGGCTTTAATACAACATAGATTAGACATGTTTTATGTGATGATGATGATGATGGAAATACTGCTTTAAAAATGAAAGTTAAGGAGGAAAAGAATCGGAGAGGAATGATCGAAGAGCTCCAACACACTCCTGCTGTCAGTCGAAACAACTAAAAATAGCAACTGTGAAAATAAATTAAGCGAAACCAATTAAACAGCTTACAGTGTCTAAATCTGTGAAATCGAAACCATACCTATAGGATAAAACAATTACAAGAAAACCACAACAGGCAAGCTTCTCCATAACAAAGTACTCAAATCTTCTGATGCCAAAAGATAAGAGACAAGAGCATTGTCTTCAATTGCCATGGTAACAACAACAGTTCTTTTCAAACACCCAACGAAACTAATAGCAAATCTGTACGCCTACTGTCCCTGCACAAAGCTTTGAAAGGAAACCCTGATTAAAACTTGAGATCAACCAGAAATGCACACATACACATCGACACAAACGGGTCAATAAACATCACGGGCAAAGCACTCAAACCAGTGGTGGAACTATCAAACATAATTTTTGACCAACTAAAAGTGAGTGGGGTTTGTCTGCTGAATTGTCTAATCAATTCAGTTGTTCGGGGTTATTCTGTATGTCAATCTCTATAAAGGCGTAGGGACCAGGTGCGAAAAAAATAAATTATGAACAATCCAGACAAAACGGCAAGCAAAGCTTATACAAAAACTAGAGTATGGTATTGGCTTTCAACTGGCAAAACACCTTAACTCTAACCGTGATCACGGTTGTTAGGTAATGTACTTATGATTAGTTTAGATTTTGGTTAAAAAGTCAGTCTATTGCCAAAAGTTTGAGGAGAAAAGCTACAACCCTGCTTCCTGTAAACTGGAAGCTATAGCCAGGTGCCCGTTAGCTTAGCACAAAGAATGGAAACGGGTTAACAACCTCACTCTGAGATTGATATAAATCTTAACACACCAACAACTTTTCTTTGTACTTTCTACTGTGTTATGTTAAAATGTAGTCTTACAAAAAAGGCTATGGTCCACTGTAGCTAGCAAGCTAATTAAGCTAACGTTATCTTCAGAAACACGGTTTTGGGCGGAGTTTTAAATTGTTCTAGCTAACTCACTTAAAAAAAGGTATATAAAGGGATCATAAATATGTTACATACCCAATATACTAAACCAAATTGTACATCTAACTGTATGCTCAATTTTAGGTTGCTACTTTAAATTGGCCTATTTATAGTAGGCCTACTAATACTACAGAGTTAAATTCGACCACTGGATTATCCAACCCAGTCTCACGGCATTGCGTGTTCACCAACACGATTTTTAATCTATTGATTCGTGTTCACCAACACGATTTTCCCCTTTTTTTCATGTTGCACAGCACGATTTTAAAAGCAATGTATTTCTACTGGTACTGTGTTTCGTGCCTGCAGCATGTCTTTTTCTCCGGTCGGGTCGTGGAAGACCGGAAGCTGTGTGGTTCATAAAAACATGTTCTTACTCAATATCAAGCCACAATTATTGCTTTTATTTTAAATCGTATAATTTCGAACTTTTGTTGCCGTCTGTGAGGAAAATAAATGGGGCTCAGAGCCTCAGGATACTGAAATCTGTATTTTTAAATCTTTTTTTCCTTCTAATTTGTTATTCTTTTCAAAATAACACACTGTTATTTACTCACCAATAACACTCAATTATCCTTGCTTTTATGTATTGGTTTAATTCTATAATCTCGGGCTTTTTTGACGTCCGTCAGGAACTGAATTTCAAAATAAAAATAACCGGAAACAAACGTAGGCATTTCGAGCGATTACCCAAGATCCTCAGCTATGGTTTAAGCTCGCTGATTGGATGTTTTAGCCGCAATGCATGCTGGGATTTGGTGTTTATATTATATGAAATCCGGAAAACATTTAAAAAGAATACTTAATTCCGAGTGCTCTTGCTTTTCTCTTTGAAAGTCATCACATAACGGCATTATAATACACGGTTCGGCTGCATTACACATTACAGATCTTCCGTAGTTCGTTATTTATAGAGCCCTGATGAGAAGACCTTTGGAAAAACTGAAGAAATGCGGCCGAAACTGAATATTTGATTTCTCTTCACACAATACGTCTCCTTGCAGTATAAACACTAATTCGGCTGACTTTTACATTTGATCTAATTTGTAGATAGGTTATATTTACACCATAACGGTGCACAGCTGATAGAAAAGGACTTGTAGTTTTTAAAGATATTACTGATTTTCTTTGAATATAAGAATGTAAATACTGAGTCTGAAATAGTATAGCAATATGCTGTAAAATTATGTGAAAACATGAATAAAACTACACATCTTCAGATGTTGTACATATGTGTCCTACACTAATAATACAAAGTTATGATGGCTGTGTGTACCTTGTGTGCACCGCCTAGTGGTTAAAGCACGTTATTGAATTATTGTTTTTATGTGTAAATATTAAGAGTACATACTTTCATAGGGGGAAAGTAGAAGGTTTGTGATAGAAATATAGAATATAAAAAATCAAGAAGATACTGTAAGTGATCTCTACAATAAAACAGTTTAGTGCAGGATGTACAAAGATATTAATAGGAGGCAGAGTCCTGCATCGGGTCGGGTACCGCGGGTACTCCACGGGTGACCCGCAAAAAAGGTGATTCGCGGGTGGTATTTTTTCAAACGCTTTTTTCCGGGTTCGGTTCTGGGTAAAACAAAGATGATGCGGGTCGGGTCGCGGGTATTGCATAATAAATATATTAAAATAATAATAATTGAGTTTAATGTTTAAAATCCTCAGACCTCTCCCCCGCGGGACCGCGCATAATCATAACCTCTGTAGCGCATCAATCTGCTGCTGTGCGCGCCACATTCAAAATGGCTGAGGTGAAGCTCTCTAGTGGAGAATACAGCATTTTCAATAACACTTCCTCAAGAGCGAAATCC
This sequence comes from Pseudochaenichthys georgianus, assembly GCF_902827115.2. Classification (NCBI taxonomy): domain Eukaryota; kingdom Metazoa; phylum Chordata; class Actinopteri; order Perciformes; family Channichthyidae; genus Pseudochaenichthys; species Pseudochaenichthys georgianus. Next base: position 18,706,472 of record NC_047526.1, read on the forward strand.
AACGTCTGGGAGGCTTTTGGTTCCTAGATGGAGAAAATAACCAACATCCCACGCTTTTTGAGACAAATATGCAACGGCATGTGTTAATAATTGCACATTTTCACTGCTCATATATAGGCTATGCGGGTTCGGGTCGGGTTGCGGAACTAATTGGCAATATGTGCGGGTAGAGGGGCGGGTTCGGTATTGCACATCGCGGGTGCGGGGCGGGAGCGGGTCTTGAAAATCAGACCCGTGCAGGACTCTGATAGGAGGAGGTGCAAAACAGAAAAACGAATTAACCTTTATTTAAACATTAAATAACAGATTAAGGTCTTCTTTTAAATAAGAAAAAAACGTTGGGGGTATCTATCTACAGATAAATATTAAGCCTGACAAAGTACTTAACGTCTAATATATTGCTTTCCTGCAATGTTACAACTATGTTGAAGCACTTGTTTTAACTGATATTATACATATGGATTATACCCTTATGTATGTAGATAGAATAAGAAATGTGCAGAATATGACAGTTTAACGGTGGAGGTACACACATATTGATAGATGTCTTGTAATGCACTGTTGGGGAACCTGTGACCCAAGATTTTCATTCATTGCATAACTACACCGTAGTTGTGTATATGATATGTCAATAAACCTTTGAAAATATTGAAAGGGATGTGCAAAATAGCCATAATATACAGTCTTTAATTAACTATTAGTAGAGAATAACGAGTAATGAATATTCTTTATTACTCGTTTCCATTCATGTCAATTGCAGATACATGTTTAGTCTTCTCAAGCACCAACTATGAAATATCTCTCCTGATTGTTGGCACTTGACAATCACCTTCCCTGAATTGTACTCAGGTGTAACTAAAGTCTGTTTTAAGGGTTGTTTATTTTTCACATCATTAATCAGAATCTGCAAAGTAACTCAAATAAGTGTAGTGGAGTAAAAATACCAGGTTAACCTCTGAATTGTAGTGGAGTAGAATTACAAAGTAACAATGAGCTGTCATGTGGGTATATATTAATGCTATATATTAATGCTGCACATTATGGACACAAGCGATTTTCACCCATTTATTAATTATATGTTTTACATTTGATAACACCAATGTGTTTAATACTGGCAACCTCTAATTGTGGGAAAAACAAAAACGTTCAGTAGAGACGTCCCATAGAACATTTTGCGAAACACAATAGCCAGCATGTGTAGTTCTGGGGGGGCGTTCGATTCCAGTTTTGGATAGTCTGGCGTGGTTTCGTTCCATTTCAAACAGCTATTTGACACTCGGCGTAACCTTGGCGCGCTGCCACTCCAACATCCAATCCCAAAATTTGAAGATTAATCAAGGGGACTGTAGGCCTAAACGATAGCTGGGGATTATGGGTAGTGTAGTGTCTTCGGCCATCCTAAACTCAGAAATGTTGACAATCGCAATGATGCTCGAAATGTCCCTTATAGGCAGGCCTACATCTGTTTCCGGTTATTTTATTTTGAAATTCAGTTCCTGACGGACGCCAAAAAAGCCCGAGATTATGGAATTAAACCAATAAATAAAAGCAAGGATAATTGTGTGTTATTGGTGAGTAAATAACAGTGTGTTATTTTGAAAAGAATAACAAATTAGAAGGAAAAAAAGATTTAAAAATACAGATTTCAGTATCCTGAGGCTCTGAGCCCCATTTATTTTCCTCACAGACGGCAACAAAAGTTCGAAATTATACGATTTAAAATAAAAGCAATAATTGTGGCTTGATATTGAGTAAGAACATGTTTTTATGAACCACACAGCTTCCGGTCTTCCTCGACCCGACCGGAGAAAAAGACGTGCTGCAGGCACGAAACACATTACCAGTAGAAATACATTGCTTTTAAAATCGTGCTGTGCAACACGAAAAAAAGGGGAAAATCGTGTTGGTGAACACGAATCAATAGATTAAAAATCGTGTTGGTGAACACGAAATGCCATGAGACTGGGTTGGATTATCTCACTCACTCACACAGACGCTCACACAGACAAACTTTCTGTCACCCACCAGCTCCAGCGTTGGCGGCGGCGGGGGCGGACGTGGCGGCGGCACCACCTTCAGCAGCGGCTGCAGGGGCCTCAGGGGCAGGGGCAGGTGTAGAAAAGGCATCTGAGGTTCATCCAAACCCCATCAGAGGACAGAGATGCCCACAGAGACAGAAACAGATGAAGAAGTGAAGATGAAAAGAGAAAAAAGCTTAGAAAATATTGTTGAGTATCTGTTAAAAATGGTAATTTGCAGCATTGATATCAGACATTAATGACTGACAGATGAATAGACAAATGGGAATACAGACAGGAGGCACTACAGTAACTATTCATCTACTGCACAAGGTACTAAGCCTGAAGACCTACAAGTGTTTCAGTCGCCAACTGTAGCTGTAGCCATGTGACACAGTTTGATAGAATTGCTTTTCACTGAGGTCAAAGAAAAGCATGTCTGCCTATCAAACAAGACGCATGTGGAGAATGACTTTTGCAGTATGTTAAAAGCCGAAGGTGAGTGTGTTGCTATACATAAATAAATAATGCAGAAATGGGGAGTATTTGTACGGGATTGTTGTATTATATTATGTAGGTGCAAGTGATTGTCTCCTTCTTAACATTGTATTTCATATGTGCCCCAAAGTGCTCATATTAACAAAAAATAAGGATTAGCATTAGGAAAAAAATTGTAAAAAGGAGCATTTTTAAATAAATAGTTTCGTTAATTAAATAACATATTTAATGAATTGTTTAATTTATATATATTACAAAATGTATTGATTTGAATATTTGATAGTTATTTGTTGATTTCAAATAAAGGCATTCTAGGCATGTGAAGCTGAATTGATGGAGGTCACTGTTTTTTTAGAATTTTGTTAGCAGAATTCAGACAATATAATTGATAAATCAGCATATTTCTACATTTTGTGTATGTTTGAGCATGCAGTCGTCATAATTTGTGTGATGGTTTTAAGGTTGAGCTTCCCAGAGTGATTCTTTCTTAGAGAATTTTCTGGAAGCTCACTGACCTCCCAAAAGATCCATATTTGCGGCGCCAGTGGAGGTGGCAGCTGCTGTGCTAGTGGGAGGAGCTAGAGAGACTCCAGGTTCTGCGGCTGCAGGGGTGGGCGTTGCTGCTGTAGTGGAGGGGGCGGGCTCTGCCGTGAGGGTGGGTTCAGATAGCAAGGAATCGCCCATTTCTGCGAGTACCAACCGGGTGTTTGAAATTCCCAAAGAAATGTACCAAAATAAACCCCAAAAGAGCAACCAAAATAACCAGTGGAGTTACCGTTACAACAGTGAACAAAAGTAAGCCAAAACAAAAGTCCAAATCAAATTAAAGCCAATTAAGAAGTTTAGGAATTGTCCAAGCAAAGCAAAATCCAAACGTTAACCAAATTATAGTCAAATTATCCAACACCATCCGGTCATAACCAACAAACAAAAAACAACCAAAATAGCCCCCGTTGTTAACCAAAAACAGACAATGGAGTATGTGGAGGGAAAGGAGAGAGGAAGAGAGAAACAAAGACACTACTCAGACTAAAGAAAACAGCTTGAGGACACAAACAGGGAGGTAACCATGTGACATTTGTACATTTACAGTCTATCTACATTTGATTTGGATTAAAACCCTGATATTACAGGTTGCCTCAATGTCAGATAAGGGTTCAAAGAGAAAGTCACTGACATTTTGGCGTCCTGGAGGATGTTTAAATCTACACTTGTCTAGACTAGAAGTGAAGTGAAAGCAGAGTGAAACTCACCTGATCCAAGAAGATCTATGGAAGCAGAAAACAAAGGAAAATACATGTTTTTTGACAGTTCACTAAAAGAAAGTATATGATTTAAATGCCAGCCTCATTTACTGTAAATGCTTTAATGTGGATTATTTCTGATGAACCAGCAGCTGACAGGAAGGAGGATACTTACCTCCCCAAGATGTGGGGGCAGCTGATGATGCTCCTGTGGGACCGGAGGAGGACAGAGGATCCAGGTCCAACAAGGAGCTGGAGGAGGCAGAAACAAAAAGCAAACAACATTAGATTCACCATCATTCGCAGAAGGTAATTATTTTACATTTGGCCATTGTATAAAGTAACTATTGATGTTATCAGTGATAGCCACAACACTGAAAAAAGGTACTTTAAAAGCCCTTAGCAGGAACTGCAGCTTTGGCTGATGCCAGATACAAAAGCAAACAATCAATAGGTTTTCAAGATACTTCACTTAAAACTAAAAATGTTGACTGGTTGTGCTCAAGGAAAAGTCAGAGGAAACTTAAGTCAACAGGATTCATCCTCTGGGAACCATGAAAACCGTCCATCTAATAGTTGTTGAGGTATATTTACTCGGGAGGTTAACCAACAGCCATAATGCTAGCATGGGTAAAAATAAGATTGGTACGTCCAGGAAGTTTTTATGGGTTGTCAAATACTTAAACTATATCATCAAAAATATATAAAATAACAATTGCTGCCAAATGAGCTCTTTATGGCAGAATTAGGTTATAATTTCTAAGCATTGAAATCTCAATGAGCCAACCCTCCAATTAACCCTCTTATTAGAACTAGAGCTTTGTTTGCTTGGTATTTGCCACAATATATTACAATTTAGTTATATGTTGTGTCTGATTTTGGAAGCTTCCTATTGGACGCGTGCCTACACAGGGAAAGATCCTACTCCTCATTGTGCCTTTCTGCAGGGTTTAACAAGGTTGCAAAGAACATTTAGTGCCAAATGAATGATATAAAGGCAGTGAAGAGAGAGAAGGTCACAGAGTTTACACTCACTCTTCAGCTGGCTCAGCAGGAGCAGCAGCAGCAGCAGTGGCAACCTCCCCAGGAGGAGGCTGCAGTGTGGGAACAGATTTGGCTGGAGTTGATGTTGGAGAAACGTTGTTTGTCGGAGACCCCTGGAGGATAGACGAGAAGAAGAAAAGCATTTGTAGTGGTGCATCAGACTGGAAGAGCTCAATAAAGACATAGACCGTTATGAATGTGCATCTTACCTTTGTTGGAGACCTGAAAGAGTGGAAGAGTGGAACACATATTAGTTCTCTTGCATGGAATTGACAGATCCCTTGGACATAGACTACATTTGTTAATTGGTCTTTTTTTAAAGAAAGAAACCCACCAAGAACAAATATGAAAGACAAACAAATCAAATGTGATCATATGAAGGTTACATTTCCAAAGCAAAACATTCTATGTCCAATTGTTCAAATTGCTCTCGTTTTGTCTATTAACATTTTACATTTTGTGAAATATACGGATGCACATCGCATGTCAGGATGTGATTATACACATGACGTGACCTACTGTGTATCATGTTATTCTCACATGTTATCACACCACATTTCAACATTTTAACCTAGCTAGCTATGGGTTATGTTTCTGTCAACATGAAGATGTACTTCACATCTGATTCATGTGTTAGTGTATCTGGTGGTGGTGGGGAGGGGGTCAGGGGTACACTAAATAACATCTACACAGTTTTCTAATAAGTTAGTAAACTCCAAACAAAACACAGTATATGCTCACCCTTCACTGGTGATTCCAAATGAACATAAAGGGGGATAAAAGAGAGGAAGGATTCAAGGAAATGATAGGAATAAAACACTTGTTTAGGCCTGTTACTACCAACATTTCCTTCATGAAAAACAAATAGGAATTTACTCAGATCTTTTGTCATTGTCATCCTAATTCTCCTGATCTAGCTTCACACTGAAAAGAAGAAACACTCAATCTGACAACGACTTACCCCTTCTTTCCACCCTTCACATCCTCCAGGCCGTTCATGTGTGTTTCCAGACTCTCCAGGATACTGCTGGGAGCCTGAGAACAAAATTGAGAGTGAAGCAATCAATTATCATCATTTCCACTTCTCTCCTAAATTGCAATGTCAGGCTCTGCGAGAAACAAAAAGTTGTTAAATTGAGAGAAGGGTAGACAGCGCTTTAGAAAATCCCACTGCAATACCCATGCATGTATAAACACACACGCGCCATATGATTGTCAGAAATGCAATTAGAATTAACATGCTGACACTACATCCTGTAAACAGGCACTCAGCCAGGGCACCCCTTGTTTCTGTGGTTACCGGGTCCTCGGGGGGTGTAAAAGGACAGTCTTCGTCGTCAGAGTCTGCTAGATCCACCACTACGCCAGGGTGGAGGCACTGGGGTGGGGAGATTTATTGCAGATAAGTCTCGGGTGTTTATGTATGTGTGTATGCATACTTGGACACAATCCAGGAATAAAATAAACCTCAGAGAAATGCTGAATGTCTTTAATCTGACTACAGCTGCAGCACATACAGTACAGCATAAGGTTGTGTGAGTCAGATGCAAAACAAGACGATGAGTTTCACTGTGGGATAATGTGGCATTTCTTTCTTTTGTTTTTAGGATCCAGAACAGTGAAACTTGAAAAAAAAATTCACTGAGTTTGTGTTGAATTTAACTAAAGACTACAGTAGGCTATGTAAGGTATACAGTTAAACAACCACCAGCTGGTACTGTCATAATAAATGCAGATGAGAATCAAAACGGTCGACAAAGTGGAAGTCTTTTCTGTGATTTGGTAGTTTAATAAAATAAAGAAATAGACACCTTATGACAGATTTCTGTATTAAAAGGCAGAAGTTGCACAACCTTGCGGGAAAATTATAAATAGAAGACTATATTTTTCAACTCATTGAGTGGATATCTGTTCTTACACACTGCTCTCACTTATGGTTTAGCCTGTTTCATAGTTGTAATAGAATGGTAGTGTTGTAGCAGAACGGAGCGCATACTTTGCAGTTAATATCCAAGAGGCACGATATGCTTTACTTACGTAGTTGATGTCAGGAATGTCGTTTTTCTCAACTCCCACTGTCTGTTAAAGGAAAAAGTGTTACAACATTGCATTCTCATGTTGCTATGTTTTATTATGAAGGTGGACGGTTGGTCCCTTACCTCAGCCATCTTCATGAATTCCCCAATCTTTGTCACCCTGGTCAGAAACCTCTTGTAGATCTCCAAGGCCTCCTTACAGTCACTCTTCTTCATCTTGAAGTATTTCTCTACGTACGGGAACAACAGGTTACGATTAATTACGATTACACTGTGAAGACCACTGAGACAAATGTCCTTGGGTTTCGTGAAAGGCGCTATATAAATTGAAATTATTATTATTATTATTATTAAATGTAACATTTGTGATATTGGGCTATATAAATAAACATTGATTGATTGATTGATTGAATTGTGTGTTTTCGTATTTGAAATGCCAAAGTGAAGATACCCATGGACTACGGACCTAGTAGGTTGATGACTCCGTCATTGTAGGACGCAAACAGTTTGACCAGGTCCTTGAAGAGAAGCAGGAATGCACCATTGATGATCCCATTGTTCAGCTCCTTGGGATGAATCTGAGAGAAGAGGACATGTGAGAATTGGAAGACTTTGGAAATCCTCTGTCTTATGTTGCTGCTCAGCGCTGTCGAACAAGTGCAAGTATCAAGCCGAATAGGGACTCACATCGAACTCCAGGAGTGTGTCAATCTGAGTCTGCAGAACAGGCATGCCTTTCAACAGCTTCTCAGTGGTCATGGTCCTCATCACGCCCTCAGCACTAGAAGAATACAACAGAGCGTTAGATGCTCACAGGGATGACAACTGCAATAGGATATAGCTCATAGTGTAAACATACAAAGTGTAGGCATGAGAAAGAAAGGCCTATGACCACCAACTCTCGGACCACCATGATTAACGTACCCCTTCTTGACTCTGGTGAAATCAAAAGCCATCTGGCGGTAGGCGAAGGCTTTCTCGTTCAGGTATCGGCCGTACCGTCTGATGAATGTAGACATGTCATAGCCTAAACAGAAAATGTATGTCAGATAGCAGGCAGGGTTCGTTACCTCCGCCAAGAGAGTTATGTTCTCAGCTTGGTTAGTCTGTTGGCGGAGACCAAAGTGCCATGAAGGTATGAGACTTGACGGAAGGGTGTATAGTTAACCGAAGAAGTACCCATTTAATTTGGGATCTGATCCAAATGCTGGGGCTGATGCTCAAATTATGTTTCACTTTCATTAATATAGAGAGTTATGGAATGGCCTTGGCAGAGGACTGCACTTTGAGTGCCCTCTAAGGCTGGTTACTTTTGCTTTTTATATTAGGAAACAATCTGCAAAGTCATAAATGGTTCTGCTCACTGTACTCGAAGGGATCTTTGTCCGAAAGGGACAATGTTTTCTACAAATGGACTGAACAGTGGCTTCTTCCAGCCGGAAAATAAGACTTTTTGAGAGCATGGGAACAGAAAATATGGGAAAAGAAGAAGAAGAAGAAGAAGAAGAAGAAGAAGAAGAAGAAGAAGAAGAAGAAGAAGAAGAAGAAGAAGAAGAAGAAGAAGAAGAAGAAGAAGAAGAAGAAGAAGAAGAAGAAGAAGAAGAAGAAGAAGAAGAAGAAGAAGAAGAAGAAGAAGAAGAAGAAGAATCACTTCAACTAATATTTTCAAAAGAAAACCATAAAAAGGGATGCTCCTTAAAATAATTGGCTAAAACGCAACTCCAAACGTTTCCCAAATATCATGAATTCAAGCTAAAAGATCTGATTTGCCGTTAGTTTCAACCATTATTTCATCCATATAAGTGCTGGGTAACACTTATCTAACAAAAAGCTGAGAGAAATACCACACACTGCTGTCTTGTTAACCATTTTCTTTTTTCTTCTTTATCCCACACGGACAAGACAACATTTCAATCATATAAGTACGTATTTATATAAACCAAGTCTATCAGTATTATCTTTAGCTAATGTAAATTGGTTTAGATTCATTTGTCTTACATATTTCCCAAGTCAATATCAACAGTCCCTGAAACATTAGACAGAGTTTTCATGCATGTGTGGATGTGCATGAGTGTGTGAACAATTACATGTGTGTGTAATCATGTCCCTCCTATGTATTTGCCAGATGGCTCTCTTTGTTTATTTTTTCTCCAGACACTGTGATATTGTTCTTACCGTGAGAGCCAGTTTTGTCGATGAAATTGCTGAGGTTGAACAGGGAGGTCCTGGAAGCCAAGTACTGAATGAACCTCTGAGGGAGAGAAAGGTAAACAATCAACAGTCGCTATAGTAATCAAGAGCAATGGGGGGAGGAAATTAAGTTAAAGTTAAGGGAAGCCTCTAGAGGTAAGTAGACTGTAACTAAATCCACATTAGAACATTTATTTTACAAAATATGCAAATGAGGCAATTCCCATACATTTGATACATTAAGGTTTTTACAGATGCAATATCTTCGTATCACTCCAATAATCAGGAAATACTGTCAACAGCTATGTGTTCAGGTATTTCTATGAATCAGGCTGAATAATGGACGAACCCCTGGAGAATTCTACATTTCTGAGTATGAGAAGAATTCTTAGAACTGTACATTAATGAAGGCCTATTATACAATTCCATCCAGTTTGCACTACACTACAGATAGCAATGTACTGTATCTCATAGATATCACTTTAAAACCTTCCAAGTCAATTACTTACAATTGTTTTTTTATTACAAGTGTTGAAGAAATCCACAGTTGCAAATAGACAAATAGAATATACACATACATTTGATTTTGTTGTCCTCTCCATTGGTCTAAAAGAGACATGTTAAAGAAGCCAAATAGACCAAACTCTCAAAAGTAAGACAACAATGTATTTGTGTGTAGTATCTCGCTACAACCAAACAATTGAATAAAAAAAAAATATTTCACTCAATCACATAGCAGCCTGTGTAGACAAACATTCAATGGATGACTGCTAATACACTTAACCCACAGGACTGGTTTAATGTTTTCAAGGAATTATGTTTAAAACCTTTTTTTTGCCTAGCGTCCATCAGCACCACAAACCCTTAAAGCACTCGGAAGACTCTTCAAAGTGCTCAGATGTTAATTATCGAGGCCATTCCTATACATTTGGATAATTTAGCAATTCTATGCAGTCCTTTTTATCATTCATTTTCCTCCATAACCCTAACAATATGATATGTGTATCTTATATATCTGAATACAACTAGATTCAGGCTTGAACCGAACATCTCCACATGTCAATGGTCTCATCCACTAACCTCGTTGCCGTGGACACACATGTGATGGCTGGTGACGAGGGCCTTGAAGACCACCACCCAGCTGGCATTGGTGGCTCGCTCAAACAGTGTGTCCGCCATCTGAGGGATGTTCACGTTGGTGGTGTTGGTGGCTGACACCAGGTCTGCAACACAGCCACAGAGAAAACATTATCATTAATGGAATCATGTGGAATTTGGTGGTCTGATATTTAGCTTTTTTGGTTTCCTATAAGGGGACATCTAAGGAGGAAAGACACGGTTAGTTTAGTCTCAGACAAATGCTTCCATCATTTGAGAGACTTGGATTCAACTTTGATTAAGTGGGCAGGCTAAGTGTTCGCTGCAGAGCTGCCTCAGACACCCACTAGAATAAGCTAGGAGGAAGACCGGATGTACAATACCAAATTATATCAGAACTCTCTCTCTCTCTCACACACACACACACACACACACACACACACACACACACACACGCACATGCACACGCACATGCACACGCACACACACACACACACACACACACACACACACACACACACACACACACACACACACACACACACACACACATACTGACAACGCAGGAATACTGAAAAGAGCTTAGTCAGCCAAACTTCGAGTTCAGACAGGGCTCTAACATTAAGAGTCCAAGGTATTGCATCAGCACAGGGTGTGAATATATAATGAGGCTAGTGAAATGCATCTAATTTCTCACACACATGCAATAATCTCTTCCTGCTCTCTAGCATAAAGAAGTGTCATTTTCTTCTGGTCAATAAGCAATTGCTACCTAAAACACTTCGTCATTTTTTATCATTTTAACATTTTTATGAATAACATGCTTCCAAAAATGGCTTAATTTAAACATAATATTATTAAATATTTACAAAAAAATTCCGAATTGTCAGAAAATAGTTAAATTCCAAGAAATTTATGAAATTATCAATTGCCATCAAAGATTGTAAAGAAAAAATAATCTCACATTTGATGTATTCCCCATCAGATGTGAGAGTTTCTTCTTAGATAAAGGGAGATAGGGAGGCAGACAGATGGCCGCAGAAACAGTCATGCAAATATAAAAAGAGAGTGAGAGCATTTGGTCTGGCAGAGGAGGTAACACTTTGAAAAAAAAAAGGATAGATGATATTTCTCTAGAGGAGTATATTGCAGAATGATTACCAATCATGCAGCACTACATCATGTTTGACATATTGACATGAAAATATACAGAGCCACATATTGTATTTGGTGAGGGCACAGATAAAGATCAGAATAACAATATCCTCTAAAAGTGCATTTTTGTTGTTGTTCCCCTGCCATTGACATCGAAGCAACAAGGGCAGGGCTGAGTGTCTCCATACAGAGTGCCAGAGAGAGACGCAGGAAATATTGGCAAGCTGCTCTGATAATGGAAGGAGAGGAAGGCCGTTATATTGAACAGGGCCTTGGCCTCGCCTTGAGTCGTATATGCCAACCTGTAGGCCATAAATAAATCAAGATATGGGAAGGAAGGAGGAGAAGCAGCAGGGAGTCTGTTGGGAAGCGCTAATGTAGACACGGAAAGGCTGTTCAAGTTCATACCAGGCTGGACAGAGGGGCTGGGGGTTAGGGTGGTTGGTGGGGTGGGGGCTTGTAAACAGATTATTACTAATCACTGGCCCTGGTCTCACTGCCCATCCCCCGTACAGCACACATACATACACCTGACTTTACACTAAACAGTTGTACACCATGCTAACACTTCTTTTGACACCAGTGCTGTCAGTCAGTGCAATGATTTATGTTTCTAGCACAAGATGGAACAGACAATATCAGCTTGAAGATACACCCACATACAGTAAGAGCTTTGTTTCCATCCTGACTCTACTTGGATGTTTCCATTTCCTTTCTGTCCCTTGTTTATCCTCACTTCTACACGACAAAGCTGAATACTACAGTGCCCTGCAGGCAGAGACGAGGTCCTCAATGGCTGAAATGTGATTATGTAACATTAGCATGTCCCTGGCACGGCTACAAGTTAGTATTTATACTAGCACGATAAACACAGCGTTATCCGCAACCATTTTAAGACTTTCAGCTCAGTATCAGAGGTGGTGGAAGTATTAAGTAAAGGAATATCACAGTAAACATAAGTAACGTTTAAGTAAAAGATATTACTAACTTGAAAACACAAGATTATAAACTTAAAATATACTCCATTTCTAAATAATCTATCTCTGGGTTAAAATTAGTGATGCAATCATTTAAGGTGGCGCTAATTGTACTTTATATACTGCTTGGCAGGTACTAATACATTTTCATTTATTAGATTTATATTTATTTATAATCTATATCTGCAGTTGCTAAAACTGTCAAATAATTGTGGAGAGGTTATAGTAATATTTAGTAGAATTACAAAAAGTATAAAGTAGCATAAAATGAAAATACATATTACTTTGGTACATTCCACCACTGTTGATAATACTAAAGAATTGATGTATATAGATACACATATCTATATATATATATCTATATATAGATATATATATATATATAGATATTTGTTTACTGTTAACATGTTAACAGGCCATATCATAGGTTATAATCCCTGCTCTCTGTTTATTATCTTATAAACACACATTGACTTGTGTGTGTGTGTGTGTGTGTGTGTGTGTGTGTGTGTGTGTGTGTGTGTGTGTGTGTGTGTGTGTGTGTGTGTGTGTGTGTGTGTGTGTGTGTGTGTGTGTGTGTGTGTGTGTGTGTGTGTGTGTGTGTGTGTGTGTGTGTGTGTGTGTGTGTGTGTGTGTGTGTGTGTGTGTGTGTGTGTGTGTGTGTGTGTGTGTGTGTGTGTGTGTGTGTGTGTGTGTGTGTCTAATGAGGATTGGCTGAGCTAAATAAAGACTATAGACGGTAATCCACGGGCCACAGGAGAGCTCTAAGAATGAACTGAGGTGTCAAACTACTGTGTAGTCAGATGCCATCCTTTAAATAGTTTTCTCGATCCAACACTCTCACAGGTGTAGATTTGTACGCTACAACTGTTAATCTTGCCTTTAAAAGATTATGACAAAGCGTGTTGTGGGATTGGTAGTGCATTACTATACTTGTGAAGATGAAGCCCATTTCATACTCAAAAGTCAGAGACTTGAATACAATAAAACCACTAAATATAGTTCAATATAGGGGGTGGTTTCAGAGAGAGATATAGGGGATACAGCCAACAGCCTGTTAGCTTAGCATTACCACTGAAAACACGTGGGAAACAGCTAGCCTAGCTCTGTCTGAAGATAACAACATTCAAGAAGCCTGACAGCAAGACCTCAGGACGTTACTTACACCTAACGGCCTGTAGAAGAGCAGCTTGTCCTTTTTACACTTCAGTTTTTGAGAGATAGAACTCTTAATTAGTGATCTTTAGAGGTCCTGCAGGTGCTCGCTAGATTTATTTTACTCTGCAAAAAACAGCTACTTCTACATCAACAACAGTACTATAGATGTATTTAAATGATTGCCCTTGGTGTTGAGATGAATCCTCTCTTTTAGTTGACCTTGCTTGGACCACGTGTTCTCTAGAAATGTGTAACAAATTCCTCCAGTGACTCTTTTTACTACATCTACTAGTATACAACTAAATGATCAGGAATATGAAATTCATAATTGTGAAACATAACACTCATTTAACACCTGGGTTTCATTCCCTGCACTGAAATCAAATGTAGACATCGAAGACAAAAGAAAAGAATACATTTGCTCTTCAGAGGAAAATCCTACATATATATGATCTTTTTGCTTTTTGTAGTTAGGCCCCTGTTACAGCCTCATTCAGAACAACTTCTCAGGCCCTTCATTGCTAAGGCAACACATCTCCTCAACCCCTAATGTTTCCAAGTGCTAATATGGTAAGCTTTACAGCGGCAAAGAAAAACAAAACTACCAACAAAACAGGACTCACTGCATTTCGTTTTCCACAGTAACTCATTCCAATGTTCACCATATGCTAATGGCAGTAAGAACTGCAAAGAACTTCAACTATGGTAATGCCAAAACAGAAACCTTTACTTCTTCCTGTTTGACCGCACCATTTTCAAACTTCCTTTGTAGAATAATTACACCTGGTGGAAGACAGAATTGCAGTAAAAGCAAGGTTTTTATACAGAACACATCTAAATGCTGAAGGTGTCAGATTCGTACAGCTATTACATCGTGTATCAACATGTACGTCATAGTGATGAAGCAAATAGTCAATTGCCACTTTGACATTTAAGGTAAGTGTTCTACTTAAAATGCAAATGTGTTATAATATATGTTAAGTGTATGTGTTGTCTCCTGAGTTCTGTAGTGCCCGGAGTCTGTCTTTTTATTTGTTTCCCTCCCAAACCCCATCCCCTCAGGAAGCCTTTGCCTCCTGTCAGGTCATCATTGTAAATAAGAATTTGTTCTTAATTGATTTCCCTGGATAAATAAAGGTTCTACTACTACTAAGTGTTTATTTTACTGAAAGATTACAGATACGTTCAGTTTATTGGTTCAAGTTAAAGACATACTGAATGCACTCTACAGATGACAACCTGTCATTTGTCTTCTTCCTCCTCACAATCGCCCTCTGTCATTAGAGTGCCATCCCCTGACACTCTCAATCTGTTGCCATGGCAACTGCCCTGCACCACCACCGCCACCAACACACCAACCCCAAGGGTCACTGACTGTGTCACGGTGACAAAGGACTAAATATGACCTGTCAGCTTTAATATTTATCTCTCATCAAATACACCATCAATTAAACACAGTGAAAGATGATTATTTAGGCGGCCTTTACTTATTGTCAATGATCACTTTGCAGTTATTTCCCTTTTTTTAGTCTCAACTACACCAAGACATAAATTAATCAACGATGAGTTTTTTGAGGTTAGGAATTTCCTCCTGCCAAGACACACATGCAAGAGAAGCACAGTGGCCTACATACAAGAAGCGTGTGTAGCTTGAATGGATACAGCATAACCTCAAAGACAAAATAAATGATGTATCAATAGTCTACAAATTCCATTTAGAATTAACCCATAATTGTTTAGTTAATAAATGCAGAGAATAATAAAAAATGTGCACCACAGTTTCTGTGCAAGGTCATGTGTTTAAAAGCAGGAAATCCTAAAAGTTGAGAGGCTGAAAACGTGTGTTTTCTGACATTTTTATATTATTAATTGCTTAAGCGATTAATCAACAAAGCCTATCAAAATAGTCATACTTTTCTGTCAATAGATAATAAAATAGATTTGTTGTCTAGTCATTTATTTATTCATTTATTATGTGTAATGTATTACATTTGCTCTAGATTAAAGTGTGTGCGGTACCAAGAGGTTTAGAGAGGCTATCTCTCCTGCAGCTGGACAGAGAGATCATGTGCACTAGTCTCTGAAGACAAAAGTTAAAGACACAAAAAAGACAGACATAGACACATCAAAAAAGCTAAAAAGCAATGATCTCTGGTGCTTTGCTAGCATTAGTATTGTCAACTTTGGCTGTGTAAATAATGCAAGGCAGTCATTGGCTGATTAATAAATAATTCAGCAGAGTAGCGGATCACAAGATATAAGGTCCAAGACACAGGACCAGAGCTGGCCAGCCACAGACAGACTTAAAAAGGAAAAAAGGCACAGAGCGCTAACCAGCCGTTATCTGTATGCAGCGCCACGCCACTGCTTTGGTCTGACTCACTATGTGTAGTAGATGACAGTAATTCATCACGATTTGCCATAAGGTGGCTCCTGCTGTCAACTGGAGATGTGTCAATAAAGCTGTGAGGTTTGATAATTGTATTCAGCTGTGACATGGCTCTTCATTGACCTGAACTTACTGATAGACAAATTGATGTCTTTGCATGATGTTTAGACAGCATTAGCTTGATATAAAATGTTATTTTAGTATGTGTGACACTTCATTCACCATCCAGACATGCAGCCTGACAAAGCTTCAGTCCTGCAGCAGCAGCAGCAGAGAAGGGAAATACAATTGTATTTTTCTGAGGATGACATGTCAGTCTGCCTTAAAATATGACCTTTTCTCCCTCTCCCTTTCTCAGGGGCTGTCACAAAGGGTCACCAGAGGGGTCATCACCATCGTGGCTGCATCAATTCATTATGGCACCACACCCATTAAAGGCAAGGTGATTAAGAAATGGCTGGTGGTGATCATTCTGGCATGAGGTCTCAATGGATATGTGTGCAGCCTAGGCCCATCTAAGGCCAGCTCTTACAATATGAACGGAGAAGAAGGACTACACTTACACTCCAGGTGCTTTTTCTTGGGCGCCATCACTTCATGAGTGGTGGCTTTGCAGACAGCCCGGGCCATATCCGATCCCGTTAGCTGGTATTGCGCAGCGGCGATGCGATCCGTGAGCGTTTGCCCCGACATTTTCTCTGCGTTGAATCGACCACCTCAGGAATGTGTTTCACCTCGGGACGATGAATAAATGAATGAATATCACCCGGCTGCTTCCCGGTGGTTCAGTGAGCGGATCCCGTGCGTTCCTCTTCCCCGAAGGATAGGCCTGTGACCTTCTGTGTGGGCGGAAAAAAAAGCACACCAAATGAGCTCAAACCCCCTAACATTAACGCTATTTTTGCATCAAACCGTGTGATCACGTCTGTAATATGCGCGATGACATGGGTAGACTTACGCAAGGTTGTGAATTCCCCACGGCTCGTACCGTTAGGCTCCGACCGTTTACTTCAGCACCTTGGACAGCTATAACCACTCGGTTATACCCAACCGAGAATAAAATCTATATTATTACCCCGCAGCAATTTATTAAAAAGAAGAAAATAGGCCAATGAAAAACGCAGGTGAAAGCGAGGCTCCTATAAAATATGCTTGAAAAATGACGGACTGTAAATCAACACTCCATAGGTCGGTCAAATATCCCGTATGAGGGGTTGGCTGTCTTCCTCCCTGCAAGAAAAAACGCTTTCAAAATAAGAGAATTTCCTCCTCAGTGATTATTTTCCGTTCAGCTCAGAAATGCCGCTTCAGATGATCCTCTCTTCAGATCGTAGGAAAAATGCGCACCGCTCCCCGTTGGTGTCGCCAACACTGCGCAGCGCACGATGCTCAGGAAGAGGAAGGGAATTTCCTTTTTTCTCCTTCCCCCCTTGTCAATTTTTTATTTATTTGGCCTTTCTATACGTCCATCTTCTAGACTCTCCTCCCCCAGCGGGTACTTGGACAGGGTTGGATGACACACGTCGCATCACACGTCTCTTAAAGGGGAGTAAGGAACTCATATCACTATGCGCCAAAGGGTTAATATGTGCTGCTGCATGTATGCATCAAACAGGTTTTCACACAGGACATACAGAGTGAAAGATGATTGAAGTGAAACATGGCTGCTAGATATATATATAAGCATACCCTCTATTTCCCCAAAAATATAGGGCAATTTTGGATTTATGGTTATCATCTAAGCTTGATCCAGGTTTTAAATTGGCCAAAAATACTAATATAATACAAGACAAGAACAAACATCGTGGAGTAATTTCTCTCCAGCGGTCGAATATGTGTTACCATGCAGGGTATAAAAACAACGTCTCAATGTTTATCTTCGAGATATTCAGCTTACTGGTCTAACCGGAAATGCAATGAGAACAAATCAGGCTTTTATTTATTTAAAGACCATGCAACAAATAAACTGAATAACATCTAATTGCATAGATATTTGGCTTGATTGTGGTGTTTAGGGCGTCCCTGCATAATCATTAAAGTAATATAATCATGGCTGTGATGGGAGAGATTCATGCGTGGAGAAAAGGCACGTCCTGCGTAATTACGTCTGTGACGTATGCGGAACTGTAGCCACGTCGTCAATGGGAGGAACCGGAAAAACAGGAAGCGTTGACTACACCAGACTTTAGTGCTGATTGTACAGAAAACAAAACAGTAAGTGAATTTAAAACAACATTACGTGATTACGTGTATGAATTAGGTTTGTTTGGTACGTTTAATGCTGAATGAACTTGATTTTTTTGCTGCGTATTGACGTATTTTCAGCTAGTAAATGTAAGTCTAAGGAAGTTGCTCTGTCATTTCAATAGATGTGATTCATTTTATTGAGTTTATCTGTTTAGTAGGCGACATACTGCCGCTGCAATAAGTGCAAACTTTGCCCTCTTCTTGTCCTTTGACATTCAATATAAAAACTGTCTAGCTGTTGTCTTCAAAAGAGCGTTTAGCCTGAAATAAGACATGTTTACAATGTTTTAATATATCATGTATCATTGAAAAAGCCCCAAAGCTTTCTCAGTATATGGAATAGTTCAAATCTCTCATCCTCAACCAGCTACAACCTCAAAATGTGTATGTATGCAGCAGTAATATTAGTGTTAAGTAATAATAAGCCTCTTATCTGCTGATATTACTATGACTGGAATCATTCTGTTGGAAAACAACAAGATTATTTCTTTAAATGTTAATGTTGATATGTCACATACATGTTGGTGATATTGCCTGTGTTCTTTCAATTGAGTTAACATTTGATTGATTTTGTTTGACTTTTCATTGTTGTAATGGACCTAAATACTTTGTCTATCACTCCAATGTCTGCTGTTTATGTTTTTCAAATGTTTTTCAGTGATGTCCGAGTTTCAGGAAGTATCAAAGCAGTCCGGTGTTCACCCAAAGCCTGCAGGGTTGGTTTTGCAGTATGGCACCGCAGGTTTCAGGACCAACGCAAAACTGCTGGACCACATCATGTTCAGGATGGGACTGCTGGCAACCCTCCGCTCCAAAACAACCAAAGCCACCATCGGAGTCATGGTCACTGCATCACACAACCCTGAGGTGAAAAAAACTTCCTAATGTCTCCTTGCATCTTGTTATAAATCTATGATTTAGTTCATATTCTGTGTGGATATTTTAGATAACTGGTTTTTTCTTCCTGTCATACTATTTATTTTATCTCATAATATTGTTTTCTTTTTATGTTCTTAATAACAAATGACAGTTTCCACTGCTCCCTTTCCTTGGCCTTTCATGGGATTCTACCAGTTTAAACAATTTCTTTAATAACATCATATTAATAACCTTCCCTTCCAACTTCTCTCTTGATATCTATGTAGGAGGACAACGGGGTGAAGCTTGTTGACCCCATGGGGGAGATGGTTTCGCCGACATGGGAGGTCTACGCCACCCAGCTGGCCAACGCTGAGCAGGAGGATTTGCTGGCGGCGCTGAAGGATATCATAGAGAAAGAGGCCGTAAACATGAGCCAGGAGGCTAAGGTGTTTGTGGGCAAAGACACCAGGTATTTAAAGTGATGTCATCTCTAATTTGGATTTCTTAGATGGAAAGATGCACATTGAAGCACAGAAAGATACACATAGATGCACTTGTAGCAGACCTTTTATGCCTTTTACTATTCACTCGTTCTTTCTGTGGCCGCAAATGCTCTTACTGTACATAACCTTTTATCATGTTATGTGTTTTTCAAACAATAGAGGCAGCAGTGCCCGCCTTTCACAGGCAGTATTGGATGGAGTATCTGCACTCGGGGGTCACAGCAAAGGTGGGGTTAAAAAAACATCTATACTCCTTATATTTAACTCATTAGTTTACCTTCTTAGTTTTATTATTCCTCTACCGTTTGTCTTATCTTGCACTTTATCTCACTCTTTCTTTCGATCCCATCAGACTATGGTTTGGTGACGACCCCACAGCTCCACTACATGGTTTGCTGTCAGAACACGCAGGGGAAATACGGAGAAGCCACAGTGGAAGGATACTATAAGAAACTCTGCCAAGCTTTCATTAAGCTCTCAAAGAATGTAAGAAACCAGGGTGTGTCCTGTGTTGCTGTGACTTCACTCAAGCTTTTAATTACACCTATCCATCAAGGAATAACTCCTTTCTCCTTCCCCCCTTTTGCTCCCCTCTCTTGCAGGCGTCCAACTGCACAGACGACCAGAAGCACCTCTCTGTGGATGGCGCTAATGGCATTGGGGCCCTAAAGGTGCGCGAGATGGAGAGTCACCTGAAAAAGGAGCTGCATATATCGCTGTTCAACGATGGCAGTGAAGGAAAGCTCAACCACCAGTGTGGGGCGGACTTTGTCAAAGTGCAGCAAAAACCTCCAACAGGTAGAGCCGTGCTTTTAAGACTTTCAGATTTTTGATGTGACGCAAATTAAAATGATTTGTATTAAAAGAAAAATACTTTTTTAATATACACATACATACAGTGACAACAAAACAGTTAATGAAATGCTTCCGTCTTATCTCATGTGAAATCACAGATGCATTATCTGACCACAAGATGGAGACAGTTAATCAGCAAACTGCCTTAGAAATGTCTACGTGTTGGTCTTACACTTACTAATTTGACATCCGTTAACATTGATGTGTCCTTTTTTTTAAGTAGCCATGTGTCAAATAAATGTATAGCCCCAAGATAAACCTAGGTGCTGTTTTTTATGGCCTTCTTCCCGCTTGCGCCTTTCCTTCTATTTCTCTGTAAAGGCATGGAGATCAGCCCGGGGGAGCGCTGCTGTTCCTTTGACGGTGACGCTGACCGAATCGTTTACTACTACTCTGACTCTGAAGGGACATTTCACCTGCTGGATGGAGACAAAGTCGCTACACTCATCAGCACTTTCCTTAAAGAGCTGCTCACATCGGTAAACTCTAAAGTACAAACACGGCGACAACAAGCACGCACATAAACCTGCAGTCAACTGTTTTCATTCTGTTGCTACAGGCCGGTTTAGACTTGAAGATAGCAGTGGTGCAAACTGCTTATGCCAACGGGAGCTCCACAAACTATTTGGAAAACACTATGAAGGTGAGAAAACTCAATTGCGTTCCTTTCTTTCTTTTTGTGTTTTCGATACGTAGAAGCTCACACGTTTGCATTACATTTAGGTGACAGTGAGGTGTACTAAAACTGGAGTGAAGCACCTTCATCATGCAGCCCAGGAGTTTGATATTGGGGTGTACTTCGAGGCCAACGGTCATGGAACTGTGAGTAGATCCGACACACTTGAACAGATCCCATGAAGCACTGAAAAGCTGCTATTTTCTCTCATTGTCATGGCATATCAGGTGTTATTTAAAATGTGTTGAGGTGTGTCATGCTGTGTTTGTGTTGCGTTCAGGTGTTGTTCAGTAAGGCAGCTGAAGAAAAGATCCAGCAGCTCGCTGAGAACTCCAGCCTCATCGACGAGAAGAAGAGAGCGGCTCTCCTGCTGCAGAACACGATCAACGTCATCAACCAGGTGGACACTTACACATGTAACTGTACATAACACATCTTTGTCACACTCACTCTCAGGTCTAATGTGTCATTTTGTGTTTTTCTATCTTTTAAAGACCGTAGGCGATGCCATTTCTGACATGCTGCTGATCGAAGCTATATTAGCCATTAAGGGTATGACTATCCATCAGTGGGACGCCATCTACACTGACCTGCCAAACCGGCAGCTCAAAGTCAAGGTACTCATTACTTAATGTGTCATAATGTTTTATAATGTTGATAGTCATATCTGCTGGTCGTGTGTTTGTCTCGTCAACATGCAAGGTCTGCTACAAAACAGGTCTTGGAATTACTTGTAGTTGAATGGCTATAATAAATGTAAAAAATGAAATAAGTCACTATTACTCGATTACGTTTTCTCATCAACAATTCTTTTCAAAAATCCTAATTATTTTTGAGCCCTTCACTTTCACCATGAAACCGTTTTTGTCGGCAGCAAAGGACTTCCATTTGATAAACCTGTGACTGCAGTTACCCTAGTTCTGGAAATGTTTCAGTGTCTCGCTTTCAGTAACACTTTCAAAGTCTTCAGGAAAGCAGATTTGTTTCTGGTGTGTCCTATTTTAATATCTCGTTATTTTGTAAAAATACATTTACTCCTTACACGAATATAGTGTACATAAGCAGTTATAGTAAGGTGAATCTGTTTTCTGTAGGTGTCCGACCGTAGGGTGATAGACACAACGGACGCAGAGAGGCGGGCGGTGAGTCCAGCCGGACTGCAGGAGGCCATCGACACTTTAGTGAAGAAATACCGAAAGGCCCGCTCCTTTGTGAGACCCTCCGGCACCGAGGACGTGGTGAGAGTTTACGCGGAGGCAGAAACACAGGTGAGAAATCTTTAGTGTTCCCCTTGTGGACTTTTTCCTGCCCCCTTTTTGGCTTCTATTCTCTGATACATATTTGTGTTTTTTTTTATTTTTTTTTATTTTGATATACTTTATTAATCCCCGTGGGGAAATTGTTTCTCTGCACTTTTAGGACAGCGCTGATGACCTGGCACATGAAGTCAGCCTTGCTGTTTATCGTCTCGCTGGGGGAGTGGGGGGTGAACCCAAACCATTGCACTAGAAACACAAACACACAACATTGACAAATCAATCGGTGCTTTTCGAGTGCAATCACCATTTACAACATCATTCCCTAAAGTGGTTCTCAAAAGAACTTCTTTAAGGTGAGGAATTAAATTATTTTGTACTTTTAATTGCACTTGTAATTGTAATTGTACTTTATTCAATTTCTTTGTATTTGTCTGTTGTCTTTAAGATCACACAGGTGGAAACAATACGTTTTTTTTCTCACTGTAAGTAACGCTATTAAACAGTCTACTATCTGCCGGGAAATGACGGATTTCTATGTCGCATAAATAAGCTATTTCACTGTTATATGTCATAATTAAAACATAAATTGTCTTCACACACTAACTCAGAATATTAACTTTCAATTATCATGTAACTTCCTACTAAATGTAACCTTTTAACGGATACTGTATTCATTTTATTTTCTATTGAAATCATACATGAGGGGAGTAAAAGCAATTGTGGTTCTTCCGTTGGAAATCTTTTGCTACTTTGGTTTAAATAAATAATGGAAAAGAAAAAAAGTGTAAGTGTCTCATTGGATTCAAATGAAAACCACAGTTTTGATTGCTTGCTGTTTATTTTGTTACTTTGAAAGACACGTCTACGACACGCAGCAGGATTCAAAAGAGCATTAAAAGGCAGTTATGAGCAGGCAGAGCAGAGTGACAGAACAGAGTGTAGCCTTCCCATGTGAAGGCTCCATGTAGGACAAACACAATCTTCAAATAGACCTGTGCCGCTTTAGTAAGATATTTGTTTTCTCTTTAGGTCAATCATGAATTCTAGCATTTCTAAAGCATTGAAAAGGCCTGAATAACAACATGGCGAACAGGAGATAGTTAGCAGAGGTTGTTAGTTAGATTTGGTGTTCATTAACGTTTTCTTTATTCTTCTGTCTCGTCCGCTGCTCCAGAAATGATGAAGGTGCGCTCCTGGGTGTCGCTCTCATAAGTGTCCCCATCTGTCTTAACTGATCTGGGAAAAAAGGGGACATTTTTTCCGTATCAGTATGAGATTCTGATTTATAGCTTATTTCGTATGTTAGACAATAGACAATGGGCCTCATGCAGAAAGCGAGATAAGACATTTTATTGACATCCTTTCTTATTTTTACTTAGGAAATACAACATTGTACAAGTGGATGCGGGCACTCTTATCAGGAAAGAAAAACCTAATGCTTTCACGGTCCACCAAAAGGAAAGCATAGGAGTTTTAAATTTGAGGAACATAATAAAAGTAATATCATTATCAAATATTACATGTTAGGAAGTAATTATAATGATTGGATAATGAATTTCTATTTGCGCTATGATCCCAATAAAGATATGAAAACCCTCGAAAGAGGATATTGCATGCGTTCAGCTTCTGAACGGCTTACACTCTGCTCCTAGATGCTTATTGATTTGACTTGAGTTCTGAAAAATCGCGTGTTAAAGTTGATTTAACAGTACAGTACCTCTATAACATTACGTCCGAAGTTCTTTTTCTTACAGCCTTGTTCTTGTGCCATCCCTCTATTTGTTGGGTATGTGCGAGAGTATTATAAGTATCAGGTAAGATTCAAGTATATCGCTACATAAGGCCCATTCTATACCAGAGGCACCCTCTACCTGATGAGGAGAGTCTTCCTCTCAGTGGTCTCAGTCGCCTGACCCCCCTCAGTCCCGTTTGTCAGGGCGTCAGATGAGGCCGTCTCCCCCCGGCCGGCACCAGGAGCATTCTCCCCCCCAGTACTGCTCATGCCATCTGGGTTTCCATCTAGCATTGAAGTGGCAGCAGAGACTGAAGCTGAAGTAGCATTCATGCTAACACCACAGGTGAGATGATGGCCTCCAGGTAGAGACAGTTGTGGGACCATGGTGCTCAGACGGCTGTCTTCACCCTCGATCAGAGTCCTGAAACAAAATAACAGTGAGTGAAGTCTGAATAAACGCTGCGTACAAAACGATATACTTTCTACTGACCAAACAGGTTTACATACTGCGGAAATAGCATGAGTTTGTGTTTTGTTCACCTGTAGGTGGTAATCTCAACCTCCAGAGCCATCTTCATGTTCAGCAGGTCCTGGTATTCCCGCAGCAGCATCGCAATCTTCTCTTTAGTTACTCTCAAATCCAGCTTAATCGCCTCTATGCGCGCCTGTTGGAAAACGATACATCAGAATGTCTTCGTTTTAATGGTGTTTTGGGTCAGAAAGGGTATTTTATATCCATTTCAAATATCTCATGTATTATAGAATAACATAATGTCAGACACCTCCAAGTCCTCCACCTCCTTCTTGTATTGTAATGCTGAATCACGAATCTGAGCCTTCAAATACTCATTCTTCGTCGCCAATGCCTCCAATTCACGTTCCTTGTTGAGAACCTATACACACACACACACACACACACACACACAGCGGTTTAATGCTAGGAATGAGTAGGAAAAGAACAGGAACAGGAAATCATACTAACATCCTTCTTGTAGCCTGCGACTTCCTCTCTTAGACTTCGAGTCTTAAGGGCGTGTTTGGATGAGGCGCTGTTCAGGTCCTCAAACTTTGACCTGTACCAAGACTCCATTTCCTGGAGAAGAACAAATATAAAAGGTTTCAAAAGATTATTAATGCCGAGTAAGGCCTTGGAATAGTATTTCTCGAATGTTCTATATAACCTGACACGGTTTATTCATGTTGTTGATCTATTGTGGCAGACTACCTCTAGGTTTTTGGCCGCAATACTTTCATACTGAGACTGAATCTGTCTGAGAGCAGAGGAGAGGTCGGGGAGGCCGAAGGACACTTCCACCGTGGAGGTTGCTCCACATATCAGCTGCATCAGCTCATCAATTTCCTTTGGGTGGATCAAAAACATCATGAGTTAGAAAAATAGCAATACATAACCCCACCTATAAAGATAACTTCAATTGGATGGCCGAAACTGCCATGTCGTATTGACAATATATAAAAGTAAGATCTCTATTGAGCCAAAAGGATGCTGCAAAGTTTGTTTATAACTACACTTGTACTCATGTTAACGCTCTATTTACTGGCCCACCATAAGCAGCCATTGCAAAACGGCAGAGTATTGGGAATATTGCTGGCCGGATTTTAACAAAAAACTCCAATATAACTCATGGCATGCTGTTTGAGGCAACCGACACGGTCTTCCTGCGTCCTTTCGAAGTATGTCGTGGTTTTTAAGCTACTAAATGGCTAATTTGATAATATAAAACTAAGATAGGGTTAAAAACGTAACCATTTATTTATGTGTTCAAGGAAGGTCCACTACACCACATGCTAGTCACAGGTGTCCCCCTCACACCATGCTGGTAATTGCCAAGACTGCATTTACTCACTCGATCCAACATGTCATCCCAAAGTACAACATGTCATTGCAGTAATTACCAGCCAATTAAAACATTAATTGTAAAATGACAGGCATGCCAGCCACTGACTCATATACATGGTATGCAGTGTGGCCGGTGAGGCAATACATTACCTCCTTATGAACTCTCTCCAGGAAGGCCCGCTGGACCTCAAGGTTTTCCAGATGTTTCTCCAACACAATCCGTGCTGTAGTTGCTTTATCCACATCCTAGGACATTTAACAGCATGTAGTTTGAATTGTTTTTCGTGAAATATACAGTATCTATCTTGTGAATATATTTCTTCTAAGATTTTATCTGCTTCTTACCGGACGGAGATTCTCAATATCCTGCTCCGTCTTTTTACGGGCATCAACAGCCTTGTAGTATTTGGCCTTCAATATGTCGAACTGGCCAAACATCGCCTCCTTGGCTTCCAAAGACATATCCTGTACAGATATACAATGATAAAACAGTTTTTAAATCAAAGAAATGCAGTAGAATAAAGGAGCACACGTGTTGGTTGATTCTGACCATGACTGGCTTCTATAGTAGTCACAACAAAGTGTGATATACATATGTTGCAGCCATGAGAGATGACCTCCCTCACCCTCTGGACTCTCATTCTCTCTGCATCCCTGAGGAGTTCCTTCAGCTGAGTCTCGTACAGCTTCCTTACGCCTGATGGTCTTTCATGGTGGTTCTTCAGGGACTCAATCTCTGCCTCCAGCAGCTTGTTATCTGACTCCAGGTTTCGCACCTACACAAATAAATAAAGGAGAAACACATTTACCTACTGATAACATGTTGAAAGCACAACAAAAACATAATTACATGATGTGTTTCTATGCATCTTACTATTTGTCCTAATGTTTTGCGTCGGAACAATTGAAGAAAAGGTTGTCAAATTGTCAAGAAATTCAAATGACAAGGATGTGTGTGACATTACAGAGCAGTACATCATCAAGTGTGAAAATGCTCTTGCCTTTTCAATATACGCTGCTAGGCGGTCGTTGAGGACAACCATCTCCTGCCTCTCGGTGGTGCGAGTCGCCATGAAGGCCTGGTTCTCTACCGCAGCAGCATCCAGGTCCAGTTGTTTCCCGAGCCCCATGGACATCCCGAGGCACAGAGTTATCATACTCTCACTGCTGTGGAGGCAGAGGGTTTCCAGTAGATTCATTCAAGTTTTCATTTGATGGATGTTTTTATTTAACTGTATCATTTAAACCTGTTCGATGCTTATTATGCACTCACACGGCAACATCTGTATCTCTCAATAAAGCTGCATTGGTGGTACACTAGACACTTTTTAAGTTAATGGCAATTAACATTATGACCAGTGCTGGCGAGTAACTATAGGCACATTTAATGTAACATGTTAAGTATTTGTATTATACTTGAGTATTTCTACATTTCAAACACAAGTATTTCACTTTTATCCCACTACATGGATTTGCTTTTAATTATATTGCAAATAAAAGTTATCAATACAGTATATAATCAGTTAATTAATTGTATTTTTGTATTCTGTATAAGACAATATTGATCCCTTGGTGAAAGTTACAAGCGTACAAGCAGTATAGTAAGAAATAAGCCCCACATATGTTAAAATACAGTATGAATATTTCTGATATTGAACATTCCGCCATTTTCCTGAATGTACATTTAGTAGGCTATATGCTTATGCTAATACATAGGATATATATAAACACCTGAGTAATAATGTCACCCCTGCAAGGCACTCACCTGCTCATGGCAGACTTGTTGGAGATGGCCCTGCGCCCCATTGACCCGGCACTCCGGGTGTAGCTGGTCGACCTGTGGCGGGACTCCCTGCGGGTGGGAGAGGGACTGGACACCCGCAACTTGTAGGCAGGTGGTGCGGCAAAGGCCCCCTCGAACTGCCGGCGGTATGAAGACATCCTGTCTGGACTGCGGCTCATGTTGACGCTCATGTAACTGTTCCTGCTTCAAATGTGGACTGGAAACGGATAACTCGTATACCTTTCAGTCCGTGGTGGGGTCTTTATACCCTGAGCCCTTCCCTAAACACTACAGAGGAATGTTGAACCTCCCCAACCCATGGGTGAATGTCTCTACAACCATCTATCAAGTTTACGTCAATTAACTTACTGTTTGAGGGAATCTTAATTGTCTAATATGACATTATGTTGATGACTCAGCTTCATATGCATGTATTCCCCCGTATTAACTGAACACATTATTACAGCATATTTATTAACAATGTTGCGTTGGGTGTTTTGCTCATTTAGTTTTCTAGCACATTATTCGTCAAACCATCCACTCATCAATTCATCTTGTATCTACTTCATCCATATTTTCATCCATTTTCACATTTGAATGATTCTAATATATCCATGTTCCATATATATTTTTGCCACATAACTTTTGTAGAGAAAAATAAATTGACTTTTTAATAGCGGAACAAAAACACCGGAACCTTTCCATTGAATTCTCCGCGCTGCTCAGGGACGCTTTTGGTGTGACTCCTCTGTCTGCTTAGCACAACTACTTTGCCTGTGCTATCCGTTTCTTTGTTGTTAAGTTTTATCAATATAAAGTGTCCTTCTCTACCTCAACTGCTGCAACATGGCGGGAAACTTCTGGCAAAGTTCTCATTAGTAAGTTTTTATAAAAAAATGTGTAATTTAATATATTTATATTTAAATAACCGCCTGTGTTGTGAGGCCTAGCTTAGCCTAGCCGTGTTTCTGCGGCTGCTCGGTTTCTCCTGAACTGTTGCTCCGATATAAAATAGTGATTTAAATAAAGACAGAGAGCGAACAAATAAAAAACAAAAGCTTTGGTAAAAGACTATTCATAATAGCTTATTTTAATGTTGTTCTAGATTTACGTCTGCAATACAGAAGGCTAAAACACAAAGGTTTATGTTGTGCTACCCGCTAGCTTAGTTGTCGACAGTAAGAACAACCAGCGCAACTATGAGCATTTTGTAATATTTCTTTCTTTCTTTCTTCTAAGTCTTCAGTGGGTTCTGGACAAGCAGGACCTGATGAAAGAGCGGCAGAAGGACCTGAAGTTCCTCTCAGAAGAGGAGTACTGGAAGCTGCAGATTTTCTTTGCCAATGGTAGTGGTTACATTTGTACAAAGACATTTATGTTTTAATGTATTTAATTGCATGAAATAACAAAGCATGATATTTATATTACCCATACAGTCCAACATTATCTATTAGATTGCATTTTATGTTTATTGATGTGGACTTTTACACAATGTTTCCAACCAAACACTTTATAATGAAGGCAGGCTGTTTTTCTTTCAGTTGTTTATATCTAATGTTGTCTCCTTCAGTGATCCAGGCTCTGGGGGAACATCTGAAGCTGCGGCAACAGGTCATTGCCACGGCAACTGTTTACTTCAAACGCTTCTATGCCAGGTAAGGATTATAGCATATTACAGATGAAAAGTTAGGAACTCATTTCATATTAGACTTTAATTATTGCATTGCGGATGTACAACTCAAATGTTGTCCTGCCATTAAGTCTGAACTACATTTGGAGCACTTATCGGACATATTTAAGTGCTTGAGAATCATATCCACATTGCTAATGCTATTGTTTTTTTCTGAAACAATAGCATTCACCTTTAGTTTGGACTTTATATAAATACATTATCTCCCACAGATATATACCATTGTTTATTCAAGCTAGGGGAGGGGTGTGATATTGTTAAGATATATTTAATACTGTTATAGTCTGAGTTTGTGCACACGGTTCATCTTTCACTTAATGTATAATGCATTTTGTACCTTGTAAAGATCATCAGCGTAACCTAATCTCCTCTGCATGTTATGGCTAAAACCTACTTGTACAACGTTAACACACCTTAATCTCTTCCTACTTGCAGGTATTCCCTTAAAAGTATTGATCCCGTGCTCATGGCTCCTACTTGTGTTTTTCTGGCTTCTAAAGTCGAGGTATGGAAGTTGATGTGATGCCAGTGAGATGATAATGATATACCAGTAAAGTAGAAGCTCCTGTTATTTACGTGCTCTACCCATCTGATCTCAATTCAAACCTTTCTGTCCTTTCAGGAATTTGGAGTTGTGTCCAATACCAGGCTGATATCGGCAGCAACATCTGTGTGTAAGTCGCCCTGTTGAGCAACATATTTTAAACTTAAAAATATCAAAAAAGTATAGATAATCTGCAGTGGAGACGGTATAATCATGTTTTGGTTTTTTTGTAACAGTGAAAACAAGATTTTCCTATGCCTTTCCAAAGGAGTTCCAGTACAGAATGAATCATGTAAGTACAATTTCTCTAACAGTTGACTTTTAAAGCATTTAGATGCTGTTAATCAGTGCATTTTGCACGAAATGTGACACAAAAACTAGCATTAGGAATACATTTCATTACATGTAGCAACGTAATGAAAAAGTCATGTCAGCAGTCTAATAACACAGTGACAAGGACGTGAGTAATTAGAGTGTCCAAGTGTGTGTTTGAGGGAGGAACCAACAAAGTTTGAGGAAGGGTCGGCGAGCGAGCGGAGTTGAGCTAAGTGTTTAATTCTTAAGTGTAGTGTGCCCATGCTAAAACAAAGCAAAATTAAGAACAATTTAATTCAACAAAATTAAACAATACCTCACCCCCAAAATTATGTTTTTTATTCCAATGACTTACCCTGTGTAACCTTCCATCTGTGAAGGAAACATTATTTGTCTTACACTTCAGGGTGAACGAAGCATCAAAAGAGCAGAGGCATTTGTTCGATGAATCCAAGTCTATGCGGGTGCTTTCAACAAAAGCAAACCAATATCAAACATGATATATTATAATACACACTGCATTACTAGTCTCAATTAGTACGGTGATTATTCATGTGTGTGGGAAGTAGTTGGCATATAACTGGGTAAAAGACTCTTGGCTTGTACTGCAA
This sequence comes from Pseudochaenichthys georgianus, assembly GCF_902827115.2. NCBI lineage: Eukaryota > Metazoa > Chordata > Actinopteri > Perciformes > Channichthyidae > Pseudochaenichthys > Pseudochaenichthys georgianus. Next base: position 18,737,216 of record NC_047526.1, read on the forward strand.
ACATGTGCAAACAGATGTTTGATATAGTCTTGCTGTTGTTGAATGTGTTCCTCATTTACCTCAATTCATCAAGACTATTCTAAGTTTTTTTTGTAAAGTTTTATTCAAACATTTTAGGTCACACAGTGAGATAGGGCTCCTCGATTATGGCAAAAATCATAATCTCGATTATTTGGGTCAATAATTGTAATTGCGATTATTAAATGCGATTATTCATTGACTTTGAAAACATCCATTTATTGGAGAGAAAAAAAATGTGAACAGTTTGTTTTGAACAGTTGATTTCCCTGAACTTTATGTATAATTCAACTGAAAAAAAAGTAATAATAATAAAAAAACAATCGTTTTATTTCGATTACGTTGTTTTCGTAATCGTTGCAAGCCATAATCGTAATCACGATTAAAATACGATTAATTGAGCAGCCCTACAGTGAGAGTTATTAATATACAAATTGTAATTATGGTGAAGTATTCCTATAAACCACTGAAATGTACTATTGTATCAGCTGTGATATGAATCAACCACACCTGATTGTGTTCCTGCTTCCTCTGCACAGTTATGTATGCACTGCTGTGCTACATAGCCGCATTCCAGGAGCTCCTTACACTCTGTCAGTGTTGCCATGTCAGTGTTTATCAGTACGCGACATTCCACAACTATTGTTTGCAAACCTCTGATACAAATATAATGGCTGTGTGACACGGCTTCGACCACGGCTACCCGCGAGCACGCATTACTTCTGCGCAGCATTTCTCACTGTGGAGTCAAGTGGTGCCTCTCGTCAGGATTTTATTGTCCAGCATCTTCACTCAGTTGCGAGAACGTCACCCCAGCTGTTCCGACACACGCTGCCTGTCTGAAAGCTGTGTAAACTATTATTTATAGGGAGTGGCTCACACAGCAGAGAAGGAGTTAGCGGGGTGCTGCAACTTCTACACATCATTTATCATATTCAACCTGCAGACAAAGTAATAGCGGTCGTGGCACGGTGACAAACGGGTAATCAAGCAATAACATACATAGCTATGTCTGTTTGAAAGGTTAAGTAATATCTCTGAAAGTCAGGCTCCGTGACAACATTTAGAGTAATGCAAAGTCTGTGTTTTAAAGGGTCCCTATTATGCTCACTTTAAAAGTTCATATTTGTATTTTGTGCATCATACTGCCTGTGCTGCAACACCTCTTTTCACCCTCTGTCTGAAACCAGAGCCCAGGCTGCTCTGATTGGTTAGCTGGCCGGCTCTGTTGTGATTGGTAAACCGCTTAAAGATGTACCGCCCCTTATCACGTACACTATGTTGGAGTGCTAAGTCACCAATAGAAGCGCGTAAAGAGTGTTAATAGAGAGGCAGCTCAGCATGATCAAAACATACATTTCAAATGAATATGAATAGCTGTTAAAGTAAACTACAAAATACATTCATTGCTTTTAGTATAAATATATTTTCAACATTTTTTCAATAGCATTTATAGTAACGATTTAAATGTGACAAAAACACTTTACGTCTGGAAGTGCTTGTTTTCTTGTACCTTGAAAGGTTATTGAATTAAAGTTTGGGAATGTTGTTACAAGTTCTGAACGTTATTCATCTATTCCCAAGTAAATCCAAATGGAAAAAAGGTTGTACAATTTTTACGCATTCCATGTATTTTTTTGTTGAACAGTCATCTTTAAAAAGCCAATTCACGCAGGCTGACACACAACAATAGAATGGGAGGGATGAAAGCCTCTTTGAAACAATGCACTGCACTCAATGAATGAAACATAAGAAAGCCCCCAAAGAGGCATTCGCATTGATTTTGAAGTATTGTTTTCATCCTGGCAATTCTTTTGTGAAGTCAAAGTGTTGTTGACTATGAGAAATTGACATCTGCGTTTCTTTCAAGCATTGAAGTCAGTTTAGCTGATATGTTAAATGAAGTTTTAAATTGTGTCTTTACAGATTCTAGAATGTGAGTTCTACCTTCTGGAGTTGATGGTGAGTGGAAAGATCTTTGTATCACTGCTGTAGGTTGTGTTTCGCTTGAATCGTGGGTTCTTATTGAAGATCTAATGTTTTTCAGGACTGCTGCCTGATCGTGTACCACCCTTACAGACCCCTGCTGCAGTACGTGCAGGACATGGGACAGGAGGACATGCTGCTGCCCCTGGCCTGGTACGGTGCCCTCTGTGTTCATTAATCCTTCTCTTTTAACACCCTTTAAAGGTCCCCTATTATGCAAAATCCACTTTTCCATGTCTGTTAAACATCAACATGTGTCCCCTCTGCGTCAAGAGATTCTGAAAGTTTCAGGAAAAAAGACCCCCTCTCTTTTTGTCCTGATCCATTTCTATAAAAACATGTCTGAAAATGAGCTGATCAGATTTTGGCCACTTTATGATGTCATAACGTTTTTTGGCTTGTGTAACCATTAGCCAATCACCAACCAAGGTAACCCCCCCCCACCTTATCACCTGAATCTCCTCGAGAGCGCCATCGTGGGTTTTTAAACCAAATTTCTTGCAGATAAATTTATTTTCATCTAAAGTAACAGACAGAGAAACAGAGGGGATTATGGGATGCAAACACTTCAGAGACATGTTTTGTTTATATCTGGGTGCTATAACATATTTATGAAAAGCAGTGCAATAGGAGACCTTTAATCCCAGGTGTAGCTGTTGTGATAGGCTCACTCAGTGTCTGTTGTTCTCTCTCTGAACCAGGCGAATAGTGAACGACACGTACAGGACGGATCTGTGTCTGCTCTACCCTCCCTTCATGATCGCCTTGGGTGAGATGCAACTTCATGTTTCCTTGTCGCAGCTTTTGAATGCAGTGGCTGACTTAAAGTAAGGTGCATTAGATGTAACATGGCCGGCTCTCTTCCTCCCTCAGCCTGTCTGCATGTGGCCTGTGTGGTGCAGCAGAAAGACGCCAGGCAGTGGTTCGCAGAGCTCTCTGTGGACATGGACAAAGTAAGAATGCCTTCAGTCAAAACACGCCTTTTTAAAGATTGTAAGATCTGTACTAATATTTGTCCATGACTCTTCTAGAAACGGTCACTGCGTAAGATGAATAAACACCCTGAATGAAGAAATGTCAGACCCTCCCTTTAACAGAAAAAGATGCAACCTCTCACTTCTAAGTGACTCATCTGTTATTCCCAGTTAATCCTCTGTATTGATTCATATAGAACAAGGTGACTTGTCTGCCACAGGTTTGTTTATACGTTGGATCAAATCAGTTTGTCCGTCTGTTTTGCCTTTCGACTACTTCTGTGGCCACGGTCTGGCTTCCTGCCGACGGTTTGCAAACACATGTAAGTGCCGTGGCCTAATAATCACACACAAATCAACTATTGCACAGGCGCTTAGGAAATCGGCTGATCATATACTTCCTAAATCACCTTCCATCTATTTATATATAACCATTTGAACCTGACTGTGCCACTCTGAACTCGGGTCTGGAATTAGGAGCCGTTTTAATAAACATCCTTGTACAATACTAACAGGAACTTATGGATCCACACAAGCTGACTTCTGTCTTTGTGTGTTTTCTGTGAAGATCCTGGAGATCATCCGCGTCATCCTGAAGCTTTATGACCAGTGGAAAAACTTTGACGACAGGAAAGAGATAGCTGCGGTGATAAACAAGATGCCCAAGCCCAAACCTCCCCCCAACAGGTAAGCCTGACTCGTGTAGTCCTAGTAATTAAATGTAAGTATAGTAAATATGTGTTACCACGCCTAAACATAAAGCTGCATTTACCTGGTGTCAGAGTAACATTATACAACTACATTGCAAATGCCAAATTAGACAAATTATAATAGTTATATTAACGTTGTCTGTACAGCACCTTGCACCTTATAACAATAAAGTTATAATAGAAGAAGTTAAGATCCCAAATGTTGTTGCATTTGTGTTGTCATTGTCACATTTGCTCTTGCTGCACTTTATCGTAATGACTTGTGTGTAATCATTTCCTCCCAACCTTTCTCCGCGTGTCTTCTACAGTGAGAGTGACCAGAGCTCCAATGGGAACCAAAGCAACTCCTACAGCCAGTCTTAGCGTCTTCACGTCGGTTGGAATCCATAATGTTGACGGTAGTGAGGGGGTGGATCTTTTTTTCAAAATGTCGCACGGCACAAACTTTGCCATGTTGTGGTGCTTCGACCGACAAACTCCGAGAGCCACGTGCTCGCGTTTCCCCTTCTCTGAGCATAATGGATAGAGCGAGCAGACGAAGCTGAAATGCCTCCAGCGAGCGGACGATCTGGGACAGCAGTTTTGTAGACTTTGTACTCTGCTCCTGACTTGAATTAAAACTGAGGAACATTTGGAGGTAAGGGGGGGGGGGACCTGCTTTTAATGTCATTGTGATGATCCTGACATCCTTGAACAGACCCGAGGAGCGAGTCCTCTCATGGAGCTCTGTGGGATTTGAGAATACTTGATCGTGTGTGTGTGTGGACTTTAGCTGTCTTCTCTGTAAGATGATTTAATCCTGCATGGATCTGATTGGTTATCCCCCTGTGTAACTGCGATCTGATTGGATGCCGCTGCCCTGTGAGGTCTCTGCTAGTTGATCATGAACTACAGCAGTAAAAAGCCCAAGACAGGTAGTGGTTATAATAAACTCTCTGAATCATGACAACGCCACCTCCTCCGTCCCATTCCCCCTTCTCTTTTGTAAATGTCATTTATAATTCTATTCATTTATTTCCTCTTAAGTTTTGGCTCCATTAAGGAAAATAAAATGGAAATCATGAGCTTGTTTAGCTTTGTGCTCGTGCTTGATATAAAAGTGGCCCCTTTTGTGTCACTGTCATGATATTTTTTTTCAACAAATCTAATTTTATTGTAATTATTTTTCTTTGACTCTTCTTTAGCTGTAAAATAATGTGTTTGCATAAAGTTCTATTTCGTAAAACTTTTGTTTGTAATTCGTCAAAGAATTGCTCTTTCTTTTTTTAACTGCTGAGATTTGTTTTGACGCAATCGTTCTAGATTTGTCTTTCTTTTTCAAATCTGCCAACTAGTTCTTCAATAATTGTGGAAACTGATGTGTGAATATACCTGTAGGTGTCTATATTTTTGTGATATAATACAGCGGGAGTCTGGGGGGCTGTCCTCGGAACAAGGTGCTTGAAAGCCTTACAAAATGAAAGCTGCTGGTAACTCAAGAAACCTTCATACAAGCACATTGTCGCTGTTAAATGCTTTTGAGGGATGGATGTTTTTGCAATGTGTGGGTGTATCTTCAACTCTTTGCTCAAAGGCTTACTGTACACTTCATTTTGTAACCATTGGAATAACAACGGAAAGGGTACCAAAACCTGTTAAATGCCATTTTGCCATACTGAGTGAAGGAGACACCGGGGAAAGTTGGATTCAGCTCCGCTTTGCCCTCTGGCATTTCCCTCCCCCTCAGCAGCTCCATCTGTTTCATGACTGTTCACGAGGGAATGAGTGTGAAAATGTAAAGGGCTTCACCAAACCTAAATAATCTTATTAGTTCTGGTAAAAACAGTGCCCAAAATGGTATTACTTGAAAGTCTTTGTTTGAAGATCCTTTATGGTAATAAAAACGTATGGTGTGCAAAACAAAGTCGTTCAATGTTATTGTTCAAGCTGGACTTTGAGGAATCTTCCAGCATGTTACAAAACCCCTCTTCAGTCCCATTACCTAACTTCAATGTCACAGAGGCTGTGGTAGGACCCCTAGTGGTACAAACAAAGAACACCCAACATGTTGCAGATCAGTTTGGACAAGACAAAGTCTATATTTGTAATAACAGCAATGGGAGTTAAAGTGGGAATACTACACAAAATACATTTTAAATTGTATCATGTTGGTTAAGAAAACATTGAATGAAAAACAGGTGTGTTTACTGTTGTCGCCTAGGCGTTTGTACAGCCAGGGTACAGCCTGTCCTCGTGACGTCAAGTTAGCTGCGTGAAGAGAAAAACGTCAACTCTCCCGGAAGCCAAGGCCTTTTTTCTTCAAAATAAAATGATATTTTAGTTTTTACTATCGGAGATAAACTAAAACAAGATGGATCATCTGACAGAGGAGCTAAATGCGAAACTGTAGAGATACATTGGTTAGTCTTATTTATGGAAGACAGTTTGACACGCATCAATGAATGGATAGTGTATTATGATAAGTGCCTTATGGGTGAATACATTTTAAACTAAATAGATGTGTAACACTTGTGCCACAGCCAATGGAAAAAATGTGTATCCCCCCAGAGATATGAATCCTCAAGATTTGGGGAAGCTTTATCGGTGCTGTTCTGTGTGTTTCTTGGGGGTATTTTTGCTATTCGAATAGGGTATACATTTTTTTTGATATTATAAACTGCCTTTGCTGATAGCTAACCCACAATCAGTTACTTTCTTTGCTATGTATTAATATGTTTTTTGTTATGCTTTTCAGTTACATTTCCATGCCTATTTTGTGTTGTGTTAGGCTGTAAGTTATTATTTGATGTCTCAGTAGTTGTTGGCCCTATAGTAGCTAAATATTAGTAATCCATTTACACTTCAGGGAATGTTGTTATTCTCAAATGTTGCAACACATGATGGATATTTATTTTTGAAAGACCCCACCGGAAGCTTTGTTCACTTGTCTGTCGGGAGGGCTTCATCCAGCGAGCTCCGACTCCGAGCGGGCTGCGGAGGATGTCGACCCCGCTGCGGGGACAAGCTCCGGGCGAGCCGCTTGCGTCCAGTCGACCGTTCCTCTTCCAGTCGTCCTGCACCTGCACCCCCCTGCACCCATGAAGCCCCCGCTGATGAAGCCCCGAGCTGCCAGAGTGAGGCGGAAAGTGGCCGGAGACAGAGAGCATGTACTGGCGCGTCGGGTTTGCCTGGACGCGATCTTGTGTGGTTGATCTTGGCCAGAGCCAGAGCTTCTCTTCAGGCCTGCTGGGCTCCGATGAGCAGCTCTCGTTTTATGGGTACATCATCGCCTACCCTCTGCAGGACTACGGCGGGATCATGTCAGCGTTGGGCTCGGACTCATGGTGGCGAAAGACGCTTTATTTGACCGGAGGAGCTCTGCTGGCTGCCGCTGCCTATCTGCTGCACGAACTGCTGGCCATCAGGTACCGACAACACAACCAGAGAGGGGGGACAGAGGGGTCATCTTAATCCACGCTCCACATTCAGACTGTGTTAATGTTGTTCTGTTCGTGTTTCACTCCAAATATCCCAGATCTGCTGTATTATGTCTGTGGTTTGATAATAGCCTACTTAATGTCGTCGGGCTGGGCGGGGTAAACGAGCGGAGTCAGGGGAGAATAAGGAATCGTGAGTGGGTGGATTGTGATGTAACGTAACTCCATCTCCCAGCAGCACACACATTAAAACATTATCTTTATGTATTGGTTTTTTGTTGTGCATTGGTCAAATGGCGAGCGACCTATACGGCAAAGGTCACCTTTGTATTTCGCGTTTATTTACAGTATTTACAAAAGGACAATTGCTTATTTCCCATGTTGTTTATTAGAGGTTAGTATAGGCCTATTTCTAACACTTCCCTTGCAACATGAACTGACATAATAGACTCTGACAGGGGGTCACCTCCAATGTATCTCAAGGACGAGGCGACATAGGTTCATCTTGTATAATTGTTATTGTGACCCCCCCCCCCCCATACGCACGTTCCGGTGTATGGTTTCAGTCTAAAGCACTGCAGTTATATGTAAAAGTAAACCCTACGCCCCATACATAGGTTATTGCGGTCAGACAAGATTGTGATGCCTTCAAATGATCCATATGAATGTATTTGTCTTTATTATTTGTTTGAATAAGGGGTTTAGGATGCTGTCCTTTTAAAACAAGAAGAAGCTCTGATTACATGCAGGCCAGGCCCACTGTTGTTGACGAACGAACAAGCAAAACACAGTCAATAACAAAATAGACACATTGACGATCAATGTGAAGCCTCGTTGTGAAAATGTAAATGATGACATTGTGGTGTGAAGGCCCTACATACATTATACCAGTATACCCATAGCTGCCATTTATTCTGGGTCGATTTGTATACGGAGATAGCAGGCTGTTTGTGGTGCAGTTAAAACCCCATTCTGATGGAGGTCATACAGGGTGGCAGGCCAGCTTTTTTGGGTCATGTTTCTCGCTTGTTTTGGTTCTGCCTGACGTTAACAATTAAAGCTGTGTCCCTCACTGTTATGCTATGATTCATTGTATGGGACCCTCGTCATTGTATTGCACCAAAAGCAGAGTATGCATTTCAGCACCATGCTGCAATAGACAGCTCCTCTCCTCGGAGGCTGCTTGTTTTTAGGTTTCAGCGCTTCACACAGGGCAGCTCCCGTTCATTCTGCATTGTGCACACATTCATTAGTTGCCATTTGCAGGGCCCACTGCCCTTGTCCGTGAAGTAGCCCCCAACGGTATCCATGTCGATGCACCATAATCCTTCATGAGTGATGCATTGTTTTTGACACTGCAGTTTCTCCCTTGGCCGGTGTAAACAACCCAGGGCTGACAATCCCTCATGGGAGGTTGCGGATAATTGGATGTATTCACTGCACACTATTTGACCACACAGGTTAGCTTAGCATAAACAATGGAAACAGGGAAACAGCTAGCCTGGCTCTTTGACATTACACCAGAGGGTACAGGAAGTCACGGGCCAATAAATTGTCCGACCATACAATCACACGTGCATTGGGTTTTGAAATGTTAAAGTGACACACTGTAAACTCTACCACGTTATATTTAACATTAACACGTTAATGTATTAAAGGTGCTGAATGATGGATTTAGTGAGACGAAGCCAGGTTAGCAATTTCTTCCTTTTTCCAGTCATAATGCTAAGCTAAGCTAATTGCCTGCTGGCTTAATAGAAATATGTGAGAGTAGTTTCAGTACCACCTGTTACTCGACTGTTCTGATTAAAACTTACTTTGTGGAATCTTTAGATCATATGATGGGGAAATAATAAACCATGTATATAACAGACGCAATGAATACATATATAATGCAGGACCTTCTTAAATTGATATTATACTTGAGGGTTGCAAATGTCCTAACACATTCTCAGGGTAGTTGGCTGGTGTGTGATCATGCCTGCCTAGCCTTGCTTTAGCCTTTAGTAGAGTTTAAGTAATCAGTCCAATTGCAGATAAATCGCTGAACACATAATGATTCTGTTGATATGATATTTATCGGTTGTAATGTTTGAAGCAGCTTACAGTCTCTATTCTGGTTCTAAATGTGAAAATGTGCTGGCTGTTAGTTCTCTGTAATAGTCAAATGAATATGTTTGGACATTACAATATGTCACCTAAACTGCAACATAATTCAATGGACTTTTTTCCAAATGTTGTGACATTCAATCAATCAATGTTTATTTATATAGCCCAATATCACAAATGTTACATTTGTCTCAGTGGTCTTCACAGTGTGTACAGAATATCAGTATGACAATACGACACCCTCTGTCCTTAGACCCTCACATCGTACAAGGAAAAACTTCCAAAGAAAACCCAGTTTAAAGGGAAAAATGGGAGAAACCTCAGGGAGAGCAACAGAGGAGGGATCCCTCTCCCAGGACGGACAGACGTGCAATAGATGCCGTGTGTAAATTGAAAAGATAATACATTTGCAACATAGGTAGTCCAAATGTTTGGAAATGCATGTGTGTATAATAGGAAGATGAATCCACGAGGATATCCATCCAGGACTTATGATCCAGGACCACAGCCACGACTCAAGATCCAGCGCTCGCGATCCAGGACACAGGACCGCAGGATCATCCATGATTCCGGATCCCAGCGTATATAGACACCAAAAAGAAAGACATTTGGGGAAGCTGGGTTAATCGGAACATGAGTGTACACGGGTATAGACAGAGAGAAGGAAGAAGTAAGATGTCCCCCGACAAACTAAGCCTATATCAGCAAAACTAGGGGCTGAATCTAATCAGCCCTAACTATAAGCTTTATCAAAAAGGAAGGTCTTAAGCGCACTCTTAAAAACGGATAGGGTGTCTGCCGCCCGAACACAAACTGGAAGCTGATTCCACAAATGTGGAGCTTGATAAGAAAAGGCTCTGGCTCCCATTGTACTTTTAAAGATTCTAGGAACAACCAACAACCCTGCATTCTTGGAACGCAATGCCCTAGTAGGACAGTAGGGTATAATGAGTTCTTTAAGGTAAGATGGCGCCTGCCCATTAAGGGCTTTGTAGGCGAGAAGAAGAATTTTAAATTCTATCCTGTGTTCTATAGGGAGCCAGTGTAAGGCAGCCAGAACAGGAGTAATGTGGTCCCTTTTCCTAACTCTGGTTAGTACACGAGCCGCAGCATTTTGAATCAGCTGAAGCGACTTGATTGACTTCTTAGTACTCCCTGATAATAAAGAGTTACAATAATCCAGCCTAGAAGTAACAAATGCATGGACTAGTTTCTCTGCATCGTTTTGAGGCAAGATATGCCTGATTTTTGCAATGTTACGTAGATGGAAGTAGGCGGTCCTTGAAATTGATTTTATGTGGGCGTTAAAGGATAAATCCTGATCAAATATAACACCAAGATTCCTTACAGTCTCACTGGAGGCCAAATTAATGCCATCCATAGTTAGTATGTCTTTAGATAATTTGTTTCGTAGATTCTTCGAGCCAAGTACAATAACTTCAGTTTTGGTCGTGTTTAACATCAAAAAGTTTAAGGTCATCCACGTTTTTAAGTCCTTAAGGCAGTCTTGAATTTTATTTAGATGATTAATTTCATCAGGCTTGATTGATAAATATAGTTGAGTATCATCCGCATAACAATGAAAGTTTACAGAATGATTCCTTATAATATTGCCTAACGGAAGCATATATAATGTGAACAAAATAGGTCCGAGCACTGAGCCCTGTGGCACTCCATGGCTAACTTTGGTTTGCGTGGAAGATTCATCGTTAACACGTACAAACTGAGAGCGTTCAGATAGATAGGACCTAAACCAGCCTAAAGCAGTTCCCTGTATGCCAACTAAGTGCTCTAGTCTTTGCAATAGGATATCATGGTCGATAGTATCAAATGCAGCACTGAGATCGAGCAAAACAAGAATAGAAACAAGTCCCTTGTCTGAGGCTATTAGAATATCATTTGTGACTTTAACCAGAGCTGTCTCTGTGCTATGATGTGTTCTAAAGCCAGACTGAAAATCTTCAAATAAATCATTGTTTTTTAAGTAATCACACAACTGTTTTGCGACCGCTTTCTCAAGAATTTTTGAGAGGAACGGAAGATTAGAAATAGGTCTATAGTTGGCTAAAACCTCTGGATCGAGGTTGTGCTTTTTAAGAAGCGGTTTTATCACTGCTACTTTGAATGATTGTGGAACATAGCCTGATAATAAAGACATATTCATAATATTTAATAAAGAAGTGCTAATTGATGGAAAAACTTCCTTCAACAGCTTAGTTGGAATTGGGTCTAACATGCACGTTGATGGTTTAGAAGAGAGAATCATTGAATGTAATTGTTCAAGGTTAATGGCTGAAAAGCATTCTAGTTTACTATCTAGTGTAATATTAGAACTTACGATTCCGGGAGCTGTTGATAACACTATACTGGTCGAAGGCAAGAGGTCATTAATTTTGTTTCTAAGAGTAACAATTTTATCGTTAAAAAAGCACATAAAATCATTAGTACTGAGTGCTATGGGAATAGAAGGCCCAATCGAGCTGTGGCTCTCTGTCAGCCTGGCTACAGTGCTGAAAAGAAATCTTGCATTATTCTTATTCTCATCTATTAATGAAGAGTAGTAGGCTGCTCTCGCTTTACGCAGTGCTTTCTTATATTCATTGAGAGTAATATGCCAAATTAAACGAGATTCTTCAAGTTTAGTGGAACGCCATATCCTTTCAAGTTGTCTAGACTTTTGCTTTATTTTGCGGGTTTCGGCATTATGCCATGGAGCTAATCTATGTTGTTTTATTTTCTTCTTTTTCAAAGGAGCAACAGAGTCTAATTTTATTCGCAGCGCATCTGTAGCACTATCAACAACATGATCAATTTGGGGTGGTGTACATTTTGTATAAGTTTCCTCCCCTACATGCAGACATGCTATCGAGTTAAGTATTGGTTGAATCTCTTCCTTAAATGTGGCTATAGCACTAACAGATAGGTTTCTGCTGCAGGAGCTTTTGACTAATGCTTTGTAGTCTAGTAACAGTACTTCAAAAGTTACTAAGAAATGGTCGGATAAAGCAGGATTATGCGGTTCGACTAATAGTTGCTCAATTTCAATAACATAAGTCAGAACAAGGTCGAGAGTGTGATTATAACAGTGGGTTGGTTTATTTACACTCTGACAGAAACCAACAGAATCTAATATAGAGTTAAATGCAACAGTAAGGCTATTTTTATCATCGTCAACATGAATATTAAAGTCACCTACGATAATTACTTTGTCTGTTTTAAGAACCAAAGTTGATAAAAACTCAGAGAATTCTGATAAGAATTCTGAATAAGGACCTGGTGCACGATACACTGTAACAAATAAGATTGGCTGCAAAGTTTTCCAGGTCGGATGCGTAAGACTAAAAACGAGGCTTTCAAAAGAGGTATAATTACATTTTGGTTTAGTATTGAGAAGTAAACTTGAGTCAAAGATTGCTGCAACTCCACCTCCTCGGCCCGTGCCTCGAGCAATATGAGTGTTGACATGGCTGGGTGGAGTGGCCTCATTTATGCTGACATATTCTTCATGTCTCAACCAAGTTTCAGTGAGACAGCATATATCAATATTATAATCTGATATTAAATCATTTACCAATATTGCTTTAGATGCTAGAGATCTTATGTTTAAGAGACCACATTTAATCTTCCTGTTTTGTTGCACTGTAGTAGTTGTTACATTTACTTTTATTAGGTTATTATGTATGACACCTCTATTCTTTCCTTCAAATGATAAATCCAATCATCTGAACAATTATCAGATTATTATATTTATTTATTATTGAAAAGAATAAGACCCTGCAGGTCTAGCCATTACCACTAGAATGGAGAAACCTAATGTAAAACCTAACCCTGTAATCTAATTTGTATTTTTGTTGATGTGTTTTTTTGTCCCTAATTTGAAGTTACCTTAATCTGACTGTAAACAGAATAATGTTTCCTCAAAGTATAAACACAAACACATAAACATGTTTTGTTCGTTAATGTTTTCTGAGCCTCTTCTGCATGATCTACAGCTCTGTTGTTCTGTCCTCCACGCAGAAAGGAGGAAGAGCTGGACTCTAAAGATGCCATCATACTCCACCAGTTCTCCAGGCCCAAATCTGGCGTCCCGTCCCTGTCCCCCTTCTGCCTTAAGATGGAGACCTACCTCCGCATGGTGGACCTGCCCTACCAGGTATAGCTATATCTATCTGAAATACTACTTCACCTGTTTGTCTTTGATTCTCCTAAAGCAGGGGTGTCAAACTCAATTTCTTCGCGGGCCACATTAGCATTATGGTTGCACTCAAAGAGCCGGTTGTAACTTTAAGACTATATATAAAAATACATATATAAATATTTAATATATATAAAATAATGTATTATATTACATTATTGCCTCTGCATTGGATTATTATCGGATAGGGTAATAACTTCATAATTAACTAAACGTCTGAAAGCAGAAGTCTAGGGCAAATCATTGCAAGTCTCTTCACTGAGAATGTCACAAAATGATTTTAAAAAAAAAAAGAATATTTTGAAGAAAAAAAGTCAAATTCTGAGAAAAAAGTCAAATTTGAGATGCATTGTGGGATATGTAGTTTATGGGCAACGTGCTTCTGTAAATCGGCATGTAACCGTATAATAAAAATATTATATTCTTTGCAAGCTCTTGTGGGGCCATATTAAATGAAGTCGCGGGCCGGATTTGGCCCCCGGGCCTTGAGTTTGACACCCTGTCCTGAGTTTATAGATAGTGAAAATAAATGAATCCTTTGCTGTGATCCACTATTTTCCAACTCTGAGTCTCTGTTGCTTCCCTCGCTGTGGTTCCTTTAAGGGATAAACAAATGCTTTTCTTTATCCAATTCCAATTGTATTTACCTAATGCTAATCACCACGTCTATTCTCTGTTTTTATTTTCTGTGTCTTCTCTCCTGAATCCCTTTTCTGTCGCAGAACTACTTTGATGGGAAGCTATCACCACAGGGAAAGATGCCGTGGATCGAGTACAACCAGGAGCAGGTGTTTGGGACCGAGTTCATCATCGACTACCTGGAGGAGCGGCTGGGCGTGAGCCTCAACAAGAGCCTGACGCCGCAGGAGAAGGCCGTGTCCCGCGCCATCACCAAGATGGTGGAGGAGCATTTCTACTGGTGAGGGTCCACTCAAGTTACATCTGCATGTACTGTTGTCTTATAACAAGGTTGTTTGTTTATAAGGAGGTGTGGGGAATATTCATTATCAACCTTTCTTTCAACCCTTATACTTCACTTGGCCCGTTTTTTCTTGGCCTGTGAAATTTCAGCTGTGTTTTTCTCTTGATTTTTGGATGTTCAACCTCAGCTCCCTTTACAAGCTGTGTAGCAAAATACAGAAAGTCTGACCCGTGAGAACACAAATATCCCCATTGAAACAAAATGTTTGATCCCACAGTCATAACAACATAAACTATAGCATTTAATGGTATCAGGCTTTCAGTCTAAAGCACCTCCTTCAAATTGTAGTTTTGACTTAAAGCAGACTATGCTAATATCTGCTTTCATGCAAATACATCAACATCTATATAATTGTTAACCATCAGGCTCTTGGACGAAAAATGTAAGCAATAACAATACAGAAATCACTCAAATGTTGTGGCTTTTTATTTCCTAACAACAAAGGCATTATGTCTGAACCACATGTGTGTTTGTGTTGCAGGACCATAGCTTACTGCCAGTGGGTGGACAACCTGGAGGAGACTCAGAAGATGCTGTCAGTGAGCGGGCCGCTGAGCGACCTGCTCAAGTGGATCCTGAGTCACCTGACGGGGGGGATCGTCAAGAGGGAGATGTACGGCCACGGGATTGGACGCTTCTCCGAGGACGAGGTCTACGCCCTGATGGAGAAGGACATGCGCACCCTGGCCACTTTACTAGGTGAGCTCATATTTGTATTGAGATCAGACTCTAAATCAGGGGTGTCAAACTCAAGGCCCGGGGGCCAAATCCGGCCCGCCACTTCATTTTATGTGGCCCACAAGAGCTTGCAAAGAATATAATAAGTTTATTATAATGTTACGTGCCGCTTTACAGGAGAATGTTGCCCATAAACTACATGTCCCACAATGCATCTCATTCTGTGACATGCGCAATGAAGAGACTTGCAATGATTTGCCCTAGACTTCTGCTTTCAGACATAGTTAATTATTAAGTTATTACCCTATCCGATAATAATCCAATGCAGAGGAAATATTGTAAAATTATACATTATTTTATATTTATTATCTATATTTATCTATGTATATTTATATAGTCTTAAAGTTACCACCGGCCCTTTGAGTGCAACCATAATTCTAATGTGGCCCGCGATGAAATTGAGTTTGACACCCCTGCTCTAAATAATGTATCAGTGGGGTTTTCATGATTGACTGGGGGAATCAAGATGATGTTACCCTAAACATGACAGTAACATACAGTACATTTAGCCATGTGAAGGGACTTTCGAGATTTGGAGAACATTTGATGTTATTAAAGTAAAAAAAATAAAAGCTATAAAATCTTATTTTCAATTCTATTGATATTTCTGAATATTTTCTTTAGCTTTTTTTCACGTTTTAAAAGAAGAAATCAAAATGTTTTGTGGAAATTGGTATATCTGACTATCTCAATTAAAAAAAGAGAATACACCAATAAAAGTGGCCAAGTGAAAGCTTAAGGAGCAGCACAATTAGTTTTTCTCCAGCATTTGTGAGTACACTCTGTATTTGAAGAGATTTACGGCACTCGCTTTGTCATTGTGAGACTTAGTAACAATTTGTGTCGCCTCTCTCTCCATATAATTCCCCTGCAAGCGGATCAACAGCTTTATTGGCTCAATGAAACAGTTGCAATGGCTTCTCAATGTGTGCCATGAGAACTATAACCAGAAGCATCATGTTTGTACTTGTCAAATAACAGCACAACACTGACCTGCTGTGGTGAAATGGTAGCATTGCAGTCTATAATCAATACACAAGGTTTGGCAGTTTATAATAGGAGATTTAATAGAGACAGATCCGAGAGCATGTAGTAGAGCTTTGGTGGGAAGTGTTGTTACATTAAAGGGGACCTATCATGTAAAATATGTGTCCCCGGTGTGTCAGGGAACTCACGCAGCGTCAAAAAATAAAACCCTCTCTCTTTTCCTCCGTACCCAAATCTCTAAAAACGGGGCTACAACGGAGCTGATCCAGATTTGCGTCCGATATCACGCAATATCTGAAATGTGGACCCACGGCACTATCAGAAAGTTGCTATCAGAAACAATGCCCGACTGTTTTGGACGTAATATGGTCGGTGTTTACATTAGCATAGCTAACACTCAGAGCTAACCTGTACTGGAGAGCATGTGTGTGAAGAAGCAGGAAATAAAAAGGAACTCACCTTGTGGTATAACCGGCAAGAGAGAAAGCCTTTGAGCTCCATACTGTTTCAGAAATAATCCATGATAATCCATGATATGGCGTTTCATCACGGCAGTATCTGCCGGGAGAATCTCCCTCATGAGCAGGCATAAGCTCCGCCCCTCTTTTTGTATCGATTCTTCTTCTTTTTTTTAAAGCTTTATACCAAAATCATCACTTTTGAAACAGGAAGTGAAATAGAGGGACTAGAATGGGTGATCTGTTTGGTATTTTGAGCAAAACACTTCATAGACATGTTTTTTATATATTTTTATATATCTGAGACCTATTCTATTGCCTAAAAATAGCATGATAGGTGACCTTTAAAATACTTACAAAAGTTAAAGCTTTATAACCCTTAAGGTGTCAATTGATCTATGACACATTTGACTGTGTGGCCAGAAGGGATCTTTTTCCTTTTCAGCTTCTTCTAGCGTAAACATTGTCTGTAAAAATGTGTGTATGGAAAGGGTCAACTGTTTTCCCCTGTATTCAATATGTATGCTAAGCGAAGCTAACCAACTTCTGGTTTTATACATAGCATACTGACATGAGCATGGTATAAAGCCTTATGTGTATCTCAACAAGAATGTGAATAAGTGCTTTTTTATTTTGAATGAAAGTGTCTAAACATGGATTTGAAATGTGCCTGGTTATTTGACATGTCTTGTTCTCTGTGTGCTCACTAAGGTGATAAGAAGTATCTTATGGGCTCCAAGCTTTCCACAGTAGACGCTGCGGTGTTCAGTCACCTGGCCCCTGCTATGTGGACGCTACCGGGAACTCGCCCAGAGCATCTGATCAAAGGTGAGTTCAACAACATAGGAATCTACAACATAGAGTATGAAGAAAGTATAAAACATAACACTCTTCATAAATCGATTTTTCGATCGAGTGTTAATGCTTTAAGGTCAACATCATTAAGACATCAGGTGCGTTTGTAACTGTCTCTACACAGTGAAAAACACATTTTTGAATGGAGATAGACTTTAACTGTCAAAGCCCTAGACATAAACTTATAAAGGGAGGTAGTGAAATTACTCAGAGCTTATTTTGTATATATTGATTGTTGTGCTTTTATTTATATCTTTAATGTGTGCATATGTATAAATCTGTCTGTTGATTGTGTATATATTTTTTTATACATATTTTTATATATATGTGTATTTTTTATTTCCTCGCGATTGTCGGAAACGGTATTTCGATCCCTCTGTCTGTACACACAAACTGAAAGATTGACAATAAAGTTGACTTTGACTGTGACACTCGGCTGTCTGTCCTCCTGCAGGGGAGCTCATCAACCTGGCCATGTACTGCGAGCGCATCCGCCGGCGATTCTGGCCCGAGTGGTTCGTGGACCTGGAGGACTTCTGCTACAGCGACACCTCCGAGGACAGCAGCTCCAAACTCGCCGACCTGGGCCTGTACTCCGGCACGGACACCTTCCAAGACGACACACACACGCACACTTCACAAACGCACTCGCCAAAGGACCCTTTGTCTCCCAACAGCGACCCTACAGGTGTCTCGCTGTATGACTCGGACATGGACACCGAGTGCTCTGAAATGGACAAGTGTTGACGAAACACCCACGTGTAGAAACACACTAGATAGTGCTCACACCACAGGGAGGGAACTGCGTCCCTCCTGTACACATGCCCCACTTCCTCTGAACAGAAAGCCTCAGGGGAGGAGTGCTGGCGTCTCCTGTGTCAGTGGAGAAGTTTGAGGACGTTGAGTTGAGTGGAGGAAGGATCAGAACAAAGGAAGAGAAGAAGAAAGTATGAGTAGGAGGAAAGAGAAGAAGAACAGGATTCAAAAGTCAGGAGGAAATTACGCCCTGCTGAGAAACTCCTCCACGTGGTCATCCGCAGTGACAACTTCTACTTGTTGTCAGGTCTCCATGGCAACAAAATGTGTTGACCCCCCACCTCCGTCGTCCCTCGTAGCAACTTGCACCGTCCAGCCTTGTGTGTGTTTGACTAACTGAACCCTAAACGCCTTGTATTGATATGACATCGACTAACTGTACAGACATTCATGTGAATGGATACAATTCAGTGTAAATATATAAACGGAGCAGATTTATTAGATATAATATATATGAGTATACATAGTATAGATAGCCTGCATATATAGAGTCACCCCCTCTGTCATACGGTGTAAATACTGTAGGTGTTTCTTCTCTGTGTCGGACACAACGACTCAAAGTGTCTTGTAGTAGTCTACATGAATACACTCTGCTGGTCCAGGATCAGTGTGAGCCGCCCTGTGACCTCCTATGCTGTATCCATCTGCACACCTGCGATATGACAGTAATGCCTGCTGCCCGTATTTAAATAGTGCAATCTGCCATTAGCACTTATCGTTTGTCTTATTTAGACAATTATTTTTGCCAAAAAGGAACATTTTTCCCTGCGTTAGAAGAGTAACGGACGACATATATTGTCATAAAGAGTAGCTTAAGGTCATTTAAACCTGCATTCAAGCATTGAGAGCCAGTTAAACAAACATTTAGAAATAGATGCAATAGATCTTTTGAATTGAAGTGCATGGCTTGAACTTGCCAATGAAAATCTCCCTTTAAACACTTTGAGGATGTTGTCTTCATCTGTTAGCTGGCTTATTCGTTCAATTAGAAGTTTGTTCTCCGGTGCCTCGGATGTAGCCAATTGATCCTGTTAAAGTACTTTTTTTTTTTTCAGCAGTTATGGTTTTGTTACAGAGACTCTCTGAATCAGAATGATGGATTGCTCAGAAGACATGTGAAGCAATAACAGAGCAGATGCAAGTTAATGTTATACGAGTTGTTTTCGGTGTGTGATGGTTCGGCGCAGGTTCTATGTGTGTTTGTCACTCAGCAAATGCACATACCAACATATTGTGTGTCAATATGGATGCAAGCGTGGGGTATGCAGTGTGTCAGCTTGTGAGTCACTCTGACGTTTCCTCCCTCCCGAGCACACCTTATTGTTTCACGTTGTCAATTTTACTTTGCAATATTATATGCCAGTGTGACCAGGCCTTAATGCAGATATTTACATTATTTGTATTGGCATAAAGTGTCTCAAAAAGGTGCAGGACAGATATGCCAAAAATAAGTTTAATATAGTTTTTCTCCACTAGAGGGCACTGATGAGTTTAATTCAACTGAGAAATATCATGCTGAAAACAAAGCTTAGTTACAACTCTTTTATTATGGAGCTTTATATTAAGGAGTTACAATTTAAAGCGTTTTTCAGGGTTTTTAATAATTAAATATTGGCCTAAATAATGTTATTATTATTAATAATGTTTTGCGATTTTTTTTTCAAAAGCATCAGTCGGCATCAGACAAAAATTACATTTATGAGTTGATCATAAGTAGCATTTATATGTAGCAGTATACTTTAAAGGTGGGGTGTGTAATTTATTTCAGAAACACTTTTTGTTATATTCCATGGAATGCTCTTAACATCCCGATAGCAATGAATATATTAAATGCTTTGACAATACATACATAAAAAAATGTCATCTCTGGAAGCCGTTGCGCTGTAAAAAGCACGACCAATCATCTGAGCCGGCCCGGCTAAAGTAACTGGATGGCCTACCTGCCTGTCAGCCTTCCATCTGTGCACACATTTATCTCGTGCCCTCATTGGTCATGTGCGCGTTTGTGTGTGTTGGAGGAGGGGCTCTGTAAGGACGTAGCAGATTTTTTCCGGCTGTGTATTTTCAAATTCTAGCGCACTCGAGCTGGTTTCTCCAAAATTACCTACCCTACCTTTAAACTAATTAAGAGATTAAAGAGTTTCAAGTTTTAATTCAGTTTTAACAAGATATGTCCAATATCTTAAGACAAACAATCTTATCACGTTATCATTTCAAACTTTTCTAGTTATATAACAAGAAAAGCTTCTTATTATAACGTGAAAATATTTTGTTATAAGAACACACTTCACTTTAACACATTTGGCTGCAATCGGCGTCCGTAGCCTGGCATCATTGAGTCTTTAGCCCTTCTTTGTTCTCCGTGTAACAATATAAAAAAAACATCCGTCATTTCGTCTTCAAAATGAAAGCCTTAAGCAAGACGATGGTAAAGCTTATATCTGTTCGCACTGCAGATTTATTTTAATACAACAATATACATAAATGGAAAGATGACATTCTGTGTCTTAAAACCCTTGGCCTGCATGCTCTTGCCTTCTCTCGTCTTGAGTCAAAAACAGACTCCTTCAGCAGTTTACTTTTTTTATCAGTGCCATCATATGACTTATGTTTTTATATGTCATATTACTTCATTATGTATTCCTTGTTTATATTTATTGATTTCGATGGTGGCTGTGATCTTAAGCGACTGAAATGTTGTTGATTATTTTGCACTTTTTCTTCTTCTTCTGTTTACACGTGTTTCTCTTCTCTGGGCGAGTCAATCAAGTGTATTGATTTGTGTTGTAGTGCAATACTGTCGATTCTCTGACTTCCACTGAAACAACTGCATTTTCACGTTGCTCCAGTCATTGCCGTAATCGCATGCGTGTCCATGTTTTGAGATGTCATGTGTGGTAAATGTTATATTCATATCATAATATCGATGTCATTGTGTTGGAATATAAATCCCTCATTCTGCTGCAAATGTTACTGTCACAAGTAGAAAGAGCTTCATGTCAAGTTGAAACCTTACAAGAAAAGAAACGTGACATTTTGAGGTAAAATAACTCAACTGACTGCTAGAGCTCGGATCAGCTGATGTCCTTTTGTCATCCACAACAGGAAACTGTCTGCACGGGTTTTCCTCTGTAGGCAACTTCATCTGTCTGTGTTCCTCCGAGGTCAGTCGCTCTCATCGAAATGTCTGCTTGTAGACTATAGAAGCCATATTGTCTTGTGGTGTCGTGTGCTGAAACACCTGTGGATTCTCATCAAACTGTAAATAAGAGAGCCAGAAATTCGAATTAATAAGCGAACATGAAAAGAAATCGCTCTGTACTTATATATAAAAAAAGATTCTTATGAATGTATCATACCTAGAGATAAAAAGCTGTATGACAATGGATTACTCATAATATTTCATTAAATATTGCTGTGGTATTTTACCCTTGTTTTTGCATTATTGTGGTGAAATGTGCATTAAAAGCCATATGGACCTAAAGAAATAAATCTCTGTATCAACACTTGGAGGTGGGTATGTTCTGGCATATATCCGTCTCATAATCCCTGTCCCTCCGTGCCTGCTACCATATAACAATACAAAGCCCACCCAACAATGCTGAAGATTAGCTCTCTGCCCTTTTCTTTGTGCTCGTGCAGGAGCTCTGGAGAAATGGAGAGAGAAAAATGAGGGCAGAGAAAGAGAAAGTGCCGCTGTGGAGACGGAGCGTGGGTTCTGGTGAGGAAAGGGCATGAAAAGGGAGAGGGACAAACAGTCCAGAATGATATGTGATGACTTTGGCTGGGTGCATTTCTGTGGCCATTGTGCAGAATCCCTGAGAGATCTCCTAGCACACAAGACGGAGGAGACAATTCAGGACTGACAATGACACCGGAGTATAAAACCCATCTCTGGTGAGTCGGAGACGCGTACACTTTCAGAGGTAGCAGCTGTGTGTGTGTTTGTATGACACGTGGCTGTGCATGATGTGTGTGGAGGGGCATTGTGCGCATGGTGGAGTGAACGTATGCGTGTGTGTGTGTGTAAAAATATGAATAATGCAGAGGATGCCTGTATGAGCGTGAGGGCCGGGAGCAGGGCAGATGGTCGCCTGCTGATAGGACAGAATCCAGGCAAACACGGTCCCCTAGAGAGCTGGTTCTATACCTGTTTTAACACACACACACACACACACACACACACACACACACACACACACACACACACACACACACACACATTCAAATCCATCTTTTTGTTTAAAATATTAAAAATGTTTTCTTATGCACATTTTGATCAGATTTTGTCTCCTTTATACCTTATTTCTGTAAACCGCTACTTTTATATTTGAGGGCTTGTGTTTTGAGTTACTTTCCAGATCCAGCTTATTAAAACACAATGTAAATCGACAGCTACATTTGCAAAATATTCATTAATACATATTGACTCCAACTGCTGCAGCAAGGGATGAACATTAATGCATTTCTATTTGTTCATCGATAATATAGGGCCAACATAGATAATCCAATTATATATTTATTAGTTTTCTTTATTAAGACTTGCATTTGTATCCTCTGCTAAAGATAAATACAAAAATGTTTTTACTTTGTCTCCATTTTACCTTTAATTGTTACTGAGTACGCTTCTATTTATTATCTAATTACAGATTTGTTTACTAAAGCATTTCATCTTCCGACATGTGAAATGTAATAACTTTCATAACCCTTCACATTTCATTAAAACATGTATATGGTTGAGTAATAAAGAACTGTAGATCAAATGCTGAAATCATACTGGAAGGTGTCTATTGGTTTGATAAACAACCTAAATTCCAGAGTAGAATACAAATATTATTTCATAAAATAGCTTTGTCCTGGTTATAAGGTATCATTTAGAAAGGAGCATTGTCACATGGAAATAAAACATTCACTGAGGGTGAAGCAGGAACTCATGCCTGCTTTTAACCTCCAGCAGCCACTAGGGGGCGTCAAAAGACCGATTCTGATCTGGCCACTGATCAGCCCAAACATGTAATAAATATTAGACATGGGTAAAAGCAACGATAAGAAAGAATATCAAACCCATTTTCTAACAAAGTTCCTACTGAATAAAATGTCTGACACAATAAGGAGACTCAATAATACTCTTTTTAAATGTACACTGAATCACAAGCTTCTTGGCTCTCCAATTGAACAACTATTTTAATTTCCACTCAATATTTAAATGTTATATGTGTATTTAAGATGTTCTACAAGTATCCAAATTATATTCTGGAACATCGAAATTGTAGTTGTTCTTAATTATTTTATGATGTAAAGGAAAGGTAGCAGGCCAGATTACACACGCACACGCACGCACACACACACACACACACACACACACACACACACACACACACACACACGCACACAAATAGGCCTATAGTTTATAATGCATCAGCCTCTGCTCTACACCTGTAGTTAGGCCTTCTTGTTGTGTAAACCTTCTGCAGGCCCGTGTGCAAACACAGAAGCGTGTATTGTGTTGATGTTATACATGTCGCCTCGTGACAATCCTCAATTAGTTGCCACATTTATCCTGATGAGAATATTAATTAACGCTGCGGTTTGTTTCCATTTCAGCCTATTGACTGTCTGGGTGAGCATCTTCCCGGATCTCTCTCCTCACAACAGTATCAGTGCAGATCAGCGATACAAACACTTAACCGAAACAGCTGAAGGACCATTTTAAAGCAACCGAGCCGGATTGATAAAATCCATAATTAGAATTCCGAGCGTGCAAGGAAGCAATCATTTAAAAGGAAAAGCTTATCTCCAGGAGAGAGTTGCGACTTTTCTTCAGGCTCAATAAACGTGCAAAGACTGCAGTGTTATATAAAACAAATACGATTTAATGACAAAAAAGAATATAGAAATTGTGCAATCGTTGATTTATTTTTCCTCTTCGTTAGATCACAGATTTCAGGTCGATGATATTTTCTTTTGGTTTTTCTTTTTTTCCACCTCAGAAACTCAAATTCAGCTGAAGGATTTCCTGTGATTTTGTCTAAATTATAATAAGGGTTTATACATAACATAAATATTAGGAATATTTAAATAAAGGCGATTTTTATGTGTACACTTTAATAAGCAAAATGGACAGCGTATCACTAAAAAACCTAAAACGCTTCATTTTAAATATTTGATGATGACGTAATTAAAAAAGGGATTCTGACATTTTAAACTGGGCCTTATCAGAAAGTTTCTCAAATGCAAAACGTCTCATGTAAAAAGTGAAAAATTCACATTATTGGTTATTATTATAACAACATTTTCTTCTAACTCATCTGCATCCTTCAGCTGGATTTGAGTTTCTGTATTTTCTTTAGATTTCAGTGAGAGAGTTCATCCCTCAATAACCAGACCAGGTTATTAATCACAGGGTTTAAGTGGCACAAGAACACGTGTCTGTGTTTGTGCTTTGGCACAGACTGACAGAGAAAAACTGAGCAAACAAACAAACATTCAAACGAACGAACGAAGCCATACAAAAAAAAGGAAATACATCCCACAAATAGTCTGGATGAATGAGTCCCACAGTAGTAGTTTAGCCACTGCGGCCAGAGCTGGTACCAGTTTATATATATATTCAGTTTTGTTCTTCTTTGTAAAAGGAAGGCAAAAATGGGCTGGATTGCTTTGAGTGTTCCAGCCGGACAGTCTCGGTCTTTCTCTTCACAGCATTTTGGAAAAGTACGGAAATAACAAACAGCAAAAACACACTGTAAACAGGCGCACAGAGATGTCTGCACAGAAAGAAAAGCATTAAAGTGAACCAATGCCCAGTATGTATGGTCAAATTGTTATTATTATTATTATTATTATAATTATTAATATTATAATTATTATCCAAAAGCAAGACATGTTCAAGGAAGGACATTCAATTATAATACATTATTATTATGCAGCTGACACTACAATCAATGCATCACATTAAGTGTGTGCATAATGAGAATTGTATAATAATAATAATAATAATAATAATAATAATAGCAGTTGGCTGGTATTGGCTTGATTTTTTAAACATTGTAGGCTACAGCAGGTGTCTGCCATTTCAGCCCTCGAGCCACGAGCTGGGAAGAACCCCTGTTGCTTTTGTTATGATGGAAAGATGGCGTTTATTTACCCACACTGACTGCGACTTATCATCGAGCCCGGAGCTTGTTTCTAAATGTTCCCCCCGCGGACACCTTGTGTCCACTTACCACTCTGCCTTTCTTTAATGACACATTACATAAGGAAACATTGGCGCCTCGGTTTAAGGTTTAGAAAAGCATTTCAATGTCGCTGTTTTTCTTCTTTTTTTTTTGGTTAGCACACACGAGCCGCATATCCCAGTATGCTCGGCAGTTCCGCGGCATGAACCCTCTCCACACAGCTCTCTGCTCTGCGCATTCTTAGTGCTGGAGTGCCACTGTATATCCCCACTGTGTGTGTCCGTGGGTCCAACATTTAAACTGGCTGAGGTCCAGCTTGGAGTGGTCCAGCACAGAGAATCAAACAAATAAGGAGGCATTATTCCTCCTTACGGGGTCCGTGTTTTGCTCACAGTATAGTCTGGGGGTCACTGCACAGGAGTTTGTCCTCCGTGATGAGGAGGGCTGTCCCCGTACATGTCCTCTCCTCCTGGTATCTGTCCCCCAGCGGGCGTCATCCTCTTCTCCTTCTGTCGTCTGTTACAAAACCAAACCCTCACCACCTCCTTCTCCAGCTGCAGGCTCTCCGCCAGGGAGGTGATCTCCACTCCTCCTGGTTTTGGACTTTTGAGAAAATGGCTCTCTAAAGCCCCTTTGACGCCCACCTCGATGGAGGTCCTCTTTTTCCTTTTCCGTCCTTGTGCTGCGATTTTATCCAGGCTCGTGGGGCTCCCCGAGGTGGAGTCCGCCTCCTCCAGCCACTTGTTCAACAAGGGCTTGAGTTTACACATGTTTTTGAAGCTGAGCTGAAGCGCCTCGAACCTGCAAATGGTGGTCTGAGAAAAGACGTTTCCATACAGCGTCCCGAGAGCCAGCCCCACGTCCGCCTGGGTGAAACCCAGCTTGATGCGTCGCTGCTTGAACTGCTTGGCAAACTGCTCTAACTCGTCGGAGGTCGGCGTGTCCTCGTCTGAGTGATCTTGATGGCCCCCGTGATGGTGTGAGAGAGACTGCTGGTGGGCCCCGGGGCCGCCTCCGTGATCGCTGAGGTGCGGGCTGTGGCTGTGGTGGTCCTCGTCCCGCAGGGGGTGGTGGTGCATCCCCCCTTGCTCTCCCCCTGGCATCAGCCCGAATCCGGACTGGGAGTAAACCAGGCTCTGGCCCTCAGATGTCGCCATACCGGGGATGTGCGTGGTGGCTGTGCTGGTTCGCCATGCTCTGGCGTCGTGATGCGCCTGCTGGTGCGCGAGGTGAGGGTGTCGCTGTTGCTGCTGCTGCTGCTGCTGTTGCTGCTGCTGCTGCTGCTGCTGTTGCTGCTGCTGCTGCAGACTGCTGGAGTTCTGCAGCTCCTCTCGGTCACTGTCGTGCAGCACGGGCTTCACGTCCTGCTCTCCGAGGGGACTCGATGGCCAGGGCGCCCCGCTGTCACCGTGAGACAGCGCCGCGATCCACTGGTGCGCGTGGCTGAGCGGATGTCCACCGCCCGGTAACGTGCTATAGTCGTTCTGGAGTAGGGTGTGCGCGTCCCTGTACGCTGCCGCCTGCTGCATGCTCCCGGACTCAGAGTGCGGCGGCTGCGCGCTGCTGGGGGTGGTGAGGACGCTGTAGTGGTTGGATGTTGCAGTCGCCATAACTATCGGAGCCAGAGTGATAGCTGGAGTTAAAAGGAGGCTGCCTTTGACAGTAACTCTTTTGCGCCACGGGGCAGCTCGGCGTCTCTCTCCAGCATCTCCCGGGCGCTGTGCCAAGGGGACGCAGAGGCGCGCACCTGTGGTCCGCCTCGCTCCGCTCTTTATTGGCCAAGAAGGGTTGACAGATGTGGTTACCCCTGACAGCACCCCGCTCATTGGTCACGGGAGATTGTACAGAAACCCCAATCACTCTGCCCAACAATACTAGCAGTCCTGCAGCATGCATGAGTACAAAGTGGAGGGAGACATCGGGTGTAAACACAGAGAAGACTAAAACAAGCTCAGAAAAAATCGTTTATTTTAAAAGTACTTTTATAACATTGATTTGGGTCAGTGGGTCATGTTTATTGGTTTAATCGGTTCGTAAAAGTTGCTCAGAAAATTCAGAATGTGCACATTTATTGATATAGACCACATTTGTTTGACAAACAAATAAAACTTCAAAATCCAAATACTTGTTCATGCTTCTGAAGTAGAATATGTGATATTGGAAGCAGTAAGCAGTAATCTTGAGGATACACTTCCAGCTGCCCTTAGGAGAGAGGGGCCCCGTACTTCCAGGGCCTCAGCCCCGTTGCCATGGCGAATGCGTTGAATGGAACAACAACGCCCACGTCACAGCTGTAGCTCTCGCCTTCTTTTCGTTCCGTTCGAAAGGGCTCATTGGGGCCGCGCGCTCGGCCGTCGGGACACATAATGGGAGGGGGGCGAGCGGAGAGGGCAGCTCGGGGCCAAAAGAGAGAAGGCTACAAGAATGGATCCCTCCGCCTGCGATGCGCCCACCGTGCCTCCTTCCACCTGCTTGTTGGGTAAACTTTGAGATGGATGTACACAGTGGCACGCGAAGCTAAGTTTCCCAAACGTCTTTACAAAACAGAAACAGTCCTTGATTTTCAATACTTTGAAGAGGTATTATTTATACCTTATAATGCACAAAAATTGAAATGGCTAAAAAGGGCCCAATTTTTCAGAGGAAAACACTTCACAAATATCTACTTTATACAGATATGGTAAGTATCTACAAGTATTGAAACACATTTTAGGGTGTATACTTTCTTTAAGTTTTCAATTGCATTCAACTTTACAATCCAAATGTATATGACTTTTTATTCCACTACATTTATTTTACAGCTATAGTAACTTCAGATTACACACAAAACATAGGATATCGCTATATATTTGATGCATTAATTAGGCAATATATAGTAGCAACACTTAGCTGAGCCATGACCAGCTGCATCATTCAAATGCTGCTTACTTGGTAATGCATCTAAAATAATAATCCAGCACTTTCAACTGCGTTCATTCTGTATTGTGTTCTGTACGGTATCCTGTAATGAGTTTCTTATTTGCAATGCACTGTTGTATCACTCCTTTAACCTAGTATTATTGCAACACAGTGTAGACACTGATACTGCAGTCTTGTCTCTTGGCACTGTTAAGAAAATCACAGAGGAGTTGGTTAGGGTAAATTCATCAAAGCATTTATCTGCTTGTCCCATCTTTAAATGAATGCAACGATAGTGAAATTAAACTAATCCTCATTCTGCTGAGCCCCCCCTCTGAAACCCTATTAGAACCTGGGGGGTCCCTGGACCTACTTTAGCACTGGTATTTAGGAGATGTGATTGTATTGGCTCAAAGTGGGACAGAGGCTGTAAAACACATCAGCTATTAAGAGGTTAAAGCAGCCTCAAAGGACAACACATATGTTTCACCTTCAAAGGGAGGTGTAGTGCAACATTTCTGAAATCAAATGTGCTCGCAATAATTTGTTGGCAAGCTTAAAGACCAAATAACCATAAAAAACCATAAATATTTAAAAATGAAAAATATTCATGTCTTTAATTAAAGGCCAACGCACAAAATAAATCAAATTGGAAGTGAGAGGTTAATTGATAAATACTTTGATTGTAATCAAGCTAAGGATGCGCAGACATAAACTGACGCACATTGAATTCTAGAGATCGAAAGAACACTGGATTATGATTAGGTGTAATTCTGAGAATTACCGAATGTGTCGCCAGGGGCTCTGGCCAGCCGTGTGTTGAGAGAGGCAAAACATATTACCCTAATAGACTAATATGCAAACTACTGGCTGCCCAATTACAGGACTTAATAACGCATAAACGATGCGAGTCCTGTTCTTTCAAGACGAAGGGGTCGCTGTTAGTTCAGTCAAAGGGCTGTCAACACATGCAGTGGCTCCACACACACGCGTCTGTGTTTCCGTGTTCTGTATTCAAGAGTGAGAGTTAATGATGAAGAATCTGGGCGTTAAATTAACAGTAATTATATGGCCCCTGTGCTGTAAAGATTCAATTTCATTGCAAGTCTAATGGGCCTAAGTGTCCCTGTGCGCAGGCAGAACTCTCAATGAGGCATTTGTGATTGAAACTCACACAGACAGAACAAAAACAAAGACATAGCATACAACCCTAGCATCTGTGGCTTTTCACATGTGGATTATAAAACCGTATTCTAGTGAAATCCAGATTTAAGAAGCATATTTTTTATTTTTGGTTGCTTTCACTTTGTCCACACTAGTGTGTGTGACCGGCCCATATCCCTCCCCCTGTGGGAACCCTAACGCAGGGGTAACTGGGGCAGGGGGGCTTCTTTATGCTGCCGGACAGAGGGAGATAATGGCCATTCCTCCACAGCTGGCCCACACAGTCAAAGGGAGCGGGGGCTCGAAGGATTCCAGCTTTAACCAGGCTATTGTCTGGGCTAATTACATCTGAATGCAAGACCCCAAGAATCCACCTCCCCCCTGAGCAAAACCTGCACAAAACACCCCAAACAGCCCTTCATGAGATGAGGGAGAGTGCACAGTCACAAGGCACACACACAGGAGTATCAAACCTGGACTCCTTCATTACCCCTTAACGTAAGCACACACACACACACACACACACACACACACACACACACACACACACACACACACACACACACACACACACACACACACACACACACACACACACACACACACACACACACACACACACACACACACACACACACACACACACACACACACTCTTGTTCATTACTCTTACACACTCGCATCCCCAGCAGGCTCCCATCAAAGTGTTGTGTCTCTCTCACAAACTAACTCGCATGTGGCACTCGGCATTAGATCAGATCTCGGCTTGCTGCTCTCAGAAGAGATGAGGAGGTCTTAGAGGACTTTGGTTGAATAGGAAACACAGTGAAGAGCCTTTTCCCCAATGCACCCCCATAATCCCAATCTATACACTCCCTCTGCCCCGACCAGTGCTACACTCCTTCTGTAGCCTCAACTGCTAAGCCTCGGCTCAGGACAGCCAGAGAGTGGAGTGTGAAAATGACAGAACGATGTCAGGATGTTATAGTGCTTCGCCTTTTGGTTTTGCAGTCAGCAAATTCTTACAGATTGTTTTCACTGGCTCAGAATTTTTTTTGCAAGTGTAGACATTGTTTTGTGTTAAAAAACGTCTTAAACTGCCCGTTGTTTGCCCATGTGGAGCAGGAGTTGCAATCTAAATTGCAGCTCTTGAAGCAGTTGAAGTGTCAGCTGAAGTTGAAGCACTGAAAGGGTTTGGAGTGGCTTTTGAAAGTGAAATTGCTGATAGCATTTGAAATTTTAATTTTAGTTCACCAGTAAAAGCAGTTGAGCGTTCACTTAAAGTGTGGAAGATGAAAGCGATTGAACCATCATTTAAAAAGTAATGAATGCAGTTGAAATTGTAACAGAAATGGAATTGCCAGAGACTTTAAAGAGACTGCAAATAGCAAATAGCTGAAGTGACAGCTGGTCGGTAAGGAGTGAAAGCGATTACATGTTACTTGGAGTATTTGAGTTGTCAAAAACAAAAGGCAGAAAGCAGTTGAAATGTAAATGTATATTCACATTGGCATTGTGAATGTTCAAAAACAACAACAGCACTTGAATTTAGTTGTTTAAAGAAAATAGAGATGCAAGCAGTTTGAACAGATGAAGTGTGAAATGTCAGTTGGTGGATTAGGAGTCAAAGCAGTTTATTGCAATTAAAGGATAAAGGTCCTTACACAACAGGTGCATTTGTTTTGTAGGGCATTATGTTTATATAACTGTTTTGTTTTTTGTCATGAATACTTTCCCACAAGAAACAAATATCACGCTGTAAAACGGCAATGGAATAATTAGGAACAAGGTTTAGGAACAAGGTTGATCTTTTTTGTTATCGTACCATGAATAAAGGCGTCTGATTGCAGTTCCAATTCCATATTTATGAGAATTATAAAATAACAACACGGATACTCCAACCCAGGCAGACTTCATGACTCCTTCTAAGGCAGCCAATACCAGTTCCACTTCCTCAAAGCTCTCTAGATATATTATTTTCGCAGATGAATATTTTGCAATTTTTTGTTTGTCACACCCTTGTTGTGCAGGCCTTACAAATGAGATGAAGATGTTAAAGTGCCAGTGTAAAGTCTTATAATTGATTTGAAAGCTGAAGTGGTTGCAATATTTGAATTGTGTGCACTGTAAATAGTGGAAGCGCCAGTAAGTGGAATACAAGTCAGTGCAGAAACCCCCTTTCTCTCTTCTCTTTTAGCCCTCTGTGTGTGCGTATGTGGATTTATACATAGTGTTCCCTGGACACGTCTCACATCGTGTGTGTCCGCATGTGTGGGTGTGTGTGTGTGTGTGTGTGAGTGTGAGTGTGTGTGACAGTTTCAGGGTTAGAGGTCTCACTGGTGCTCAGTTTAGCATTGATTTATTCTCTTTCTCCAATTTATTTCCCCTTCGCCTGATCTGCCTCTGGGAGGACAAATGGAGGAGAAACGGCAAGCACAGTAACCATCCCTCACACACACACACAAATGTTTCAACAAGCAGAAATGCACTCAAATGGGTATTTCTGCATCATGCTGGCAAGCAAATACGCAAGCGCACACACACACACACACACACACACACACACACACACACACACACACACACACACACACACACACACACACACACACACACACACACACACACACACACACACACACACACACACACACACACACACACACACACACACACACACACACACACACACACACAGAGACTCTGGGATACTTTTAAAGCTCATGGTTCTCCATTCCATCGTTACTGTGCTGGACCAATCAGAGTGGTGACCATCCTGTACTATAAATTCACAACACTCTCCAACTCCCATGGCACCAGGACACCTATAAGAGTTCCCATGTTATGCCATATAACTGTCTTCAGAGAACCCATAAAGACATAAAGGGACGCTCCTACCTCTAGGTGAGTGGTCATAATTCACCGGCAGGTATTTTTACCGTGACATTGCTGTCTCGCTGCACAGATTCATCTCGCTCTTGCTTTACAATGTCCAACACAAGCTCCAGATAGGAAAAGCATGAGTGCAGTCATATTTTATGGGCATGCTGTCACAGCCTATACTGTAATGGCTTGGTGTTGGAAGAGGTGTGTGTGGGCTTGTGGGTGCGAGCTTAACTCTTGTGTCACTTCTGCTTTAAGGTGTAATAACAAACCTCTCCCTTTTCTACCCAAGTAGAAAAAGAGCGCATCAGAAGGAGGGGACCGAGGGGCTGGAGGAGGGGCAGGTATGTCGTTAAACCCACTTGAAAGCTCAGCACCCTGATCGATAGTCTTGGGCCAAGCAGGGATTAAAATCAGGCTAAGTCTGTTCCAATCAATACTGATGGCTAACCCTGGGGTTAGAACAGGAGTAAATCTCCATACACGTCCATACACAAGTCGGCACTATGGCCTATAGTACAGATAAATCTGCAGCTATCCAGGCAAATGGACACGCAATGGGTTACCATGTGAGTGTAGTCGATATGCATGAGTGCTGCATGGGCCTGCAGTAGCAACATATCTAGTTGTATCAATGTGGATATACTCTCTGTCTAGTTAGAGATTGAGGCAGTATATTTGGATTCGTCGATGGGGATGAGCAGAGTGAGTAAAGCTCTCATAAATGTGTTGGGAGAGGCGCAGCGTGTGTGTGAAAGAGTGAGAACAAAGTCTGCGGTTACACACACACTGCAGCTATAATAGAGGGGAGGATGACTTATAGACAGAGAGCTGACACGCATGATTGACTGTTTCACACCCTAATAGAGGACTGACATCACTGCTCCAATTGATCTTACAAGCATAGGTCTGCGTATCAATTACCGATACTAATCAATGTAGCTATGGACAGATAACAGCAAGGAAAAACGGTTGCACGCCTCAGCTAATTCTACCGATGCAGAGATTTATGTCTGTTTTTTTAAACGGTTTTCTGATTCGCCAGATTTCAAAGCGCAAAACAGTAGTATTTATAGTGTTGACATTTCGGCTGTTTTTCTGTGAAGTGTTTGATGAGGAGATCCGTACTGCTCTCTGGATTGTACGCAGAATGTGAAGCTTTAGCCACCAGACGCTTGGCGTAGCGTAAATACTTTTTTTCAAACAGGTGAAAAAGCTATAGCACAAAAAACACAACTTGTTTGAATGCTTCACAAAGGTTGAAAAAGAGATCAATGACCTGGGACCTACCTGGTTGAATAAAGGTTTGAAATGGAATGGACAGTGATGTTCCTACCAAGAGTATTTTCAAACGACAATTTGAACAGTTTTTGTCTGAACAGTTTACATGCTAGCACCCAAACCTGGAACACAATAACAAAAACCTGACACCCCTGTACTAGCCCTTCAAACCAGTTCTCCAAATATGCCAGCACATGTTCTACTTTTCACTCAGATGCCAATTCTAAATCACACTTTTTTTTAATCCCTTGCCCACAATGCACTACATTTGGCACCATCTTCATAGCTAACGTCTCTTGTGTTCATGCGGACAATATCGTCCTTCAATATGCTGAATTGAAATGATCAATTGGCTACACTGATGACTCACAGCTGCAAACATTAGTAACCAAATTGGTCAATTACAAATCAGGGAAGGGGGGGCCGAAGGTGAGATTCTTTTTGGGAGGTGAATAGATGGCGTTGAAGCAGTGAGTAGGTGGAGGAAGAGGAAGATAGGGAAAGAGAGTTTCATCTTTGGAGGTCTGGGTGAGTTCATAGATCACATGTTTGCTACTTCTTTGAAGCCACGCACTTCACTGTTACTCCAATCCATTGGTGAGAATATGCTTTTTTTATGGCATACTTTTCCATCACTTTTCATGGCATTTGAAAAGGTGTTTATGGACATACATTAATCACTATGGGACTACTACAATGGGATTTCTGGGATAGACTTCACTATGCCTCTAATAACTTTTTAAAAAACAATTCATGACTTATTTATGGAACACTGTACTTCATTTCTATTTTCACAGCATCCTTTACTTTGACTTTCTGTGAATATCTTTGACATTCAACACAATCACACTTATTCTGAACAAGGACTTCAGATTTTTGGCAACAACTTATGGAGAAAGCAAATCGGAGGCTTAAACAGGGACAGGGAGGTCATCTGCAGCACCTTCATCATCGACCATGAAGAAGTGGAAATAGAGGACAGTGAAGAAGACACTGAGGAGGACAGTGAGGAAGACTGCACTGATATGTCGTTTTCCCCCTTTTTTCGACATACTATACAATGTTGTGTTTTATCAAATTTTCGACATACTATACTTTGTTGTTTTGAACTAAATGTTCGACATACTATACTGTCGTTTTTTTCTCAATCTTTCGACATCATTCGACATTTGGTAAACTGTCTCAACCAGATAGTCTCTAGTTTCC
This sequence comes from Pseudochaenichthys georgianus, assembly GCF_902827115.2. Lineage (NCBI taxonomy): Eukaryota > Metazoa > Chordata > Actinopteri > Perciformes > Channichthyidae > Pseudochaenichthys > Pseudochaenichthys georgianus. The sequence goes on from NC_047526.1 coordinate 18,772,070, forward strand.
ATTTGTGTCAAAAGAAATGTTTGAAGAATTCACATTTAACTTGTTTGTGTTATAGATGTTGTGTAGTGACATGTAACTTTGGGTTAGTCAACAACAACTGCAACATCACAGCATACAATTATGTAAACACCTTCTTATGATAAATAATAAAAGTGTGGAAGCTATTCAGTATTTTTCACATTTATTTAATGTATTTATTTGTTATTTTTTGTTTTGTAGAATTAATTGATTTACAGCCATATTATTTAAGTTAAGTTGTGTTCCAGCTAAAATGCTTTTATTTTGAAGGTGATGGGTCAATTTGGGCACACAGCTGGGTTTATTTAAGGCAATCAGGGCACAGCAGCAGTCAGTGGGCACCGGGAAGGTATATGTTTTTTTTTATCAGTGTCAGGGCTGAGTTCAGCAAACATTTAAACACCTGCTGTATTGTTCCCGCAAGGTGAAACTAATAAATACCACGAAAACGTCGATGCCTTGTCCGGACAATGGATTAATTACCGGCTCCTGATCTGCGTAAGGTCCACTGTCCCTGGTGCCTCAGTGGGCTTTTGAAACGTTGTTGTTGTTGTTGACAAATAGCCACTACAAAAAGTATAATTGTATTTAGTGAAACAAGCATATTTTATTTTAGATTTACATTTCATTTTAGATACAGAATACAATACATGAAAGTCTTCTCTAAACCAAAACACATGATTGAGTGTTTGTTTCCACATCAAGCACACCTGCAGCTTTCTTCTCCGTCCGCTCACCAGTGACCCCACTACCATCACACTGAGCCTCCAACCTGGGGGCAGAGCTATTACTAAAACAATGTTTTGGTTAAAAATGCAGCGTGAAAAGGTTCTTGTAGTTTTTCACATCACATTATTCTTAGTTATAATATCTCAAGCAGTTCAATGCTACCAAATGCTTAACAGTGTCTAAGGTCAAGATCAAAGTCAAAATGATAAATGCACTTAGCCCTTCAGTGCAGGCGCGAGGCGTGATTTTAACCACAACTACATCTCTTCCTGAAACAGAGCCAAGAAGTATGTCCAGGGATCGAAACCAAGATGGATAGGGGGAGAGGCCTTGGGGAGCATTAATGGTTGTTCTCAGTGTGGTAATCAAACTAATCTCTGTCTTCTTCTCTTACTTGTTTTCTGTCTCGTACACACTCGCACAAATTGAGTATCTCTCTTTCTTATCAGGATTGTTTCCCCCCTCTGTAAATGCATCTAAACTTAGCAGTGGCCGTTTTTCGGCAATCAGATTCCAAGGTATAGTCCCTTTCTGTAGTTACCATGGGATACAGTTGTGCCCAAGTTCATTATAGTGTCTTTTTTGTGTGACTCCCACACAAAAATACAGAATGAAAGCAATGCGGTAGGGCCTATATAAGACTGAGTATTTTGTATTTTCAGGGCTGTACTTCTTTATGTCATTAGCCAACATGTTCAGGAAATGTCTCATCTACAACGACATAACGCGTGCTCTTGTTATATGAGTGGCAGATGCAAAAAAAGTGAAGGAATGAAAGAAAACACTGCTTTTGTGAAGGAACACAGCTTTTCACGCAATTTCCCATGCATATCAAATGTGTTTCGGCAAATTGATAGGCATAATTCAGGGTGGAGGAAAAACAGAGAAGCTACTCTTGGAGGCAACCGAGCCAATTAATTTGCAGCTCAGATCTCAAAGCCTCACTGGAGAGGTGCTAGGCTACATACTACTCGGCTAATTTGTGAAGCAGGTCTGTATTAAATATATGCATGAGGCTAATTTGGTTAGTGTCGTAGCCCTGTAGCTGTGGTGAGTGCAGCGCGAGCTCCCATTAGCGATCTTTCTGCCTCCAGTGGAAATCAACAGAAGTCGAGGCCGACGCTGCTTTTTTTTGCATAAAGCAAACAAGATTACATTTACTTCGCTAAATCAAAGTGTAGTGCCAAATGTGGCACTCTCTCTCTCTCTCCCCCGCTGTCTCTCTGTGTGTCCGCCTATCTGTTTCTTCTCTCTCAGAGGGATAAATTACTCCAGAATCATAAAAGAGTCAAACAAAAATTACAGAGAGAGAGAGAAGAAGAGAGATTTTTAGTCAAGTGGGATTCCCCCTCCCAAACAATCCCAGCATGCTCCTAGTTACTGCAATGTTGGCTTATGTGTCTTGTGATTGTTTCTCTGATTTGTTCTCTCTTTCTGTGCATGTGTCTTTGGTTGTACCGTGTATTTACAGCCTTTCTGTTTTGTTATCAGTATAATCTCACAGGAAAAGTCTTACTTATATATACAAAAATAAAAGTCATGTTATGTGTCTATTATAATCCAAACAGAGGAGGACAATGGGAGCTCACCTGGGCGTGTTTGACTTAAACATAAGGGAAAGCATGTTCAAAACCTTATCCAGACTTTACAAATCACATTAACCAAACATTTTAACCTTTAACCTTGAATTTGAAGGTTAAAGGAGATCAATTAGGGGGTGGATGCTAGAGATGGTCCTTTAACAATGCAGCTATATGTGACTTCATTTTTAATAGTGTAGCCTACATTTATTGTCAACACCAGGTGCCAGAGTATGTGTGTGTAAAAAGAAAAAAAGGAAGGGAGATTGTGCATGTATTGTGTGTGTGTGTGTGTGTGTGTGTGTGTGTGTGTGTGTGTGTGTGTGTGTGTGTGTGTGTGTGTGTGTGTGTGTGTGTGTGTGTGTGTGTGTGTGTGTGTGTGTGTGTGTGTGTGTGTGTGTGTGTGTGTGTGTGTGTGTGTGTGTGTGTCTCTGTGTCTGTGTCTGTGTGTGTGTAAAAGAGAGAGCTCCTTGCAGTATACCGCAGAGCCAGTCTGTACAAAAAAAAGAAGGAAAAAAAGGGCCGCTTGGCTGTTCCTATTGAACTTGACCTGCGGGCCAGATCAATGTGTGTGTGTGTTTATGTGTGTGAGAGACGACCAGTGTGTGTGTGTGTGTGTGTGTGTGTGTGTGTGTGTGTGTGTGTGTGTGTGTGTGTGTGTGTGTGTGTGTGTGTGTGTGTGTGTGTGTGTGTGTGTGTTCGTGTTCGTTCGTTCATGAGCGCACACTGCCAGATCAATGTGTCTCCGTGTGCCACGGAATGAGAGAGCACACTGATTACCCAGGGGTGGCGGGAGGAAGGGGAGGAAGAGGAGGAGGGGGAGGAGGGAGAAGGGAGGGATGAGAGGATGGAGGAGGATGATGATACAGAGGGGAAGGAGGGGGGAATGGGGGGTGATGAGATTGAGCAGAGGACAGAGCTGAGACCAGGATCAGGAGAGAAGCTCAGCTCATTTCATTTTCATTTCCCCTTCATTTCACTGCGAGGCGAGCGTCGGGGCATTCCACATGGAGGGGTGCCAGCATGCAGATCCGCAGCCAGGTGGCAGAGATCAGTCGGGGAAGTAGCATCTCCATTTGAATGGAATGGGATAGTTAGGGGTCAGCGATCCATGTTCCTTTCTTTCTCCAAAAGTCACGTGACAAGAGAGATTCTGCTTTACAAGGTAGACATAAAACCTTTCCAGCTTCAGGCCCATTGACAGAATCTCTCTCTGTGTGTATGAAGACGTTTGCTGTCTGTGTCCATTGCCCGTTTGTCTTGTTCTGATGTGGAGAGCATGAAGGGCTGCGGCCCAATCCTCAGCACCGCAGGGGCTCCTCTCATCTCTCTCGCTCAGTGGAGTTCCCGTCACGAGCAGTTCTGTTTGCAAACCCCTGCCTGTGTCGTGTGTGTGTGTGTGTGTGTGTGTGTGTGTGTGTGTGTGTGTGTGTGTGTGTGTGTGTGTGTGTGTGTGTGTGTGTGTGTGTCTCTGTGTGTGTGTCTCTGTGTGTGTGTGTGTGTGTGTGTGTGTCTCTGTGTGTATGTGTGTGTGTGTGTGTGTGTGTGTGTGTGTGTGTGTGTGTGTGTGTGTGTGTGTGTGTGTGTGTGTGTGTGTGTGTGTGTGTGTGTGTGTGTGTGTGTGTGTGTGTGTGTGTGTGTGTGTGTCTGTGTGTGTCTCTGTGTGTGTGTGTGTGTCTCTGTGTGTGTGTGTGTGTGTGTGTGTGTGTGTGTGTGTGTGTGTGTGTGTGTGTGTGTGTGTGTGTGTGTGTGTGTGTGTGTGTGTGTGTGTGTGGTGTGTGTGTGTGTGTGTGTGTGTGTGTGTGTGTGTGTATATATATATATATAGAGAGAGAGAGAGAGGAGAGAGAGAGAGAGAGAGAGAGAGAGAGAGCGATGGAGAGCGCGACGAGAGATGAGAGAGCGAGGAGAGAGAGAGAGAGAGAGAGAGAGAGGAGAGAGAGATGAGAGAGGAGAGAGAGAGAGAGAGAGAGAGAGAGGAGGTATTCTGCTTCTTCTTGAAGGGCGATATTCCATCTGTGGTGTATTTTGTATGTGTTTTATATATATATATATATATATATATATATAAAGCCCCTGAGAATTGTACACCACATCCCAAATGTATTAGAATGTACCAGTGTGGGCTTTTGTGTGCATCAAGGAGCTCAGGGGACAAATTAAAATCATTTTGAGATTCCTCTTCTTGTGGGAGCAAATTCAGTCCCAGATGTTGCATTGAAGGTGCAATGTGAAAGAGAACAGACCTTTAACACCGAACGTTCAAGTACGACTTTGCGCAGGGCAAGGCCATTATTTCCAATGACGAGTGGCACAGTGCCATTATTTTCCAACTAAATCGGACTTCCACATGCGCTGTCCTTCATGATCGTGCCAATGGCATTCCAGCATTAACAAGTGGAGAAACATAATGGTGCCAGTTTTACAGCAGAGAAGGACAGAGGAGAGGTTATTGAAGTCTTGATGAATCACTGAGTTCAATGTAACAGGTTTGAAATAGAAAAGAACAGTGCGTTTACCCAGCAGAGCGCCGTCTGTGTCACATAATGACGTATTTGCTTGAGCTGCTCATGGAGGTAGCGAAATTGATGTAAACAATTTACATATTTTAACCAAAACCATCTTTTCCCTAAACGAGTCAAGGAGATTATTTTACTTACAGTAAGTGACAATTTACATACACAACTACTTATCTTACATACGCAACTTAATTGACGTGACAAATGTATTGCTTTGAACCCAAACCATGACCTTTTCCTAATTCTAAACAAAAACAAATCGTTTTGATTAAAAACATGTTAAAACTGAGTGTGTTGGTGCAAGTGGGGTAATGAGAACAGAGAGAATTGGCGGACACGACACACAAAATGTCATATAGGAGACACGTGTGGTTTAGACACTTTTCTATGACATCGTGTTACTTCAGGAGTTTACTCTATATGTGACCCTTTAAAGGTTTTGTGTTATATTTGATGGGTTCAATACAATTTCAACTTTCTAAACTGGCCATGATAATGACATTCACGATGACCAATTAGATGTCTAAATGCTGACAGGTTAATGACAACATGACTTATGACTGTAAATATGTTAGAACACTGATAGTACTCTGCAATGATCGTATTTGATAAAACCCTCAAAAGAAGCTACAACAAATAATCTTTGAAGATTTTGAAAATGCGACCTTCATACGGAGGCTGAACATGTAAATTATGATGCCAATTGGAGAAGCTCTATACTCACGTTTTCCATATATGATCTCAGAACTCAACACACACACACACACACACACACACACACACACACACACACACACACACACACACACACACACACACACACACACACACACACACACACACACACACACACACACACACACACACACACACACACACACACACACACACACAATCGTATGCCCTCCTCCCTGTAACCCCTGTCTGTGCAGCTCTACCTCAGGAGGAAATTGAATTGGAGAGTTGACCCTACCTGACACGCGGCAAGCACCATTGATTTTTATTAAAACATGAGCCATCGATACTGAAATTGCTTTTGATTCCCTGTGTTTGTTTCCCCGGTGACGTACGATCTGGATTTCGTTGTCATTTCAGTCATCTTCTTATCATAATTTAAGTTTTCCAAATAAATCCCACACCTCATAAATTACTGGAGAAACAATTTCAACCAAGCAACTAACAGAAATAATATCAGTTATTTACTAAATCAAATTGGCTCGGGTTCCCGTGATGAAGCTATTATGCTGAAAGAAAATTAAATTTGACTTTCATCAATTGTGATTATTATTATTAATATTTATGGCCCATTTCTGACTATTCAGAAGAGATTGGGTTTATTAGCATTCATGCTCACAGTTAACACCTGAAAAGAAGCGGAATTTGCATTAAACATGAACTAGAAATAAATCAATACGTGAATCATTAAAAATATTGAACATATGTACACACAGGTGCACACATCCAACCTTATTGTATAATCCACTGGGCATATATTTAAAAACACACTCTTCCAATCAATTATTTATGAAATATCCAAAAATATGCATAAATACCACGTTTAAAGGTTTATTCTAAATGTTGATAACAGCAGGTGACCAAACCATTTCACCGTAAGTTCCATTTAATAGCTATTCTGAAAGTTTACACAATAAAGTGCTTAAGATAATATATAATTCTTTGACCCTGAGTGTGAAATGTTCGAGAACAGCTATTAAAGGGACCAAGGGGTGAATTTATTTTGCAATGAAATCAATGCAGATTTTTTATAATTTGCCCACATCACATAAGATGCTATCAATTCAACACCCTACTCCTCAAGAAGATTCATGTTGGTGTTTATTGATATGCAAATATTTACGTCAACATGGTTGAGTTTGGTCACCATTTAAACTCAACGTGTCTAACGCATTATTGTATGAGACGATTCATCAAACTTTTCAACGACCTAATGGCAATTTGCGATCCCTGGTTAAAAATGGAGAGATCAAACTGAAATACAGTTCTAACGAGAGTGAGATATTTATTTCAACTCTTCTTAGTCTGCTTACTTCTAATATGTTTAACAAGACAGAAGTTTAACCAGCTAATATTTTACAATTTTCACAAGATGTTAAAATAAACATTTCTTACTTTTATCATCCTTTTACCCCACAAATGTATGTCATGACCCCTTGGAAGGGTCTGAATCCTTACATTGGAAAGCATGGACTTAATTGTCAACAACGCGCTTCTGTGAACCTCAATAGTGGTTAAAACCACAAAGGTCTACGTGTAAAGGAGCCGCCTCTCCACCAACACACATGAAAATGCATGGGCACACGCAAAACACGCAAAAACTCACACCAACGCTTTTACACACAATAATTAGAGACACACGGCTCAGGTACTTACCATCACACACACACACACACACACACACACACACACACACACACACACACACACACACACACACACACACACACACACACACACACACACACACACACACACACACACACACACACACACACACACACACACACACTTGACTGATGAAATCCAGTGCAGAGAGGCTGTGGTGGTGCATATTGATGCCCAGCCAAGAGCTCCCCGCTGGGCTTAGCTTGATCCCGATGCGCCCCTGGATGGCTTTGGTAACTCTGGAGACAGACTGTGGTGTTAGCCTGCAAAACACACACACACACACACACACACACACACACACACACACACACACACACACACACACACACACACACACACACACACACACACACACACACACACACACACACACACACACACACACACACACACACACAGGCTCTTTTAGTGTGTGTGTGTGTGTGTGTGTGTGTGTGTGTGTGTGTGTGTGTGTGTGTGTGTGTGTGTGTGTGTGTGTGTGTGTGTGTGTGTGTGTGTGTGTGTGTGTGTGTGTGTGTGTGTGTGTGTGTGTGTGTGTGTATTGCCACAAGTACTCTTGAGAGTGTGTGTGAAGCTGTCAGTGCTGCTCCTAGCTGTGACTCTCACTCTTTCCCCCTCTAACACATGCTCATATTTCCTGTGGTAACAAGCGTGAAAATGGCCTCATAAATCCAGAGTGGTTTTACAGAGACCACATCAGGGGCCTAAAGAAGATGTATTATGTAAAGAAAACAACAGGCCATCAGTAATGCTGGCTTGTTGCCGCCACCATGACTCAGCGGGAGCCTTATAGAGGAATACGGAAACAGTTCGATTGGTGTGTCGCACATTTATTCGTGTGTGTGTGTGTGTGTGTGTGCAAGCCCACACGCAGACACACTCCTCTGCTTTATAATTTGATATTTCATCATAAGTCTAGAACCCAGCATGGTGTGGCTCTTTGTAGCCCGCCATGGTCCAATGATCTGTCAGCAGAACACAGGGGAAAGCAGGGGCCAATCCACTTCCTCGGTGTCACGCACAAACATACACACACCAGTCACACTGTTTATTAAAGGTGAAGGGGCGAGGAAAAGGTGTGTGTGTGTGTGTGTTGAAGCTTGCACACACACATAGTAGACTCATTCACACAGGGTGTTCAGTGTGTGCTACAGTGGAACTTTGATACACAAACACAACCCATATATTCACACACACACACACACACATGCCCTAACGGCTTGCCTAACTCCGACCCGTGATGGATTGGCTGCACTCCTGCCGTGACAGACGAGCGATGGATGGAGAGCTGAGAAGATGAAGGGAAAAAAGGGACGGAGGGGGCAAGTGTGTGTGTGTGTGCATTTGTGTATGTGTGTGTGAGGCTGTGTTGGAGGAGAGAAAAGAGCTGAGTGCAGTGGTCTTGGTGCCAGGGAGGATCTTACATAGGGCCAAGCAGATCATTTCCTCCCCTGAAGCACGTGTCATTTCCTCTAAACAAACAGCGCTTCTGTGGACAGGAGAGAGGCTGGAGGCCTGCTCTGTCAATCTCTGTGTCCTTCGCCACCTCCTGTGTGTGTGTGTGTGTGTGTGTGTGTGTGTGTGTGTGTGTGTGTGTGTGTGTGTGTGTGTGTGTGTGTGTGTGTGTGTGTGTGTGTGTGTGTGTGTGTGTGTGTGTGTGTGTGTGTGTGTGTGTGTGTGTGTGTGTGTGTGTGTGTGTGTGTGTGTGTGTGTGTAAACAAATTGCAGTATCAACACTGTCATGTAAATCACACAAGGACTGTAACTCCTACTACAGACATTGATTATTTTCTCTAAAATTAATATAGGATTACAAGTTAGAATTTGATTGGTTGATGGACAGATATTTCTCGACAACTACTTTTATGATTTAGTCATCAGGGACTCCAACAACTTTACACATCAGTTTAATGAGTATTATATGATAATACTTTGTTGTGGGTGTAAAGTGTAGCTCTGCAAAGTGGACAGATTGTTCGACGGATTATAGACTTTAAATGTGTGATTTCTGTAGGGACACTGAATTATAAAGACAACGGAATATCTAATCTCAGTCATGGTTCAATCCAGGGGTCTCCAACCTTTCTTCATCTGAGAGCTACCTTGAAAAAAATGAAAGTGGCCAAGAGCTACTTCCATCACATCACTTTCATTTATTCACATAGCCCTCATCAGTTGAATTAAGCTACTTTTGTACACGTGTGAAATTGCAATACCTAAAGCTTATCACAAATCTTAACTTCACATCAAGGTCCAAGAAAACGATAATTTCTCACCTATTATTATGGCCCACATAGTAAGTACATCACATACGTGTCCTTAATCACCACCTTACAAGCATCTTATGGCATGTGTCAAATAAGTACATTCACTCTTTTGTACAGTTAGTGAGACGACGTGTGCTGGAGTGTACCCTCTTAGGTTCACTCTAATAGAGTCATTTAAATGTTCATCACTCAGTCTTGTTCTGTATTTAGATTTCATGACATTCATGTCAGAAAAAGCTGCTTCACAAAGGTAGAGCCAAATAAAGCAGACATGTTCAGTGCTGCTTGGTGAATGTTCTTATAGTTTTCTGGGTCTACAAGGCTCCAGAAATGTTGAGAGTTTTCCTGAGACTTAAGCTGAACATGATTTTGGAGATTTATAACCTCCATCTCCACAGGATTGACACTGAACAGTTCAGACATCTTTTTCTTCTTCTTGTTTCTCTTGACATTAAATTATGGACCATAATAAATCAACTGTATAGGTCTAGCCTCCCTATATCTGTGTGTGAAATTGTTCCATCCTCAAAAACAAAAAACTAATACTTCTGCAGTCTAGCTGCAGCTTCTAGCAACTGTCTTCTGTTAAAAAAGGACACTGAAGGTCCTGAATGTGGCATCACACACATGACTTGAGTCTGAACACAGCAGACAACAGGAGTATTTACAACAGCATTATAAAAACTAAAATAGTGCATGTGGCTGCACACTTACATTCTCTGTCTTACTGTTACATAAATCCCATGAATGTATGAGATTAAGTTAGCTTCATCATATCTCAATCAGTGATTAAGTGAATAATAAAGTTTCTATCAGGTCAGTCACTATCAGCTTGTCACTCATTATTTTCAGGGGGGGGGGGTTTGGAGGAACAGAGGAGACGGTGATCGCGGAAGCTTTGCTCCTGCCTTCACAAACTTTACACACGTATTTATCAACTGAAAATAGCAAGAGGACATTCATGATCTGCACAGGGGTGGTTCTAGGGGGGGGGGGCAGGGGGGGGGCAGTGCCCCCCTAACACTGATAACTGTATTGCATTGTTTTCTTAGGTATATGCGCTATTACTTCATACTGTCTTTGTCTTTTTCGTCCTGCATTTATTGTGCCCCCCTCAGAAAATAACTGGCCCCAGCCTGGCCCCCCCAGTCAAATTGATCTCGAACCGCCACTGACTCTGCAATCCAAGACTTGATTAAATCCACCAAAAACCTGACATGACAATAACGAGTGTTTTCCAAAAAACACAAATCCCTGCTGTGTGTCTCTGAGCCGCAGCGACACGGACTGATTCAGAGCGGGTCATTCTGCTGTTGGTTCTGTGACTGATTCAGAGCGGGTCATTCTGCTGTTGGTTCTGGGACTGATTCAGAGCGGGTCATTCTGCTGTTGGTTCTGGACTGGTGTTGCTGGTGTTGGTGGAAACAGCAGACTGCCCCGTTTGTGGTGTCGCTGTGCCGCTGTCACACCTGTTCCTTACTCTGCGTCACCGACCAATTTTATATTCGTGTGACAGAAAACATTCAAAAATAAAATAACTGCGGCCGAAAAATCACGAGCGTTACTCGCTCGATAATCGAGCGGTGAGCTACTGAAAAGCTGCCCGCAAGCTACGTGTTGGAGACCCCTGGTCTAATCTAATGTAATACTCTACAGAGTTGCATCATGGGAAATGTAAGTGTCTTGGCCCAGGCAAATTCTTCCGTTTAATACTGTCTCAGGCAGGTTCCCAACTTTTTGTAAGTGTAACTACAATTGATGGAGCACTCCTTTAACTGTCCAACACTTACTATAATATCTACAAACAGATATTTTCATATGAATGCAGAATATATAGGCAACTGGACAGTTTTTTTCGAATGGGAACGTTCTGGTTTGACGTATAAAAAAAACAACATGGCTTAATTATTGCAGCAGTGTCATCCGTAAACACACCAGATTTTCAATCCACATTCCCGATTACTTTGAGACATGAGGAGGATAATCTTGCGATCATTGCTGATTGACAGATGGAAATGTGTCCTTCCAACATAACTTTCCAGAGTTTTAAACCCGTTCCACAAAGTATAATAAACCACTGTGCACAGTTTTGCTGTTTGATTAAATATGGTGAATGATATTACGATGATTAGCGGTCATCATATCCTGAAGAAGAAGGCTGGCCAGTGTTGGCATAGCCATGCAGTGGGGTGGTTTGTGAACTACCTATCTGAAAGGTCCCAATGTGTTCATTTTGATGGGCTGTCTTCTGAGTGGTTAAACATCACTAATGGTGTACCACAAGGTTCTGTTTTAGGTCCACTATTATTCTCCATCTAACAACATTTTTATGCGGACGATACCGTGATGTACTGTGCAGGTCCCTCCATTAAGGAGGCTGTTGTTAAATTGCAGGCTGTTTTTAATATTATTCAGACTCAGCTCTCTGAGCTTAAGCTTCTTTTAAATGTTGATAAAACTAAGGTAATGCTATATTCAAAAGCCAAAAAGACACCGGAGACAGCTTTGCATATTGTTACTGCACAAGGACAAGTACTCAAAGTGGTTGCCTGTTATAAATACCTTGGTATCTGGCTTGATAATTGTCTCTCTTTTAAACTTCAGGTCAATAATCTGCTTAGAAAGCTGAGAGTGAAGCTAGGTTTCTTTTACAGAAACAAGTCCTGTTTCTCATTTGAAGCCAGGAAAAGGCTAGTCTCTGTGACCTTTTTACCTGTGCTGGACTATGGTGATTTGATATATATGAATGCACCTGCCCATTACCTGATCAAGTTAGATGCCGCCTATCACAGTGCGCTGAGATTTGTTACAAACAGTACAGCACTTACTCATCACTGTACCCTGTATGCCAGGGCAGGTCTGCCTTCACTTACTGTACGGAGGCTCAGTCATTGGTACATGTTCATCTATAAAGCCATGTTTGGTAAACTACCAACTTATATCTGCTCTCTGATCACAGAGAGTCGCAAGTAGCTATTGCCTAAGATCCCAGGATGTGTTTTTATTACATGTACCAAGTGCTAGGACTGTTTTAGGTACTAAAGCTTTTATGTGCGCAGCTCCTCTAGCTTGGAGCACTCTTTTTTGAAACTGAGCATTTTGGTTCCCCTGCATCATTTTAAATCTCTGCTGGATGAAATGCTATTTGATACTCTTGGTACCTGTCATTGTGAATAAGTTTGTAAATTGTACCCCTGTCATTATGTTGTATGACGTCCTTTTTGTTTTCTGTTGTTTTTCTGTTTTTCATGTGTAACCAACATGCTGCAGGTCTCCCTTGAAAAAGAGATCGTTGATCTCAATGGGATTTCACCTGGATAAATAAAGGCTACAAACAAACAAACGTCGTCTCACTGGGGCCTGAAACATGCCCCCGTCAAAGCAGCTGTTTATAGTCTGAACATCCAGTGAGGGTTTTATAAAGCAAAACTGGTTGAGTATCTCAGTCAGAGAATTTGTTGCTTTTTTCTTTGAAAAAAATTATATTATTTAATAAATACATTTTGTTTTGGAGTGTTGTTTGCAAAAAACAATCAATTTAAAGATGTAACCTTGGCCTTTTGAAAACATTTGCTGGAGATTTATCACTATGCTCTGACCTTTAAAAACATAACAATTAATTAAAAAATCATTAACAGTCCTGGTGGCCTGGTGGTTTAGACGTACACCAAATTGGCAATGTCTCAGTTTTTATTCAAACCAGGGACCTTGACCTCTTTTCCCCCCCATTTCCTGTCTGTATAAATGTAAAACAAAATCAACATTTCATTTGATAGTGAAAATAATCTTGCAGTTTGATCTTAATAAAATAAAAAATACTGCTTGTGTTCGCCCACTGAAGATGTGTGCATACAGAGCCTCCATGGGGGCACATATACCACCTGTCGTTGCTGCAGTACATAGCCATGTTAGGCATTGTGTCAGACATGATTTGTGTTTTTCAACCATGAGTGTGTTGTGTGTGCAAACCACCAATTACATTCGCTCCTAATTACACACTTAAAGACGTAATTAGGCCTGCCTGTTCCATTGCTACACAAAGAGATATCACACAGTGCACCAGCAGAGAGAAGGTTCACACACAGGCAAGCAAACACGTGTTTAATTAACATATTAATTGTGCACACTTAACGTATATGGAAACCAACTTGGAAACAAATATAATGTCTCTTTATTGGCCCTACGAGTTGGGTTTGAAAATGGCCGGGAGAGCCAAATATTAGGAGAATTAAATGAATAAAACGCAAATTAAGCCGTCTTCACTAGCTGTGAAAGGTTCTCCACAATTTCTTCCTGCAGCATTTTCTCTAAATAATATGCATTTTCATTTTTCAAAGTAGCAAACATTTATTCATGTTTTTTGTGATTTTAGACCTTGGGATATTTCGTTTTTTGGCCATTTGGGGGTAGCAAAAAAACCTTACATATATGTAACCAGTGTGTAAAGTTGTTAGCAAACAGTACTTATTTACAGTCTTTCTCGATTGCTAACACAATTTTTTTTTTAAATTGCTCAGTTTCTCAGAACAATAAACACAATTCACAAAACCACACACCCAAAGTGCAAAATTCCTCATTTCTCCTGCTAAATGAAGAACTGCACTCAAAACTACATAAACACTTACCAAATGCAAACTTTAGCACCAAATATAACACACTTCATTCATAATACTAGATGGTTTGACCACCCAACTACACACTGCTGAGCATCATTTAAAGCACTCTCATCTGTTATGGGCTGTGCTCTGTACATAGAGGTTTCTGGTTTCTGCAGAGAAAGATTGCTTGAGTTTACAGAAACACAGTAAATGAAGAAATACAAATGAGTTGTTGAAAGAAATCCCATTTTATTAAAAAATAACACTGTGCAACATGCATCTCAGCACATAGTTACTATGCTTGGGATCTCTCTAAGTGTGATGGCATTGTTTGCCAAAACCCAGTTTGTAACTGCTGCTTCCTGTGCCTCATTGAACATCCTTATCCTGACACCTCTTTGTTTCTCAGTCCTTCAGATAAACAACAAAGACATAGTGGTCGGTCAGTGTCTGTGTTGCATCAAAGTAAGTTTACCACAGTGCATTGTGCAGGATTTGTACAGTTATAGTATCAACATGCCAACAATTCAATTACAGTAATGAAGTCAATACGTTTCACTCAACAGATATACTGATATATCATGAGAGTATTCTTCTTTGTCCACGTCCTCTCCCTCTCATTCCTCCTCCTCTCACTCTCAGCCCAGCTCTTCCTCTTCCTCTTCCTCTTGCTCTTGCTTCCATGTTGGCTTCCATTGTTGCTGTAAGAAAGTTCTCACCTGTGGTCTTTTCATAGTGCTAACATCCTGATTGATGAGCCAACAATGATGCTATCAGGTGTTTGGTCAGGTGGAACGTGTTTCTTGATCATTGGTCCATGTGTGAGGCCTTTTGAATATCAGTGTTTTAAACCTGCTAACACGTGACTTTATGTCAGATTCCTGTGTCTTACGTGGAGTAACGTGTGCAGAGGTTTGCACAAAGTGCCATGTTGATTTGCAAATTGTGTGAAAAGCTGAAAACGTGTTTAGAGTTTTGGAGATTTGAGCCGATGTTTTGCTTTTTGAGTGTCAGTTAAAATAATTGTGCTTCATGTATAATTTTAGTGTGTTAGCAATCGAGACAAACTGTAAAAATACAACTTTCCTGGCTAACTGAAAAGTGAAAATCCAATATTGTTGTTTTTTATTTGCTCTTTTTTAGTTCTTTTTTAGCTTCCACCAACTCTTAAGCTGCTAAATGCTGCATTATGTTCATTAACTTTGTCAGTCTGCTAAACTTTTATCAAAATAGAGGATTGCTGCATCTGTAAACTGATGGGATTGGCAAGAGTAAACTTAAGTAGTGGGCCCAGTAACCAAAACAAATATTAAAATGTAAAGATGCTAAAAATGTGCCTATGCATGCTAATCCTGTGGGTTCATTACTACCAGCACACCTTTGCACATATTGCCATGTACTTATTTTTTATTTAAAAATGTGGTTGAAATCATAGATACATTGTTTAGCTCTTCTGCTGCTGTCATTTTGAAAAATGTGAGAAAGCCCTTGCATGTCCTTACTAAGCGCTTACTTTATGAATGTACTGTAACAGCCCTCTTTTTCATCCTCTGTTCCCTCTACTACACTAGCTAATAAAAACGTTGCCTGCTTAAGAATGATCTAAAAAGTCAATAAATGTGATCAAAATAAAGATACGACACCATGGGAAATCACAGACAGAAGTGAGCAAACACACCTGATCGTTACCTCAACAACGCCGGGGCATCCGAGGCACCAAGCTTCAAGAGGAATGAGGCACGAGCCTTCGTCTGAACCTTGAGATATGAGCGGTTTGTGAGTGAGTGTGTGTGTGTGTGTGTGTGTGTGTGTGTGTGTGTGTGTGTGGTGTGTGTGTGTGTGTGTGTGTGTGTGTGTGTGTGTGTGTGTGTGTGTGTGTGTGTGTGTGTGTGTGTGTGTATTTAGCAGCCCTCACTCTCGCTGCTTAAGAATCCAGTCACATCTCTTGCTAGCAGGCAGGCAGTAAGGCGCTTTCACGCTCACAGGTTTGCTTTGCTTGGGTCTAATACTCCTTTCTCTCCCTGTATATGTATGTAGAATATATATGTGTGTGTGTGTGTGTGTGTGTGTGTGTGTGTGTGTGTGTGTGTGTGTGTGTGTGTGTGTGTGTGTGTGTGTGTGTGTGTGTGTGTGTGTGTGTGTGTGTGTGTGTGAGAGCATATGCCTAAATCTGACTGTTTGTGTGCAAACAGTTTTGACTCATGTTTTTTATGCCATGTGTGTGCGTGTATTTGTGTGTGTGTGTGTGTTGGCTCTCGGCGGCACTGATAAACCCACTTAGACTCTCCCCTGATCTGTTCGCTCTGGGCTGGCAACCCCCTGCCTTGGCTGAAAGACACACACACACACACACACACACACACACACACACACACACACACACACACACACTCACACACTCACACCAGCCCTCTGCTTTAGCTGCTAGCTGATCTGTGACGGCCTGCCACTCAAACGTAGCTCCGTTGAGACACTGCACAAAGGAGAAGAGGAGGCTGGGAGAGGTGGTAGGTGTAGAGAGAGAGAGAGAGAGGGGGGGGGGGGGAAGAGGGGAAGAGGGGGTATCAGTGTCTTTCTTCCGGGTGCCTGCTAGCTCCCGCTCTCTGGCTGTCTCCTTATCTCACTACTCCTCACGCTCCTCCACCTGACTAGCTTTGGCAGCGACTCTTCACTCCCCTTTTTTCTCTTCCTCTATTCCCCTCCCTTTTTCTCTCCCCCATACCTCTATATTCCTCCTTTTGTATTTCCCTACCTCACGCTCTCATTTGGATGGGGAGACAAGAGTGAAATAGCGAAAGGGAGGCAGATCCTGTCATGGAGACATTTTGCACAAGGAAGGTAGTGTATGGAACAGAGAAAAACACGATTTAGCAAAAGGACATATTGACATAGAGTCAGAGCAGCACAGGAGCAGAGGGAGAGCAGCAGAGGGAACCTGTACAGTTGTTGTGTCAAGGCTGTATCACTGGAATGCAGCTAAGCCTTCGACAGCAGCTCAAGACTATGTGCTGTTCAGCTCCTGGTGTTTGAACGTCTACAGCAACTCCTACTCCCTTCACACAAATAAATAAAGGTTCAGTGCACACAAATGACAAAGAATATATTTTCTCAGCCATCATGGTATGCAGCCATGCAGATGGTGTCGGTTTTATTTGTAGAGCTTTTAAGCAACAAGTGCTCTGAATTGAATGGCACCTTGTTTGTCCACGTCTACTAGAATGACTCAGTCTTTGATTTGACACCTCTATCTAGATCATTTGTATGTGTCTTGAAAAACTGGATCAAACCACAGTTTTATGATGTGAAAACACTGGTTTGAGTTTTGCTGCGCTTTGGCATGAACACATCTTGTGTACGTTTAGGAAATCATTGAAAAGTGATTACTTTGTTAAGGTGCTGGAGCTTCTTTGTAGTGGACATTTTTGGTCTAAGGTTGCCTTTTGTGATTTCTGCTTCAACCAGTATTTTGTTGATGGTGCATACGTTCTATTGACTATTTGTTGGTGTGAAGCAGTTATTATGAAAATGTTTGACTGACAGGGATATCTTTGGCTGCAGGAGTTGGTGGAGACCAAAACAGAGCTTAAAGACAATATTTGAGGCCAGAAACACAACTCCAAATGAATGCTAGTGTTGCTAAAATTGTTTTCTTGTAATTTATAATAAATCTATGTTGTGCTTAAACCTTGTTGTGCTGTCTCCTCTGGGGAAAAGTAAACTAGTGCAAGGTTTATGGGAATAAAACAATGTAATCTGGAAAAAAACTGCAGTAGGGTTTTTTCCCTCACCAGCACTTGGCTTGAAAACCAACACTGCTTCTGCTTCTGCCATTGTGTTTCATCAAGGTGAAGATTGTGTGAAAGTGAGAAAACAGTGCGTGACAAAACAATCTTGATAGGGGAAGCTTCTATGTGGCGCACCAGAAGGAGAAAGATAAAGGAAAGGCACAGAGCAGGAAAGCTAAGGACAAATAGACATGGAGAAACAGGAAAACGGGGCGGTGATCCCCAACAAGCCGAGAGTAATGACAGCAACAAAGCTGGCGATAACATTGAGGTGGAGTAAAGAGACAAAGGATGGAGTTTGTGGTGGAAGAGAAAGAGCGCGCTCAGCAATATGGATCCATAGCCCTGGGTTAGTGAAGACAGAGAGAACTCTTCATCAGCACCTCCACTGCAGCCGATATCGCTGAGTCATCATCGCCCCAATACACAGCTGCGGGATACATTTAAAAAAAGAAGAAGAGAAGAAGCCCCCTAACATCATCAATTCAATTCAATTCAAAACCTTTATTTATCCAGGTAAAATCCCATTGAGATCAATGATCTCTTTTTCAAGGGAGACCTGCAGCAGTAGGTTCCACAAGAAGACATAAAAACATAAACAACAGAACAACAAAAGGACATCATACAGCAAAATGTACAGGGATTACAATTTACATATTTAACCACATGTACAGGTACCAACAGCATCTGATTTTGTAGCATCCAACCAAGCTTTAAAAACATGTAGTGGTACTAGCTTGGTAATTTTCCATTATTTTTGCAGACTGTTCCAAGTTAGTGGAGCTGCACATCTAAAAGCTTTCTTCCCTAAGACAGTCCTAGCACTTGGCACATTTAATAAAACCACAGCATGCGATCTCAGGCAATAAGTACTTTCAATTCGCAGAGAGATCAGGGAGCAGATATAAGATGGTAGTTTATCCAACATGGCTTTGTAAATGAAAAAGTACCAGTGACTGAGCCTCCGTACAGTAAGTAAGGCATAACCGCCTTGGTATACAGGGTACAGTGATGCGTAAGTGCTTTACAATTTGTCAAAAATCTCAGTGCACTGTGATACGCAGCATCTAACTTGCTCAGGTAATTGGCAGGTGCATTCATATATAACAAATCACCATAGTCCAGCACAGGTAAAAAGGTCACAGTGACTAGCCTTTTCCTGGCCTCAAGCGAGAAACAGGACTCGTTTCTGTAAAAGAAACCTAGCCTAACCCTCAGCTTTTTAAGCAGGTTATTTACATGAAATTTAAAAGTGAAACAATCATCAAGCCAGATACCCAGGTATGTGTAACAGGTAACCACTTCAAGTTGTATTCCTTGCGTAGTTACAATATCCCAAGCAGTCTCCGGTGTATTTTTAGCTTTAGCTTCAGAAAAGAGCATTACCTTGGTTTTCTCAACATTTAAAAGAAGCTTAAGCTCAGAGAGCTGAGCCTGAATAATGTTAAAAACAGCCTGTAATTTAACAACAGCCTCGTTAATCGAGGGACCTGCACAGTACATAACGGTATCGTCCGCATAAAAAATGTAAGGTTGCTCCTTCGACATTTTCACCTAAACTATTAATATAGATAGAGAATAATAGCGGACCTAAAACTGAACCTTGTGGTACACCATTAGTGATGTTAACCACTCAGAAGACAGCCCATCAAAGTGAACACATTGGGACCTTTCAGAGAGGTAGTTCACAAACCACCCCACTGCATGGCTGGATATGCCAATACTGACCAGCCTCTGCTTCAAGATGCGATGATCGACGGTGTCAAAAGCTTTGGATAGGTCAACAAATAGAGCTGCACAACTCTGCTTATTATCTAAAATACTCGTAATATCATTTACCACTTTCATTGTTGCAGTGATGGTGCTATGTTGCTTTCTGAAGCCTGACTGATGTTTAGACAGGATGTCATTTGTACATAAAAACTCCTTTTCCTGTTCACTCACTAGGCGTTCAAGAACCTTAGCCAGAACTGACCATTTAGAGATGGGTCTATAATTGTTTAATAAGGTGGCCTCCCCTCCTTTTAGTACTGGCAGGACATAAGCTGACTTCCATACTTTTGGGGTTTTGTTCGTGCTGAGAGAGAGGTTAAAAAGAGTAGTAAGAGGTGGAGCAATAAAATCTGCAGCTATCTTTAAAAAGAAAGGTTCTACGTTGTCCGGACCAGCCGGCTTTTTAGGATCTAGCTTGGTTAGGCTTTTTAGGATCTAGCTTGGTTAAGACTTCACGAACAACATCAACAGTAAAAGGAGTAAAACTGAAAGGGTTTTCCAGACCACATTGTTCTGAGTAACCGACTGTGGTGTTCACAGAAGCAGAATTAGAAACAGAATGAAACAGAGAGCCACAGGACACAAAATGCTCATTAAAACAATTTAACATGGTAGCCCTATCCGATATAGTGCCAGATGCTGTGGTAAGGCACGGAGGTAGCTCATTACGGATATCACCGGTGGATATCGATTTTATGGCTTTCCAGAATTTTCTAGGGTTGTTCAGGTTCTTTGTGGTAACTGACAGATAATACTTAGATTTAGCACTTTTGACATGTGAAGTGAATCTATTTCTTAGTTGCCTAAAACGCAGCCATTCTACCTCTGAGCCTGATTTCCTAGCCTTTGCCCAGGACTTGTTTCTCTCATGTAGGAGACTAGACAGTTCAGCAGAAAACCAAGGATTGTCTCGTCCCTTCACTCTAAATGTACGCAAGGGTGCATGTCTATATATCATTTCCATAAAACCAAGATAAAGATAAGACCATGCAGTCTCAACATCAGCACACAAATCGATTTTTCCCCAATCAAACCCAAACAGATCATGTACAAAACCCTGCTCCACAAAAATTGTTATGTCTCTCTTGATGATAATACAAGGTTTAACCTTTTGGACTTTTGTGTCCCTAATTGTGGCTACAACACAGTGATCGCTCAGATCATTCGCAAATACTCCCACAGCTGAGTATTTATAGGGAATATTACTTAGAATGATATCAATTAGGGAGGATTTATTTGGGGACTTAATATTAGGGCGAGTAGGACTGTCAACAATCTGAGTAACATTTAAAGAGATACAAAGGTTTTTAAAATCCTCTGACACTGCAGTTAACCAGTCCCAGTTCAAATCAAGTAGCACTATTTCCTTGTAGTCTAGTTGCGATAAAAGATATTCTAGCGAAGACAAGGAGTCTTTGACAGCTGAGGGGGGTCTGTAACAGCCCACGACCATGACCTGTTGACCCTTTGCCACTTTAATATTTAAGGCAAAAAATTCAAATTGCATACTGATAGATTTGGAAACTAATGTGGTTACACTGAACTTATTCTTAACATAAATGGCAACACCACCACCTTTATTAGGCCGGTCGGTACGATACACATTATAACCATTTAAGGCAATGTCAGAGGCCAAAATACATTTGTTTAGCCATGTTTCTGATAAAACAATGACGTCAGCGTCAGTCGAGCTCGCCCAGATATGGACAAAATCTAGTTTACCTAACAGACTGCGCACATTCAAGTGGATGAAACCCAACCCAGACCTAGCTTTAAAATCAGCAGGAGTAGCGATCTGACTACTACTACTGGGCGGACCAGGGTTAGGTTGTACATTTCCTGACAGTAATAACAACACAAAAAACAGGCATCTTTTCCTCTTAAGCGACACACATACATTGTCATCTACTTTAGAATCACCGGAAAAGTCTGCAAGAGTGTGATTTGAGCTTAAGAAGCAGACCTGAAGAACCATCATTGCAGGAAAACAAAAAAGACAAACATATTTTGTCGAGCAGATTGTCTGTGACAAGGCAACCGGTAATTGTTTGTGTAACACATCCGAACCTTTGCAGGGGATGCCCACTGCGGGTGGCAGAACAGACCTGAATCCAGTAGTCTTCTCAGAATGACTAGAGATCTTCTCATAGTCCAAAATAGTTAACAGGCACAGCAGGATCCCGATATGGGCCATTTTCCCAGACCAGCACACAGAAACCGCGATGTTCCTGGAGCAAATTTAGCACAGCAGCAAAGGACAGGCGAAAACAGCAGCGTGGAAGCGCTCCGGTCCCTCCGTGGTATCCCCGGGGTGAAAGCAGGCCTCTGCAACAGCAGAACCAGGACAGGTGGAAAGCAGGCCCCAGCGGTGGTAAAATCCTCCTGCGTACAGCAGCACATGCCCGGTGGAAGCAGGCCAAGCCCGAAGCGTGGATCCACTCCGTCTCTCCGCGACGACTCCGGGGTAAAAACCTCTCCAGTGCAGCCGTACTCTACAGGTGGGAGCAGGCCTCCGTAGATCGCAGATCGCAGGCAGCAAACAGGTGGAGCCGCTCCGTCTTTTCGCGACTAGCAGGCCTCCGTAGATCACAGATCGCAGGCAGCAACAGGTGGAGCCGCTCCGTCTCTTCGTGACGTCTCCGGAGGAAAAACACCTCAGTACAGCCGTACTCGACAGGTGGGAGTAGGCCTCCGCAGACAACTAAAACTACTACTTGTATAAGCAGGGATGGCTAAATGTTTGTGAGCAGGAGAGCTAGATGCTAACAGATGCCAGATGCTAACAGGCAGTGGGAGCGTGTAAAAATTGCGACTGTTCTCTCTGACACATCCGGATGCTCTACTTCACCTCTATTATCACTCAATGCCGTTATGACGAGATGAAATCTGCCATGTGTGTATCATTCAATGTGAGAGAAGCCAACACGTTCAATTCTAATTCACTTTCTGAATGAATCAAACTCTTGGTGCAGTTCATCTCTTTAACTATTCTTCACAAAGCCCAGTGGGAGATGCCTGGAGCTATTGGGCATCTTTCCCAGCGCCAGCCTCACACCTGCCCCTGGCACAAACTAAATAACTATGCAGAACTCTCTTTCGCTCTTGCGGGCTCCCACTCCTTCCTGTTTCCTCTTTCAGTTTTTTAATTAAACAGAAGTAGAGGGCTGAGAAAACCTGCTGCTAATTACACAGCCACTGCCTCTCTCAATTCAAAAGCTTTATTAGCATGACCATATTTAATACAGTATTGCCAAAGCTATGTGATAGTTGTAAAATCTATACCAGTAGTCAGTCAGTCAGTCAGTCAATCTATACTAATATAAATATCTATATATCTATATATATATCATATATATATATATCTATATATATATATCTATAGTATATCTATATCTATAATATATATATATATATAAAAGTCTGTGTGTGTGTGTGTGTGTGTGTGTGTGTGTGTGTGTGGTGTGTGTGTGTGTGTGTGTGTGTGTGTGTGTGTGTGTGTGTGTGTGTGTGTGTGTGTGTGTGTGTGTGTGTGTGTGTGTGTGTGTGTGTGTGTGTGTGTGTGTGTGTGTGTGTGTGTGTGTGTCTCTCTCTCTCTCTCTCTCTCTCTCTCTCTCTCTCTGAGCTGGAGCTACGCCAACAGCCTGTGGAATCACTTACCAGCTACCACGAGGGGGGAGAGGACGTACACATGTCGACACCTGTGCGCACACAGACACACAGCGAAACACGCAAATGTGAGAAACACAGATCCACATATAACATGCAGACAAACCCAAGTTAAATGTAGACTTGCAAACACACGAAGGTCACACTCGAGACATCCTGACAGCCTCGTGGTACCCTATTTAGCACCTTTGCTTTCTCACTGTTGCTGTGTGTGTGTGTGTGTGTGTGTGTGTGTGTGTGTGTGTGTGTGTGTGTGTGTGTGTGTGTGTGTGTGTGTGTGTGTGTGTGTGTGTGTGTGTGTGTGTGTGTGTGTGTGTGTGTGTGTGTGTGTGTGTGTGTGTGTGTGTGTGTGTGTGTGTGTGTGTGTGTGTGGCAGGCATGCGTGTGATGAGCTCCCTAATGAGAGAGAACAGTAATCATATTTCACACTGACACAAACACAAACTCAACATCTGTATCTATTGTGGCCCGCCCTCCCACTCCTCTCTCCCCCTTGTCTTCCAATGCACAGTAGCTTTCCTCCCTTCTCCTCTCCCCCCTTTACATCTTTCACCTCAATCCCCTTCCATCCTCCCCAGCATCTCTCACCCCTCTCCCTACATCCTCCCCCCCCCTTACTGGAGTGATGGAGCCGACATTGAACACACAGACATAAAGCTTGAGAGTGACACCCCTCTCACCCGGCTCCCCTTTGCTTCATCCCATTTTTCTTTTTCCCTCCCTTCCATCTTAATACAAGGCACCCTTATTTAAGCTGCTGGGGGGGGCGGTGGCAACACTGCATTTTAACAACGGCTCGACCAATCAATCACACAGACAATGTACACACCGCTGCTGTGAATCAGCTGCAGGCGTGTGTGTGCATTTGTGGTGTGTGGTGTGTGGTGTGAGTAAGCAAAACCCCAAAGTGTGAATCTGTAGGAAGCACAAGGGGTAAAGAAGGGAAACAGAAAGGGGGTACAGGGAGAATAAAAAGGGTTGGAAACGATGAGACAGATAACACATATGAAGGCAAAGAGTCACTTCCACAAAGGAAACCCAGTAATGGCTCTGAGCAGTGTTGGGCAGGCAGGTGAGGGATTGTTAACAACAGAAGTGGTAGCTTGATGATAGAGCAGATAGAGACATGCAGCTTTAGCGTAAGCCGGACAGCAGGAGTGGGCGGGATGGAGAAGCCCCCTCTGCCGCAATCAAGCCTCTGTCACCATCTGGACGCCATTTTAAAACCATCAGCTCTGGCTCCCCATGTAAACAAGGGCGCGACCCCAAACATGCTCCCCTCACTAAATGGGCTCTTTCTGGCAGCTGCAGACCCCAAAATGGCTGACCTTGTAGGGTGAGAATTGGAGCCAGAATGGCTGACGGACTATATTACAGGGAAAGGCATTCTGTTCTTCATTACTTCAGCGATTCTGACTGTGTACAAAAAAGATTTTTGGTTGTCATTTATCCCAAATCTTGTTGGTAAAGAGTTTGCTGCACCAACAAACGCTGTGGATGACTTTGAGGAAAAGAGGTTGGATGGTGTGCGGTTCAAATTCATTTTACTCCAATCTGCTCCAATCTGGTGACAGATAGCCAAGATTTGGGGCAACCCAAAAAATTAAAGATTTTTCAAAACGCTAAGCACGTAGCTACCTTTTCATGGACTTAAGAATTATTTAAATGTACTAGTGGAATTTAACCTTGGTTAAAATCGCTCAATTCTTTCCATTTACCAACTTAGAAATAACCATGGTTGGGCATAACAACCATCAGTTAATCAGATGTTCTTGATAATCAACTGGTCTATTACATTTTAAAGTAATGGTTAAAATGCTCATCAATCACAACTTGCCAAATTGAGGTCTCTTATTTCCTTGTTTTTTTTTCTACAGTTTAAAATCCAAATTATTCAAATTGCAGTGACAGAGGGTTGGCAGAACTGGCAACAATTCATATTTTAGAAAGCAAGAACCAAATAATTTGATGACAGAAAAAAACTACTTAAAATAAATATGTAGATTAATTTTCTCAAGTGAGTTGAGATACAGTTATAACAATAAGCAAGCTAAAATGCAGAAATGTAAAAAAAACAAAATATATATATTAGAAATATTGCTATTACAGCTCCTAAATACAGCAATTGTTGCCATACCTTTAACAGGTTAACATTAATTGGCATTAGATTAGCACAGACAAATAAGCAAACAGGGATCATGAATGGCAGATTATTGAGAATTATGATGTGCTTACATGGGTGTGGAACAGAGATAGAGAGATAGAGTCTGTGACAGGGAGAAACAGAGGGAGCGTGTCAGAGGGATGTGTGTATTCCTGTGGGGGATTGGGTGTGTGTACGCATGTATCTAACCATGTGTGTATGTGGGTGTGGGAACATGTGTGTTTGAGCACATCACAAAGAGAAACAGTTGAAGATCTGATGCAAAGTTCAGACACGCGCACACACACAGGCGCACACACAGGCACACAGCACAGGCAGAAGTGTGATAATGACATGGAAATGATATGGTAATGCTATGGTAATCTGGCAACATTATTCTGCCCACCAGAGACTAAGAGCGAGAAGAACCTGCCACACACACACACACACACACACACACACACACACACACACACACACACACACACACACACACACACACACACACACACACACACACACACACACACACACACACACACACACACACACACACACACACACACACACACACACACACACACACACACACAGGGATAAAGTGAAATATATGGACTGACATGGCTGAGGAGAATAAGACCAGAGTGGGGGAAGGGGTGTGTGGTTGTCACAATATTGATGTGTCTTTGGCTGATTACACACACAATTTAGCAGAAAACTCTTATATATATTGTGAGGAACATTAGTTTTCAAAATGTATAAATGATATGCATTGGGAAGAACATCCTATTTTTTTTTTTAAAAGAAAAGTACGATTAAACTCAAGGCCCATTTAATAGATTAGTTTCAGTTCTCAAACCTAATCACTTCTGATAAAAACTACAAAAAGTCCATTCACTAATGAGCTACCTCAAGATAGAAAACTAGTCAGTGGACATTGAGTTAAAAATAATTGTATTAAGCTACTTTTTCAAGGTCAATAATTACACTGTAAGCTCTAATACATATACATTAATATTAATATATAGAGCAAGTATTTTGTAGGAAAAGTCTTAAATACACTCATATTCCCAGCATCAAAATAAAGAAGTTGATTATAAAGCAGGGGACTATTAATAGACCTTCTATCACACAGGATGCAACTTTTTACATTGAATACAACACTGCCACCCTCTGGATGAACCGCTACAGTGCAGTATCTATAGTGCACAGTGTACAATTTAGATTTATAAATTAGATCTGGTGACTGTATATACTTAAATGGCCATGAGTTGTCAATTAAAAGCATTATATTATACAAAAGTATTACTATGTAAAAACTCCTTGCATAAAATGTCATTCATTTATAATATACTTGTTATTTAAAGGTCTTCACTCAGGGTATTTGTTGTGACCTTACCCTAGTCATTGTAATATTGTCTATGTTATCATATTATTTTCAAATCTACTGGGTCACATAGGTTCATTTTAATGTCACCACTTTTAAATATCGACAAAAAGTAAAGATGATTTAATGTATCCGTGGGGCTGTGAGTAATGTTAAAAATTAAATGGTAGATTGCAATAAAATCATATCATGATGTTTATTTTACAGTATACAGTGAGAACTACCTTTGTCAAGAGTTTCCACATGTGTTTTCTTGTGGTCTTTCATAGAGGATGGTTTCTCGGTTGTTATCATTTCTGTTTACTTCCACAATTCATACCATAAAGGGCTACCATATAATGATGAAGTAGATCATGCTCCAAAAATGAAAGTGAGTGAGGGTGTTTTAACGTTACAACATATATCTACTTCCAAAGATAAACTTACCCTAAATTGTTTTTATACTAAAACTGCCATTCCTTATTTCCTTACCTTTCTATACTCTTTCTAGTTGTCAGTGTTTCCCTAGCTGCTCCCCTTTAAGTGGCTGTGATTGACAGGTGGGCTATATCCATGCAATATCACCCAGCGCACGTTCCTATTCCCTCCTGGAGCCTTCATCCACCGGTCAAATTAACCTTCCGTGCCAACGGGAGGGGGCCCTGCGTGGGCCAATCAGCAGGTGATTAGGCCGGGGGTGGGAGGGGTGAGGGGTCACCGCGATGGGGCCATCGCAAGCCTGATTGGTTTCAATCAGCAGCCAGCCGCAAGGACAGCTGGGAGCTGAGCCGCAGTGAGCGCTAATCAACGCGTCCCACAGTGAGGCATGAACAGTCACTACACACACACTGTCACACATACACACAAGTAGATTGGTGTTGGTGTACACAACACAGACACAACTGTTTGCACACAGACGAGAAACACACACAAATACACACAGCAAGACATGGGAAGCAGAAATGAACAGTCAAAACCACAACAGATAAACAGAAAATCCTATAATGACAAATCCAGAGAAAAGAGGGAGGGAGGGATCGAGGCAGAGAGACATGCTCAACCACAGAATCTCACAGTAAATTGAATGACTAATTGCATTGGATTCGTTAATTTGACCAGTGGCACATCTGATAGCAGGCCCCGTGACATTGGTTAGCGATGCTCTGTCCTACAAACCACCACAACACCTCTTCTATGATGTCTCAAATGTGGAACAATTGGGATTCACTCCACTGTGTCTGATGGTATGCTAAATACTTCAAATATCAGTAAAGGAACAGCCGTGATCAATCAAAGAAGATGGGAAATGTCACAAAGAGCATGCATAGCTGCTGGAGAACACACACCAATCTGCTTTGGTTTTCATTTATGACAGTGAGTGTCACTGTCTTTGGGAGGGATCACTGAGAGGAATGTCTGCAGAGCGGGTGTCGTGTACACTGTGTTAATGTTAGCCATTTCTCCAACACTGTGAGAATGTAAAATCATCTGCGTTTTCTGCTTGACCTTCTATGCCATTGACCTTTACAAAATGGCCTTTTTCCTCTTTCATATTTATACCGAAAGAGGAACAAGAAAATTGACCGCCAACAAACCTTCCACTCATTTTGTGATTCATAATTGCAAAATAATGAAGAGAAACAATTTGAAATCATTTCACAATCGCTATGACTCAACATCAGCTTCATTTTAACAAAGAATACCAAACAAGGGAGTCTTCTATTGAGTGCTAAATATAGGTAACAGATAATGAGTTACCACGTTCTATTGACTTTTTCCGCATTCACAAGGTAATTACAGTGTGATTTTAAGAGTACAGAAGAAAATATTCATTTTAAAGGACTTCTATTGTATTCGGAATTTTCAATACTTATAATTATCTTTCCGTGCCTAAGATTTATGTAAAAAGATCTGAACCCCTACAGAGACACTCTTTATTCTCAATCAAAACATATATTTAAACAAAAAAAACTGATAATCTATAATAATTCAAAATGGTAATGCAATTATTACAGAGTACTGGATCTTGTTGCAATGGCATGACAGGAGGTCTTTATGCACATCAGGAAAATGCAACAATTATCCAAAATACACCACCAGTTATGTTAAAAAGACGGATAGATGCAACTATTATGTTGTAAGGTAAATATAAAGCTATCAGACACAGTATTTAGCTCAGCTTTTCATCTAAAATATACTGGGGGAATCGGTACCCTCTTACATAAAGTGATACTGTTCTGTGTGGAAAGTAAAATGTTGACATGTATTATACAGCCACAGGGATCAGCCTGCATTAACAGCCTGTATACAGCCTGTATGCAGCCTGTATTAACTCTGCATGATCCCTTTTTTTGTGTCAAACTTTAACATTTTAAATTAAATAAACAGCAATCTCACTGATTTGTCAGCCTGCAGTGTAATTGATTCGACCTTACTTTTACAGAGCTTGTTATCTTGTGTCCAGTTAACTTAAAGGTAGGGTAGGTAATTCACTTCAGAAACACTTTTGTTATATTCCATGGAATGCTCTTAACATCCCGATAGCAATGAATATATTAAATGCTTTGACAATAAATACATAAAAAAATGCTAAAATAACTGGATGGCCTACCTGACTGTCAGCCGTCCATCTGTGCATGTGTGTTGAAGTAGGGGCTCTGTAGGGAAGTCTGAGGAAGGGGCAGATATTTAGTAGTTTCAAATTCTAGCGCACTCAAGCTGGTTTCTCCATTCTTACCTACCCTACCTTTAACTTGGTAACTTTTAGTAAAAATTAAAGTGTTGCTTACCAGACCCGGCGGCAGACATACGTGTCTGGGCGGGCATTTGATGTACCAGGGCGGGCCCACCCCGAAACTTACATTTCCCGGAAAAACTGAATTGTGAAAGAGCGGACATGCTGAAAACCCAACGCCTGCAGGGGGGTCTGGGGAGATTCTCCCCCAGGAGATTTTTTGAAATACTAACATAAAATACACATTCTGGTTCTCTCTTGAGAAGAAAAATAAATAAATCTATTACTACACAACATATTTAAAAAAAATGAATGCCATTTCAGTTTTTTGTTACTTTGTTCTGAAAGCTGAACCTGCTGCTCTTCACAGAGAGAAGAGGGAAGAGGCTGTGCATTACTTTACATTGTGGATAAGGGTGGATTGCCCCCATTGTTCTGTGTGTCAAAATGAAAGACAGCCCACACATCAATCATCAAACCGTGGGGTCTTATTTAATTACGTGTTGATTTATATCATCACGTAAGGTTGTATCGATGTATAGAGAGATGTACTGTAACTACAGCAAAAATATTCTCCGTCGGGACTTCCTGCAACAACACCACGTCGTTATCTTGATTCTGATTGGCCAGAAGACATTATCAAAGATGTTCTATTGAGAAGATGATCACTACGTGACAAAAGTTTTCAAACCGTTTCTAGTCTTCGGTATTTCCAGACAAGTGACTGCTGAAATCAATCTTACGAACTGCTGTCTGTGCAATTTACTCCGCGCGAGTTGGCGGACTTTATTTAGCTTACTTTAAAATCATTGTTCATGGTGGGGCTAAGCCATTTATTGGTATGGCTGTAGCCTACCCAAGTATACCCTGGCTCCGCCACTGAACATAATAATAAAACAATTAAAATGTTGTATTCAGCCCTGATTAAAACAGCGGGCCCAAATCCTGGATGGCCGGGCCCAAATCCTGGATGGGCGGGCCCGGCCCCATGGGGCCCGCCCATGACGCCGGGTCTGTTGCTTACACAGTAATGCATCAGTAATAAGATGAACACAATAATTTAACACAGGGCCCATTCTGCACAATAAGGGCTACTGTAAAGTACCTGTTATACTTTCAATCACTTAAGTAGCCTACATTTTGCTTTCGTGCACAATTACAATTATGAAAACAAAACAAACATTGGTTTTAAAATGGGGCACTTTCATTGAGTGGTTCTGCTATTTTCACTTCTTCCAGCTCTTTCTGTAGGCCAGGCCCGGACTGGCCATCGGGAGGACCGGGAGGTTTCCCGATGGCCTGGCCTGTTAAGTGGCCTGCTGGCCTGAGGATATTTTTTTGTATACGTATGTATTGTGAACGCAAAGCTGCGCAAATGTGGGTCTGACTCTGCCTCACAGAGGATGACTGGCTGTCTACATGATGAGGCCTGCCGACATGGCCACTTTCATACAGATCATACTCGATTGGTCTCTGTGTGTCATTCAAGCTCGGGAGGGTGTGTGTGTTATGTGTGGGGCGAGCGAGTGAGATAAAGCGCGCGCACCGGTTACGTGTTTTGTTGTTGTTGTTAGCATCTGGTGCTAGCTAGCTGCGCTAACGGATATAAGGAGCTGTTTCAACAACAAGGTGGGGGGAGAGTCCTCTCCTGTCAGACTGAGAGACTGATAACTACAGCTCAGGTGAGGTAAAGGACTCTCTGAGTGTTTAGATAGTTAACTTAGTCTAAGTTCTCTGTGGGTCTCAAACGGTTTGGTCACCATTTATGTAAACACATATTTCCATTTGAGGGGGGAGTGATTAGTAAAATATGCATGAATAATAAAAAAAATAAAAACGTTAACTAGGTGAAAAAAGGCAAGATAAACTATTAAAACTTGTTGAGAGCTAAAACTAGTCTTTGCTGCTGCCTCAAAGAGGAGGAGAGGAGGGAGACAGGTGAGGCTGGTTCAGGAGCACAGACAAACTCACAACTATAAATGAACCAAAAACAAATAAATAAACAAGTTTCAATGTTTTTTCATATTGGATATGGGATGTTATTGGTTATGGCCATGTTATTATGATTTTATGATTATTTAAATGTATACAGTTATGTTTCATATGGGTGTAGTCTCGTTATTTCCCCCTCAAAATGCACCAGATTGATGCATTTAAGTCCAACATTTAAAAACAAATCTTACCGGAGGAGCATGCCCCCGGACCCCCCTATAGGATTTGAGGTCCACCCCCACTTAAAATATGTTCACATAGGTTCCTAAATAGATTTGCACATTTTTTTAAATAGTAACCCATGTCCATATGTTTATTTTTGGGTAGTAGATTTAGAGCGCTATCACTACGGGCAGCAACGCTGTAAAAATTGACAAATAAATCCAGCAAAATGGCACAAAAAACTGGTAGTGGCCTGGCTGGGTGTATAATTCCCGGCCTGATTTATTGTCCCAGTCCGGCCCTGCTGTAGGCTAACACTTCAATACATTATGCTGCTGTAAGACTATTTTACTTCAGGAATTGTACTTATGTAAATCATTGTAAATTATTTGACAAGAGTAAAAAGGGAGGGTCCCTTCTGTAAAGGCTTGAGGACTGGTTGGAACCATAGGTTGGAACTGAGCACGAGATACTGTAGCATACTGCTCTGCTGCAGCGTCTGCGCATGCGTGGGACATAAAGGGGAAGGAGCGGAGACGTTTACATATTTCAAGTTAACTGTGGAGAAAACTTTCCTTCAGTGAGGAATAAAAGACGAACATACAGGTAGGACAGAGTTAATTACAAATACTTTTTTTGTTGGCAACATGGGAGCGAGTGCTACTATCAGGCATGTAAATATAGTTAGTTCACGGATGTTGACATAGCCAAAACTTTTGCTTACATCATAGTAGCATTAGCAACTCTTCGTCTACCCTGTAGCTTCTGTACCTGTTGATTTAAAAACGTGTTCCTTGAACACAACATGGTATTTGTTTAACTTCAAGTTTGACCAGTCCACCAAGTGTCATTAAAGGAACCGCTCTTGTTCTGACGCTGAACGTTCACTCAAAATGTCATAAAAAGAAAACAACTGTTGGGAAAAAAGGCCTCCAGTCAAATTTAGATCAGAAATATTACTGCTACAGGAGTTCCCTTTTGAGTTATGCTTTTTTGTCACATTTAGAGTCAGGGTTTAAAGACAAAAATCAGCGGTTACATACATTATAACTTTAACCACCTCCGCGTGACTGAGCGTGGCCGAGCTCAGTGAGGAAGGCGGGGCTGTGTTGTGAGGATGTGACACTTCTGAAACCTCAAACACTATTTACTTTTAGTTTCTGCAAAGGCACGGTTCACCATGACAAACCCCCTGATTCCAAGTTTAGACATAGTCAAATGTAACCACAGTCGTAATTATGTTGATATCCACATGCCCTCCAGGATTTACAAAGCTCCTTAAAGTAACCAAGCAAGCCATTTACTAGTTTACTATTTACTTAAAAGTAGTAGTAGTAGTAGTAGTAGTAGTAGTAGTAGTAGTAGTAGTAGTAGTAGTAGTAGTAGTAGTAGTAGTGGTTGAAGTAGTAGTAGGCCTACTAAGTACACTTTTCAGTATTTCCAATATGTTACTGTCTTTACTGTAATACATTCAGATGAAAAATATTGTATGCTACTATTTAATCCACTACATTTGCTCGTTTCTTTGAATACATAGAATTTACACACAGGTGGTCAGAGCTGCAACAATATGGCGATTGCCAAACAATTATATTCAACAGTATTGGTTTGTAGTTAATACATATATATATATATATATACCACATATACCAAAGATAATTCCTCGTGTAAACCTACTTTGTAATAAAACCGATGCTGAAAGTTATTTTTCATTCAAATATGGCAGATAATACCAGCGGTATTACAGTACAGTATATTTACTGTTAAATAAAAAAGTATTTTCTCTGTTTCAATCATTAAACTTAATTTATTTGGGTTTTGAACTGAACTGGCCCTAATGGTACATTTGTCAAATATAAGGTTATAGAATAAGATATCCAACAGTATATTTAGTGGTTATAACTAGCTTCGGCTCTCCAAGCTACAAACAAAGCTCTTTCTTTGTTCTTTTATGAAGGGGTCATTTAGCTGTACAATGAAAAGAAATCAATATCATTTTGCTACTTTTACTGAAAGATCTGACATTTCCGACAGCACAGAAAACCATCTTATCTCTTATCTTAAGAGCATGTTGTTTTTCTCTGCAACCAAATAAAATACCACATGATTTTCATGCGTCCTCCTCCTTTAGCTGGCCTGCAGTATGCCAGTCACGGGGGTCATCTGATTGAATCTTTAATTGCAGGAACACGACTTAAACTTAAAGAAATTAAAAGCAGCTTAGTTGTTTGGATGAACAGCTGCATCCTCTTGTTAGGCCAACCCTGATAGGACAAGGTCTCTTCTGTGTAGAGCTGTAATTATTAGATCATTCATCCATCAGTGAATGCACAGAAAAGGTTAATAATCGAATAATCATTTAAGTAAAAATGTAACATATTCTCTGGTTACAGCACCTTAAATGTCAATTTTATTCTTTTTGGGGGGGGGGGGGGGGGGGGGGGGGGGGGAATTGCATAATTTCTCTTTTGTTATTATCAATGACGATGTATTATCTTTAGCAACTGGACACAACAACCTGGGGCCTGGGCTATGGGAAACTGTGGAAGACTTGTTCTACATTTTTTGATGTTCTTAATACCTTTAAAGGGAAAATAATTGATAATCGCAATAACCGGTAGCTACACTCTTGTTTTGCTGTGTTTTTGAGTTTGAAGTGTTGAAGGAAATGCAAATGTATGGCTTTTTTCATTTTTCGAGCAAAAATGTCAAGTATTTGCTTGTTTGAGGGTTTGATATTTACTTAATATTAAATAATAATTGTTAGGGTTTTGTACTGTAGGTGGGTACAAAGACTGTGTCCTGCATCTTTCAGTAGGTTATCTTCAGACGTATCAACAATGAATCAATAAAACAAAGAAAAGTGTTGTTACTTGCAGTTCTTAATTTTGTCTTATCACTGTGACTAGCAGCTTTTGTCTCTTGGAGGCCGTTTCTCAGTGTATGATCAATGTGTGCAGAGAAGCTGCTCCGCTGCAGTGATGTCTGCCCTGTGGTGGCCCCTGTCGGACTCCAATGGCACGACTCCCGCCGGCTTCCCGGACAACGGGAGCTGCTTCAGCGCCACACAGAGCACCGTGCTGAAGGGAGTCGGCTTTGGAGGAGTGCCAATCGTGCTGCTGCTCGATTTCTGTGTCTTTCTGGTACGTCCACTAATGAACTGTGTCTGTCTGCCTGTTATTGAATCAAGAGAGGAAAGACTGGAAATCATTCTGAGGCAATCCCGAACAAAGTGCCTTATAGTTTCTCTAATTATATCTTTATTTTAACGTAAAAAATACAGAAGAACATTCCTTTCCCATTAAGATGTACATCAACTGATTAAATCCATACTTTCCAACCCCTGCTTTATTTGTGTTATCTATATAAGTTATCACCCATTGTCATGAGTTTAAAGCTGATTGGTTCTATTTCTCATGTGACCCACAGGTGTTGCTGATGGTCTTCTCTATTATCAGGAGGAAGTTCTGGGACTACGGGCGTCTGGCATTAGTTACAGACGAAGGGTCGGTTCATGGTTTTCAATGTGCAATACTGTCCAGAATAGTGAAAGATGAAAATGATTTGTTCCTTAACTATCCACTTTGTGTATCAGGTTCACAGAGTCAACACACCGACGCTATGGACACAAGTCATCCATAGCGTCCAATACGGATGACCTTGAGTATGAATTGGTATGTAAAAGAAGACATTGGTTTTTAAAGGGGCCCTGTTATTCTTTAGGGGTTTTCCTTTCCCTGTAGTGTGGTATATAGGTTCTTGTGACAGACAGAGTAGGCCAGCTAACTCTGGTTTCACACAGAGGGTGAAAAGAGCTGCTGCAGCACAGGCTTGATAAGAAATATAAAGCACTTTTTGAACATTAAAGCACGTAAACATGTCATAGTAGAGGCACACAATACAAATATGAACCTGAAAACTAACATAATATCGCCTTTTTAATCATTTTAAACCGTAACAATAAATAAATGACTATCCTTCATTAATGCATATTTCACTGTATGTACTGTTAGGGAAATAATTGTCCTAGACTCCTAGATATGACGTGCATGACCGACCCTGACGTCTGTTATCTCCTTTAAGGAGAGAGGCTGCTTCAGCCATAATGTTGTTGTTCCAATTCTATGACCGGGCAACCCTAGGTCACAGATGGTTTATTGTTGTGGGTACACTGGGACACTTCCTTCTCGGTGTTTGTGGACTCCAAGGTGTGAAATCTTCGAGGCCATAAGTGTCAGACGCAAGTAACTCAGTTTTCCCAACTGTTTAGGCTATCTTCTCAAATATGTTGATTACTCTCTGCGAAACCAGTTAAATGGGCCAACGAGAGAGAGGCGCTCCAGAATTGACGTGGCAACTCTCCCGTGCAGTCAGACCGTGGCTGCTGTGACTTGTGATGTGAATAAACCATCAGTGTCACATCAAAGCTCCTGCTCTTCCCGTGTCTCTTTCCTGAGTCGGTGACTCCCACTGCATTGCTACACAGAAGTTTCCCTTACATGTACTATTTTCTGTTTTAGGGATTTTGCTCTTGGCTGCCTTTCATCCTCAGAATGGAGTGAGTGACATTTGCTCAATATTACTGATATTGGGGCTAAACCAAAGCTATATTGATTTGTTGTATATAATCCATGTGTTGGTGCTTTCTAATCAGTGTGTGTTGGTGTGTTTCAGCAAGGGAAAAATAAAAACCAGGT
Organism: Pseudochaenichthys georgianus; assembly: GCF_902827115.2. Lineage (NCBI taxonomy): Eukaryota > Metazoa > Chordata > Actinopteri > Perciformes > Channichthyidae > Pseudochaenichthys > Pseudochaenichthys georgianus. The sequence continues at coordinate 18,808,505 of NC_047526.1, forward strand.
GTGGCATGGATGCTGTTCACTACCTGTCCTTCCAGCGTCATCTGATCGTCCTGCTGATCGTCTTAACCGTCACCTCGCTCTCAATCATACTGCCTGTCAACATGACGGGAGACCTGCTGGGTGCGTTTTTTGCATGTGTCTCTTAATGGCTAAAACTATAGAAAACACATAAGTGTATGGGTCAGGTGTGCATTTATGATGGCTTCAAATGTAATTCAATTGAGTCTAATTTAGAATCTGCACTGACCATTTTCAAAGCAAGAAGGCTTTACTTTCCTCATAAAGACGTTTAACGTGCACTTTTACTTTTTGTATCACAACGTACCTACACTGGAATCACATTTCCAAATAGACATGTTTATATAGTTAACAAATTATAATTATCCATATCTGCATATAGATTTAAACACCTTTAATTTAAATATATTACTATTACTTATTATTATTCTCCTTTTGTGAACCCTTTCCTATCCTGGTCTTCAATGTTATTGAAGCTATGACTCATTACTGACTTATCTCATATTATAATCAGTGACTTCAAGTCCCAAAAGTGTGTTTATTTATTTGTGTGTGAAATGCAGGCTGCTTGTATATCTTTTTCAGTTGTGTTCATATTTACATTGGCACTAGTAGGTCTCTTGTTTATTAAAATGCTCTTTCTTTCTGTCAGGTAATGACCCAGAGAGTTTTGGAAGGACAACGGTGGGAAATATCCAAATGGGGTAACTACTGTACCCTATACAAACATTTTTTAATATAAAAACAAAAGTTTGTATTAGAATACCATTTTTTGGGTTGGTCATGACTAAATGCTTACTGATGACTGTCATTTCCTTTCTGCTCGTAGAAGCAACATGTTATGGCTGCATACAGTGTTTGCAGTTCTGTACCTGATCCTGACTGTTGTTGTGCTGCGGCATCACACGTCACAGATGAAGGGCATGCGCAGAGAGACGGTGAGTCTCTCACTAGGTTTAAGGTCATTGGGCACAGTTCTCGCTCTGACAGTGTCCACATTACTGACTTGAGGATATTGTAACAACAATACTATGTGCGCTATATAATGTATACTATTTACCAATGAGTTTACTGGATGATGCTTCAGTACTCAGACTGTAACATCTCTGTGGGCAATATTCACTTTTTATTCTCTTTTAATATTCCATATGTTCACTTACGTCTACTTGTTTTTTTTACCATGGATGTGTAATTAATTATTTTACGTGTGTTTGCCTCTTTATTGAATATATTACTCTTACTTTTGTCTGCACTGTCCCTTCACTGTAACATGCACGTTCACTGCTGAGGGATGATTAAAGGATTTCTATTTCTGTAATAAGTCAGATTACAGAGTTGAAATGCTGTGGCTCACCGGTGCTGCTCCCTGACTAGTCTTCATTTCTGTTTCGTTTCTAGGCGAGAGACACTTTGTTTGTGTGCTCAGTCCCTAAAACGGCGACAGAGGAAGCTGTAAAGACCCATTTCATGTAAGTTCACTGCATTGATGCGATTTACACTTTCCTAAGTTGGTAAAGTCACATTTTCAAGCTCGATTTCTCAATATCAACGCTGTTTTTGCACAGAGAGGCGTACCCTTCCTGTCGAGTGTGTGCTGTGACCCTGGGCTATAACGTGGCCAAGCTCATGCACCTGGATAAAGAAAAGTAAGAAAACACAAGAAACAATCAATAAAATGACAATTATGTTCTCTTTTATCAGTGTATCCTATTTTTATATTGGTCTGTGCATTGATAATATCCACAAAGATAATTTCAACCTAACGGAGCAGCTTTATTGACCTTTTTAGTGTTATAGCTCATTATTTCAAATCAACAAGAGCTTACCTTACAATATTAAATTGGTTTCAGATGTTGTACGCTTGTCTGCAGAAGGAATCGTTGCAATCATGTTCATGTGTGGAATACTCAGGGGATATTAACTTCAGCTTTATCTTTACCTAGTTTAATCAACTTGTATTTATTTTTATTCGCCCTCAGGGAGCGAGCTGGAAAAAACCTGCGCTACTACGAGCATGTCCTGGAGAAAACAGGGAAAGTTGAGTTGATTAACCCCCGTTTGTGCGGTCACCTCTGTTGCTGCGCCAGCTCTGAGAAGGTGAGATGGAGCAGGGACTAGACGGGTTGGAACAGGGTGTGAAGATGCTTTTGTTTTCTATGTTCAAAAACAGGTTGAGAAAATTAAAGCAATACTGCATACATGTTGTTTTCTATGACTTCAAAGCTCAAAAACTATACAGCGGAAATGTTTTTTATTTATTTACAATGAAAGTGAATAAAGCAAACATGTTAAGTAGTTCATGAGATAAAAATAAAGGTTGTTTCAAGTAAAGCCTTTAATCTGTGTGTGTGTGTGTGTGTGTGTGTGTGTGTGTGTGTGTGTGTGTGTGTGTGTGTGTGTGTGTGTGTGTGTGTGTGTGTGTGTGTGTGTGTGTGTGTGTGTGTGTGTGTGTGTGTGTGTGTGTGTGTGTGTGTGTGTGTGTGTGTGTGTGTGTGTGTGTGTGTGTGTGTGTGTCATCAGGTTGATGCCGTAGAGTTCTACAGAACTCAAGAAAAATACCTGCTGGAGGAGGTGAGGAAGCAGACGGAGCTGGTGCCACAGCGCCCCCTGGGGATGGCCTTCATCACCTTGCAGACCGAGGCTATGGCCAAATAGTGAGTACCAGATTAAAGGTTTCTTCACCTGTCAGTACTGCCTCTGTATTTTACTGCCAGAGGTACTACTTCTACCTTTGAAATGTATAAATGTGTCTGTTGATTGTGTGTATATATATATATACATATTTGTATACATATTTGTATTTTGTATTCCTCTGGATTGTGGGAAACGGTATTTTGATCTCTCTGTCTGTACACACAAACTGAAAGATTGACAATAAAATTCCCTTTGACTTTGATAAGGGTATTTCCCTTAGTATTGCTAGTTTACGGCTGGCATGGCAGTGTTATGTCAACTAACTGTAATTGTTTCTCTGATGTTGTTTTTTGATTCTGCTCTAATCTTGAATTTGATATCTCGATTTTATTGTCATGTGACTCTTTATTGGAAGCAGCTTTGGTGTTGTGTATCAAAGTGCATCACTAACAGTTGTCTTTCACTCACTCCAGCATCCTGAAGGACTTCAACGCTCTGGAGTGTGGGGGCACAGGCTTCCTCTGCGGGAGGACGCCCCAGCCGTCATCCGACAGCTCAACTCTGAAAGTGAACAAGTGGAGCGTCAGCTTTGCACCCCATCCCAAAAATGTGTTCTGGTGAGACCTGAAACACAGTGCGTGCTCCATGAAAATCATATGACTTGGTTTCTATACAACTGGTGCCAATAGGGCTGGGCAATAATTCAATTTTGTCGTAATTTGACTTTTAGTGGCATCACATGGTGAAATTACATTTAGGTGATTCCAATTATAACATAATTAAATGTACTTTTAAAGTTGTATTTGTTGGTCTGATGTAACTCATTAAAGTGCAACAAAATGCATTCACTGTTAGATGTTTAACGTTATAAAGTGAACTACTTTTGCTTGAGTTTCAACTTGGCATGGGATGAAGAAGAACCTATTAGCATTTGTGTGGATCTGTATCCTAGCATGATATTCAAATTATGTTTAACATTAAATAATGAGTCTTTATTAAACAAAGAGTGTGCATACATAACATTAATTAAAAAAATATTCAGAAATAATATTTCCTTACTGGGTCAGAACAAGTTAGAACAAAAACTCAGAAACAGCTATTGACGGGTTTTCTTAGAAGCTCATGAACACACCAAAGTCAATTGAACGACTTCCCAACTCAACTGTGGAAAATAGCAACCTAAGTTATGTGACAATGTTGACAAAAATAACTACATTTGACATTTTGAAGTAGAGCAAGATAATTGGTATCACTATCGGATGTTAACAGTTTAACCCATACTGTAATGTTTTTGCAACTTTGTGTTTAACAGTCACGTTGTTTCTGTTTACTCTTTCCCCATCATTCAGGGAGAATCTGTCACTGCGTGGTTTCCACTGGTACATGCGCTACTTGATGCTCAACTTCCTCCTTTTCTTCCTGCTCACCTTCCTCACAACTCCCACCATCATCATCAGCACCATGGACAAGTTCAACGTGACGATGCCCATCTACTATCTCAATGTGAGTCCTACACATGCAGACTCGCCTCCGTGACACACTTCAGCTTTAAAGCTATGAACCTAGTTTGTTTTGTTTCCCCCCCCAGAGTCCCATCATCAGTCAGTTCTTCCCCACTCTGCTGCTGTGGTCCTTCTCTGCCCTGCTGCCTACCATAGTTTACTACTCTACAATAGGAGAGGCACACTGGAGCAGGTATTAAACACACACACACACACACACACACACACACACACACACACACACACACACACACACACACACACACACACACACACACACACACACACACACACACACACACACACACACACACACACACACACACACACACACACACACACACACACACACACACAGTACACACAGTGATTTGTTTCTCTTAGCTGAGGACATTTTGTTTCTGTAACACCAGTTTTGATCGTGTGCCATCTGTGTCTCAGGTCCAGTGAGCAGCTGAGTATGATGCGTAAGCTTTACTTCTTCCTGCTCTTCATGGTGCTGATCCTCCCCTCGCTGGGGCTCACAAGGTAATCAACATCACTTTGAATAGGCAACTGACTGTCCTTCAACGAGGGCAGGGGTGTCCAAATTACGGCCCGGGGGCCAAATGTGGCCATTTTGAATCAGCCCTCAGCAAATTCAAAAAGTATAATGGAGTATGGCCCACAAATGAAACTTGTGCTTGTCTTGTATTGTACTTCTTCAATATAGATGAAAACAGATATTACACAGTATTCATGTTCTAAGAAGCTCACTTTTTCAAACAAATTTAGTCAATTAAAGTTGAAACATTTTCTATCAAATCTAAGTTGATAAGAAAAAAGCCCAATAACACGCTTGAAATGAACCCTTCCTATTGCCTCTGATGATAAGCAATCTGAGGCTCCTGTTTTTAAGTAACGAGCTGCTAAATAAATCAATGAAAGCTTTTGGAGAGCTGTGATATAGGCTGTTGTTTTTCTTAGAGCATATTCAAGTATTAAGCATAAATGACCTACATTTGATTAATTTTGCTAACTTATGAGGCATTATACCTCACCTCTAGTGAGCGGTCCAGCCCTTCGCATATCTTTCTGTATGTGGCCCTCGGTGAACAAAGTTTGGACACCCCTGATCTAGGGGAAGAAGTGATTTAGTTGTCGTCTAATATAGCAATCAGTTTTTGGTAGAAACACTGATAAATGGGGAACGTAAAGGCAAACCTCCTCATCCCACCAAGGACAAAACTGAAGACCATGGGAGACCGAGCCTTCTGCTCCGAGACTGTGGAATGCCCTCCCAAGCCAGCTGAGGACACCACAGACTGTGGAGGCTTTCAAAAAAGGCCTAAAAACGCATCTTTTTAGAAAAGCCTTTAACTAGATTTTTAAATCCCCCACATTAAGCCATGCCGGCATGAATGTCACAGCTTTGATTATGTTGTTTAAATTGTTTTTAAATTGTTTTTTATTGTTTTTGTTTCACCCTTTTTAATTTTGTAGCACTTTGAGTTTTGTTTACGCAAATGAAAAGTGCGCTTATTAATAAAATATATTATTATTAACTTGGATTACATGAGGGAGGCTCCAAGCTGTAATTATTTTGATTATAGAATACACATTTTGTCTATAAAATGTCATAATACATTGAAAAATGTCCATGCAAGTCTAATCAAAAAGTCTAAGTGATATCTTTAAACATCCTGTTTTGTCCATCCATAACCTAAAGGTATTCTGTTTTTAGTATGACAGGAAACCTCCATATTTGAGTGACTGAAAACAGCCATTTCTGCCATTTGAATGAAAGATTACTTTCAAAATGTTTGACACTAACTTTTTAATTGATCAACCCATGTTTACAGTAGGGAGAACATTGCCTAACATTTTGCAATATCTTTCTCTTTCTCCTTTAGTCTTGCGGTGTTCTTCCGCTGGCTGTTTGATACGAAGTTTCTCGCTGATGGGAAACTGAGGTTTGAGTAAGTAATCCTGCTTTTTTGTTTCTTGTGTATTTAAAATCAAATAGTGACAAACTGTGTGCGTGTACATGCACTCAATCATTTTCACGTGTCTCATACTGTACCACAAGCTGTAAAAACAACACTTGTTCATTGCATGCACTACAAACACACACTCAAGTCTATCGAGTAACCATCAATGAAACGGCTTTGTGTGTCGTGCTGAAAATCCTGTGGTTGTAGTTGTGCTGTTTCAATGCTTTAGTTATGTTGTTGCTGTTTGTTGTGGTTGTTATTTTGTTTTGATGTTGTTATTTTAAAGTGAATATGTGCCGTCATGTGTTTGTTTTTATATCAGGAGTTATCTTAACAGAGATGTTTTTTACCCTTACACCAGATGCGTGTTCCTACCTGACCAGGGGGCATTTTTTGTCAACTACGTCATCACAGCAGCCCTAGTGGGCTCTGGGATGGATTTGCTGCGGTTGCCAGGGTTACTGCTTTACATCATTCGCATGGTGTTTGCGCGCTCTGCTGCTGAAAGGAAATATGTCAAAGAGGTTTGTGAAGGCATTTCAATGAAAATTGCTACACCTAAAAAAAAGTTGTTTAAGTCAAGTAAATGAAAAGTTAACAGAAGACAATATTACATTTGTAGTTTTGTTTTAATTGATTCCCAGCCTCATTTCAACATTAACAAGCCACCTTTTTTACCTTCTATTTACAGAACCAGGCCTATGAGTTTGAATATGGAGCCATGTATGGCTGGTGCCTGTGTGTCTTCACTGTCATCATGGCTTACAGCATCATATGTCCTATTATTGTCCCTTTTGGTAAGTATTAATTTGTTGCTGTACACAAGCAGCATGACAACCAGTCATATACATGTACAGTTTATTTCCACTCAGCTACAGGGTACGGTTTATAATGGCTGTGCTGTGTGTCCCACCCCCCTCAGGCCTCCTGTACATGATGCTGAAACACCTGGTGGACAAACACAACATGTACTTTGCCTACCTGCCTGCTCGCCTCGACAGCCAGGTGCACCTGGGAGCTGTCAATCAAGCCTTGGCTGCACCCATCATCTGCCTGATATGGCTCTACTTCTTTTCTGTCCTCAGACAAGGTTAGAAACAAGCGTGGGCGTAACCTGGAGAAAGTAACCGTCCGTAAAGGGACCTGAGATTCCCTCATGGCAATGAAGAGATAGAAATATTAAAAACATGTAAATGGAAACACAAATATCTTGTAAGAAAGCTTGGTTGGTGTGTTAAAATGTTTAAAGGGGTATTTTGGATATTTAAAAGTGAGGTTGTTCTTATTATAATCAGTGTATTTCCTACAATTGATGGTGGTCAGCACAGCCCCAGTTTGGAGAAAAACACTGAGTAAAAGCCTTTCTTAAAATAATATATATAAATATAAAGAAACGTCCTCTGGAGGGAACTTTGGGATATGAGCCTTTGCAGACCGTTTCCATGCACACAAACCTATATAACAAACTACAGGAAAGGAAAACCCCCAAAAGCACAATATAGACTGTTTCTTACTACATAATCACATGTATGTGTTTTCATGCGGCCACACAAAGTGAAATGGCTGTGTCGCTTTTTGAACTATGCGTGTGTTGTTTCAGGTTTCTGGGCTCCCCCCGCTCTGTTCACTCTGGTGGTCCTGTGTATCACCGTCTTCATCTGCATTGGTTACACCTGCTTTGGTAATTTCAAGTACCTCAGTCCACACAACTATGAGGTGAGCGTTTGGTTTGGTATGCTGTTACTCTCTTTGTCCTCCTCCACTCTGAGCCTTCATGTTGTTTATGTTCTCCTGCAGGTGAAAGAGGAGGACGAGGACACAGAGAAAGGAGTGGAAGAAAACACCATGGTACTGTACTTGTTCCCAAACAAAGCACACAGTGTGAATACAAAGACCACATGTTAGGGCAGGACAGATCTTTAGTTAACCCACCTGAGCTTTGCTGGTAAATTCTATAAACCCATTTGTCACCACCCTCACGGTTTGTTACTCATTAACAAAGTGAACATACCGGAGCTGTTGAGGTCATTTCTGAACCTTATGTTAAAGACCCAATCAGCTATTGTTGCAGTGAACTTTAGCAGTTATTCAAACATGTCCTAGTTTGCCAACTTACTTAATCTTCAACATTCTTTTCTATAAAAAATTATACTTTGGCCTTTGAGTGTATTAGTTTCCTCACACACACCAGGGAGCATGTTGCAAACGAATATTGAGAAACACCCCGTTGTTGATTTCAGCTCTTTTCTCTTTTGTATTCTTTGATTGCAGGTCTATCTTCCCAGAGTGCTTGATCCCAAATCGCCTGCCAGCGCACAAGAGGGATCTAAAATGCCCTCTTACGGTTCTACGATGGGAAGCTCCGCCCACAGCACCAGCCCCTTGGCGGAGAGCGTGTCGGATGGCTGAATCAGCGCGTCCCAGAACTGAGTCAAAGCTTGGGAGGATGCCTATGACTTCTTGGATGTAAAATCTGATTTCTGATCATTTCTGCATTTAAGTCGGCGTTTGAATTCCCTTCCACTGCTGAGTAGGATGAGACATTTATTTTTGAGAGAAAGAGAACAACGTGCAACTCTTATAGCACTGTCACCCACATGCTAAATGGTATATGGATTGCATATATCATCCTATGTCTTTGTGACCCTTCAAAATGCTTTGTCATGTACAAGTCGCATACACACAATAATACAGAGGCAGGGGCTTCGGGAGACATTCACACACACCATTGGCGATGTCATGAAGACCAATTTGGGGTTCAAAAACTCGGCCCATTGGACAGTTTTACATGTTGACAGCAGGGGCTGCGGATCAACACCAATCAGACCTCCTGATTGGTGGATGACCACTTAGCTTCATAAGCAACAGCCGCCCCATTGGCCGACCAAAAGTTAGTAAATGTATGAGTTAAAAGTACAAGTAGGGGACATTGTGTTAGAGTAAAAATAACTTTCTACAGGATAGAAGGTACATAGGATTTTTTATAATATAATAATTTATGTTCTATCTGATAAATATTTTCACTTGATCAGCATAGCAGACACAACCTGCTGAGTCTTCTATTTGAAGCTTATCAATCATAAAGCACAGTTCATTTTTGTATTTTCTGTAAAAGACCTCTCTGCAACAAATTAATTGCCAAAAACCTGACATTTCAAACAAACCAGATCCATATCCTGCACTAATCATGCAAGGATTACCAGAACCAGCCAGCAACACTGATGCCAAAGAGGTGAACAGGCAGAGCTTTCTGTTTGTTAAGATTTCTTCACTGCGCCTTTTGTGATGCGATATGTCAACACCTGCCAAGGGAATAACTTATTTCCTCATGTTCATAATGCACTTTTTGTATCAAGAGAGGCCTGTTTTGTGTCGACTAACGTAACCTTTAAGTGGGCTTTTGTATTGAAACATTCTTTTTATCAGTATTGCAGGGGTTTTGCAACCAAAACTGTTATTTTTCTACATATAACTTTAAGGGTTAGGGTGGGATTATATAACGATTAGAGCCATAAAGCCATTCTTTTTTCAATCATGCTGTCCCATAAAAGAAGGATTTCTGATTAAGAACTTGGTCAATTTTTATTTGGATGTTATATTTTTTTATACTATACCTGTATGTTTTTGCAGCTGTATATTAACAAGTACTAAAGGCATAATTGTACATGTGCAATGGTTGGTAATAATGGTGCTGAGAAATAATACAAATGTTCCGGTTATGCCTGTGTTTTGTCATTAGGGGGCACTGTTGAGCTGCAGTGGGTTAGCTTGACTTGATACATTCATGCAGCAGTGCAAAGGGACTAATGCACAATGTTGCATTGAGGATTTCTAACTTATACTGACATTGGTATGAGCCAGTTTACTGGGTGACTTTTCCAGTGGCTCCACCTCCTCACCTGATCCTTCCCTATTGTCTCCCTTTCCTTTTGCTTCCTTTTTCCCCTGCCCTTTCCCCCTTTCTCGCCACGGAAGCTGCCTCAGCTGAGAAAGACCTCTTTTGTTGTTTGAGGATTTTTAGCGTGCTGTATGGATTAGCACAGTTGTTAAATATGGGTAATGAAGTGCTAAACTAACATATATAGTGGTGAAAAGAGGGGATTAAACAAGGATACGTTTCCCATACTGTGCCTACAAAACAGGAAAAGTAGCTACTAAAGGGCTCCTTAATAACTTAACAACTGAACACTTTTAAATATGTGAAACATTTTTCTATTAGGTTTCATTATTTGCCTTATAGATGTCTAATATTACATTATAGGCCTAACACATTAAGACATTCATTGCACTTTAGCTGCTGATAAATACATATTTTGTGACTGGCCACTCAAAGTTTGAAGATTGTTTACCAAAGAGACTGAAAACACTTATTTAAAATCTTTTTTTTTTTTAAGTGCACAAAGGTTATTGACTGAATTTCACCCCTCATGTCGGACAAAGATTAGGCATTACAAAACAATCTCTCTCTTGTTTACTCTTTCTCAAGTATTATTTCAGTGTGTGCGTGTGTGTGAGAGAGATTAACCAATACAAACACTCTTCTCAGTGCTAAACGTTCCCCAGTATGCCAAAAGCGATAATAAAACCGATAATATAGATTCTTTTTTTCTTTACGAAAAATGTAATAATCACAAAAACACACACTGTATGACTCCCATGCAAAGAAACTCAGAGATAGATTCGAACAGACATACCTCAACAAAGTCACATGAGAAAGCTGTGCAGGGTCAGGATGCGGGGGCACTAATAACTTGCAGATATCCTCGTGTGGCCCCAAGGATGAGCTGGGAAAGAGAAGAGTGTTTGATATCAGACACCTTGATATATTGTCTGTACAGTACGTTGTGAATGTGTTTTTAAATGCACTTGCTGTTAAAGACTATCTCGTGAGTTCAGCTGGACAGGAGTAATGTGGACGTTAAGGCTGAAGGAGCCTGGGAAGCAGCCGCAGCCATAACTGCAGTGTGCAGCTTTGCAAAACCCATTCTTTGACCCGATGTTTAACACACACCACAAATCCACTGGCTCAGTTTCGGCCCACATGGTTCTAGGCTCTACTAATGGGTGTGTGAAAGTTTGATCCATATACATGCAGACTGGGAGCAGTTTGTGGCTTCTCGTGTTCGAGCAGCTCTCAGAGGTTCTCACAGATGTACATATCATGCTCTTCATCTGGACACCTCAATAATTCCTCTAACTTAAAAAGGGTTATATTAAAGAAAATGGTCAAATTTAAAGCGTCAGAGCTGAGATATCTCGACCTTGCATCGGATAAGATAGCATCTCTTTGCCTAGTTAATGCCGGAAACGCAATGCCCTATCTGCTCGTTTCTTTAAAAAGAAAATGGACTCAAGTGTAATTTGAAATAACCTGGATGAGCAGTAATGAGTTTGGTAGTGCTTAACTTGACATATCACTGCCTTTCTAATCATTTCCAATACGTTTTTGGGATAGAAATGATGTCACTTTGTTCCAAGACAATCAAGGAAATTATCAGAAGATTTACAGACAAGATAATTTTTAAATTACAGTTTTAAAGTGTTTTAAAAGGAATACTATTATTTGCTTTCCCGCCGAGAGTAAGGTTAGATGACCGATAGCACTCATGCTAAATGTGGAGCTACAGCTAGGATATATGTGTGCACCGATTAAACCAACAAGATGATCATTTAAACTTTAGATACCTTCTGTTAGCGCTTGCTGCCCATGTTTGTGCTAAGCTAAGCTATCTGGCAGATGGCGGTAGGTTGGTATTTAGCGCACAGACATGAGGGTGCCTATTTAAGTACGGATTTTAAAGCGAACAAATGACAAAATATCAATGAGTAACGGTCAAAATGAGCTCAAACTAATTGTTTTCATATCTGTACTGTCAATTCTTGTTACGTATTGGCCGAAACATTCACAGAGCAACAAACTTGCCCGCATTGATAGCATAGCAGTTTATATATACATTTGTAGCTAATCTAGCTAATCTAAACAGAAATGTGGATTCTAGATGGATGCAAGAAACACACATTTCGGAGAGTAATCAGGCTTTGAAATGTGAGGAAAACAGAGTAAACCTATTGATGATAATTATAGTTCTTTAAGCAGTTCTCGGCTCCCAGGTCAAAGGAAACACACAATTGAGTCTTTAAAGCATTACTAGTTTACACAACACGCCCTTCTCCGGATCAAAATATTTATCCCGTGTTAATCCAAAACCTCTGTTTGTGTGTAGGTGTGCAACCCACTGAACCCAGTGCCCTCCATGCATTCTTGGTATTATTGTCGTCTGTACTTTTGTGTACCACAGACACTATTATTTAGTCACTTCACTCCCTCTCAGTATTCACTTAATTCTGCACTCCCAGGCCACTGAATGTAATAAAGAACCTGTGTGTGTGTGTGTGTGTGTGTGTGTGCGTGCGTGCGTGCGTGCGTGTATCAAAAAGGAATTAAACCCCATTTTGGAGTTCTGAGGTTTTTGAGGTCAGGTTTCCTTCATGTCACCACCAAGATCGATGGATGTGACCTCTGACTGCTCCAATTTGTATATAAACATAGCACCGGCCAATCACAGCATCGCGTGGGATGGTGCCAGCCAATCAGAGTGTATGGCAGCATCATGCTCCGTGGCACTCCCATCTTTTGTCCGTCAGGATTAGTGCCATGGCAACGCTGGTCGCCTGGGAGGTGAGTTTCCCAAGGCAGTGGGACTGGGACAGAAACAGGCCGTTCAGTCCAAGTATTGCTTCCCTCCCCGGCCAATTGGGGAACAGAACTGGAGTGGTGTGTCGGTTCGGGTCACTCGGTGGCTTCCAACTCCAAAACTTCCACCTTAGATGCCAACTCTAATGAGGTGACATCCTGAGCCACAAGCTTAAAGTGTGTTTGTCTGTGTGTGTGAGTAAGTGGGTGGGTTGGTGAAGGGGCTGTCCTTGTGTGTACTCTTCTGTGTGGGACACTCTGTAGAAAAGTCACCCCACTCTCCTCTCGCTTTTCTGTTGGTGGACTACATTAGCCAGAAGGGCGGAGGGCCAGACAGCTGAAATCACCGCTGCTGATGAAGCATGTGACTCCAGACCGAGGTCCTTTTGTTTGGACAATCGCAGCCAACACACAGAGCCCGGGAATAGCAGTGTGGCATGGGAAATGTCAAGCATGGGAATTATTAAAACCAGCTTCTGTTCTCCAGAGAAACCGCCTGTATTGGGTTTTTAAAGTCACAACTCTTAAGATTTTCATCAAATACAATTATATGATATATAATGTATTCGATTTTTGTCTCAACACTTCCCATTCAATGTATTTGCATTCTGTAATGACCTTTTTGGACAGTAGTTCTCATTGTTGGTGGCCGAGACCGCCATTCCCAAGCTGGATTCAAATTGCCTTCAAACGCCTAAGTTATTCATCGGAAACAATGCACGCTTCACATTGAATTGGCTGGTCGGATGCAACGGCAGTAGGAAATGGAAATGATGGATTTGCAGCCACTTTATGCAGCTCTGATAGAGTGTGAGGTGAATGAGCAGTGAACAGAGACGGCCAATATCAGTGATGCTGGATATGTGTGTGTGAAAACAATTTCACTGGTGGACCCAGAAAGTAAAAAACAAATGCTTTAAAAGACATGTTATTACGCATAATTGTAGAAAAGCTAAATAGTATCAAAAACAGGGTTTGAGATGATTTAATCTTGACTTTAAGTGGTTGGGAAATGAGTATTAAGATATGATTTATAAAACAAACAACTAGCATGAATTACAAGACAGCCATGTTTTTCAATGTGTTCTGTCAAACTCATAAACCCAGAGACAATTGAAGTCAAAGCCAAGATTGTCAATCAAGGTGGGAGACCAAAATAGAATCACTAACCGCAAGATTAGCCCAACACTAGCACTATCCACAATCAGTTGCTGGACAGTAGCCAATCATGTTTTTCTAAGTGTAACTGAAGCCAGCTTCACACAGCGTACACTGGCTGGGGCTGCTGGATCCCAGCCAGGATAAACCGCACAACCCTTGTCGGTTCAGTGTCTTCTAAACAGAGGAACCAGTGATTTTAGTACTACTCAGTCTGTCCTTACATATATACCACGGAGTTCAGGGAGTTACATCACCACTATGAGCCAAGCAAGTTTTAATAAGAAGAGATCAGCTTAAGAACATGAAGCACGAGGAAGAGGAAAACTCTTTGGTCGAATACTACAAGGGTAGCGGATGATCATGATGGTGGTCCAATTCTTACAATAAAGTCACATATGTATTGAAATATATGATGTGTAGACAGCTGATGTATCAGATATGACATACATGTGTAAATAAAGAAAGCTTTTGACTGCTTGGGAAAGAAAGTAAATAAAATACTGGCAAATGTATGTACGAAGATTAAACAAGATGAAAATCTCTCCTTCTCCTTTCTCTCCTATGCTGGATTTGTTTCAGCTGTTTACATTGCAGCGAAATCACATCTCTAGCCTCAACGCTAGAACGAAACACACACTGTGCCATTCTCCTCTCACTTCACGGCGCTACATTCTAGTAAGCCCAAAGGATGACAGCCGGCCGTGTGCTTCGGGGTCATTTCACGAGGCAGTAGGTTACCTTGGGAGAACTTTACAGATTTAGCTCCACTATATTTCATCTCTAATTACACATGTATTTGTTCCCTGTTTGGGTTAACGGCAACATGCCGTTTTGCAATCCCAATGCAGACCACCAAACGGCGATTTTCGGTTCAAAGATCATTTCTGAGACTCGCTCTTGTTCCCACATGCCACACAGTCAAGTTAGAGGGAAGCATGCTTCCTGCCAGCTGTGCAAAGAGCTTAACCGATTCTGTCTTCAAGACACACAACTGCCAGCCCTCTCTTTTTTCCTCTGCATGCCCCCCCTTCTTTGGGCTTCATGCAGTGAAAGACAGCGTATGAAGCCTGCACACAGAGCCCACAAGTACTATTACAACACTGTGAACAAAAAGTAAAAGTTCTGCAATCAAAACCTTACTTAAGTAGTAGTTTTATCAGAAAAATAGTAGAGTAAAAGTACTCGTTGTGCAGTAAAATTTTCAATTTCACTGTTTTTACTATATGATATTTTTGGATAATTTATTACTGCCTCATTAATGTGTGGGCCTTGTTGCATTTCAGTGATGTTTTAATGAATGCACAATATTAAATGCTTTATTAACTGTAAGATAGTCTTAAAAGTTTCCTTTTCAACTTTGGGACGATGCATTTTCCAGCTTATTTAAAAAGGATGTTTTCAACATATAAAGGATGCCTTCCTATAGTTCATCATAAACATAACATTGGAAAAAGACAGTCATTTTAAAAGTTAGTAAAGCTGTCAGAAAGCTGTAGTTGAGTATATAGGCCTATAAGTAGGCTTGAGTGAATGTACAAACTACTACATGAAATGAATAATGTTAGTAAGTATACCTATGCACCAACAGTTTTTAGTATGTTTTTTAGTAGCCTACTGTATGGGATGTACCAGGACGCTTTCATTACTTTATCTCTTAGCGACAAATGAAACATACAACCATAGATTGTTTAGTAGTAGCTAGCCCCGAGTGCCTTCCTGGGATTCATTAAACACACTCACTTCAAAAGTCGGGGCATGACGTCAGACTAAACGTGCGCACGGTCTGGTTTGTATAAACACTGTAAGCAAACACGCGCGAAACGTTAACAAAAACGTTTTGATTCTCTTTACACTGTTATTTTAACACTCTAAAAAGGTTATTTGCAAAAAGAAAACGGAGAGACTACGCACAAGAAAACTGAAGCGTTGCTGTGACAACCAGAGCAACAAACTTTGTTGACATAAGCAACCAAACCCTAGCGCTCGGACCTTCATGCTAAGGTTAGCTGTTATGTTAGCTAGCAAGGAGTTTACAACACCATAACACGTCAAGGTAACTAATATATGCGATATAACGTGGTTTATTTTTTATAAACAATGGACTCAAATTCGTTGTTCTATTCTTTGGAACTGGTCGCCGGTAGCGGAAATACTTTAAACGTTGAGCAAAGAACCGCTTTGCAGACTTCCCTGGTCATCCTAAAGAAAAACTACAAGTTCCATCGAGTCTTGTTTTGGGGCAAAATATTGGGATTAAAGGAGGATTACTTCATCGCTCAGGGGAGAGGAGAAGATGAGATGAAGGATAAAAAGACTCTTTATAGGTGAGATAACCGTGGGTATGTGTTCCATTGTGGCAGGACAGAGTACTTTATATCTGCCGTTGACAATGTAATGTACCTGTTGGTCGTTTGTTCTCCAGCTTCAACTGCATGGACTGGATGCTGCTCGCCCCCGCCACAGACTCTGTGATCGAGGAGGTGTCCAAAACGGCAAAGGGTAGCTTCGTAGGAGACCCCTCATATGTGTATGAACATGTTGAGATCCACAGGGCAGGAGGGAGGAATGATGCTATACAGGAGGAGGTGGTGGTGAGTGTGTCAATGAAGACAATTGTGATCAATACTGTGAAGTTGTACATTGAACATAGTACAAATATGAAGCGGTAAGCTGAACTTCAAGATCAAGTGTTAATTGTAATATTAGTCGTTTTTTTATAAACACAATTCCATTCATTGGCTGTTATTAGGGCTGGGCAATATATTTATAATATATCAATAACATAATGATACAATGTTGTCTTTATCGTTAGGGTAATAGATCCCCTAATATTGTAAGTGTCTATTCCTGGTTTTAAATACAATAAAGTAAAGTTGTGTTATTTTCTGAACCGACTAGACATTAAAGATGTTCTATTATCTGCCCTTTCTCACTTAATCAATAATTCACAGTACTAATGATTATTTATCACATTTCTCATAATGTGAAATTTGTTTGAAGGCATTAATGGTCAACCCTACAATGTTGTCACATATAGATAATGAGGTATTTGGTCAAAAATATTGTAATTTCCTTCATATTGCCCAGCCAAAAGTGTACTCCAAAGAAAAAACTATTCAACACAACATATTGCAGTAACACTATACCTAAAGCCATGTGGGACCAACATGAACTATACAACAAAAGATGACAATGCAGAAGAGACAATGTCCTACCTCTACCAACATACTGTATTCAGGCGCACATGTATCTCCAGCCAGCCATCTCTGCAACAAAGTACTATTGTAATCAATAAAGAATTAGTGGGAAAGAGAATTTAATCTCACAGAGCTTCCTATTTTCAGTCATTTTTTTTTCTGGCTGATATCAACGATATCGGTACAGTCTCAAAATCCAGCTTTATGAAGTAGTTTTGGGTTTCAGACCAAAGTGAATGAGGAGAGCAGGCTGGCGGTCACAGTTCACCAGATCGATGAGGAAGCGTCTGTGGTTCCGCGTGGCGCCTACCTCAAGAGTCCTCATGGCCTCGTCCAGATCAACCGCAGCTTTGGTGGTAAATATGTAAATATTAGTCTTAGACATGGCATGTGTCTCTCTCATTGTGGAACATTAATTTCATTTCAAACCTTTATTTATACAGATAAATCCCATTGAGATCATTGATCTCTTTTGCAAGGGAGACCTGCTCAAGTAGTTCCACATGAAACATAAAAACATAAATAGAACAAAAGGACATCATACAGCATCATTTACATAATTATCCACATAAGCAGGTACCAATAGCCTCCGATTGAGTAGCATCCAACCGAGCTTAATTCATGTTTGATGTTTTGATGCTGTTTGATGACTCTGAGGTGTTTCATTTATTTTAACTGGATGCATAATTTAAACAGCATTTTAGAAATATATTTCACAATACTTTGAGTTCTGATAGGCCTGCTTTTTTTTTTTTTTAAACATGTATATTCAGACAACATTTCACTGTAAAATTCCATCATCATTTCTCAGTTTTCAATTACTTGCGTCCTCAGGTCTTTCTCACTCAGAAGCTGGGAAGCTGGACAACTTCCTCCACTTCAGCAAAGCCAAGAATCTGAAGAAGAAATCCATCCTGGAAATGGGCGACTTAAACCCAGCCATCGACTTCCTGGATGTACTGAGTGACGACATTCCTAAAGGTGACGGTATTTTTTCATCACACACAAACAATATTACAAGAGTTGTTCTTTAATGATCACTGAGCATTAAGAGGTGTATAAAGGAAATGACAGAGTGGAATAAAGGTCATCTCTGGACCCATTAACACGCAGCTATTTTAAGCATGAGTAAGTGTTACTGAGGCCTTTAGAAAGCCAGTGGTAAAACAATGAGTTCCAACACTGATGCAACATTACAACTCCATTACATGTGGTTTGAGCAAAAATCCCTTTCGATGATTCAACTGACTGAAAGTCCAGAGACGTTTCTTACCAGAGAAAATTGAGTCATTTTCACAGGAAAACAGTCAGTCACTGTTAAACTGATCAAATACATTCTGAGGATAACCCACAAGGATTAGGCTTTCTGGGAATATGTTGGAAGAACTTTTTCATAGACGTCTGATAACCAGATGGCTAGTATAGTGTTTGGTAAGAAAATACGTTAGCCCACCTACTTTGAGCCTGGCATCGGGGTTTCCATAGGAAAATGAAATAATTACGAGCTGAACACGAACCAGTTCATGGGAAGAGCTCCACCTGAAACCAAACTGAAACATGATTGATGGGACAGCTTACATCTGTAACCTCAACAATTCAAGTAATAATACCCCTCTTTTAGCCAATTCAGGAGAAATAATCGCTTCCAATTGGGATCCAAAGCACGCCATTTTCATTGGTTTAGACTCAAAAACGTATGACAACGAACATGCAGAGCCTTGCTTTCTTGAGATGGGTAAATCTTTAGAATTTTGTGTAGTTGAAAGCATAACAAAAAAAATGATGAGTCTTTCAGGTTTCTGTTGTAAATCCTCATGGGAAGCTCAGACATTTGAGCTGTTGAACTGTAATACATATGTGGAAACAAATCAAAGTCAGGAAGCAACCATGGATACTGTGAAAAGAATGTGAATGGATACCGTAAAAAAGGAAGATTTAGAATTAATTTAGCCGTGTCGAAGTTTGGATATTAGACGCTGAGCTGGATGTGCTCCAGGTCATAGTGAATGTTGATAGTAGATGTAGAGTAAAGTGGATGTGTGTGAAAGAAAAAATGTTTAGTGCCCGTGGCCGTGACCAAACATGCAACAGATGTCTGCTTTAGGAGAGCTTCCACATGTGTTTATGTTTGTGTGTGTTCTTTGAGTTGATGCGGATGTCAGCGGTGTCATCGCTACAGCAGACATTACACAGCTGTCTCAATGCCACACTCACTGCAGCGTTCTGGACGGCAGATCGCATGCCTTTTTAAAAAGGGGCTCTGGGGAAAATGAGGTATGATGCATCTCCACTGAAAGACAGGTGCTTTCCTCTGAGACCGTAGGTCGGGATTCCCCTCTTTTTTCCACAACAATGGTGACAACCGTTCCCAGCTCTTGATGTATGGCTTTTGGTTTCACCACCTGCAGCCGTACAGTTATTTAAGACGGTGTGTAGGGAGGCTTGTGGCGCAGTGGATAGAGCCTTGGTGTTGGGATCAGGGGTCACAGGTTCAAACCCCACTGCAGTCAGCATGTCGTTGTGCCCCTGGGCAAGACACTTCACCCCAAATTGCTCCTGTGGGGATTGTCCACAGTACTGAATGTATGTAAGTCGCTTTGGATAAAAGCATCTAACAAGTAACATGTAATGTATCAGAGCCATCATAGGTACAACATATCAATTCAGAGAGAGGGGAAAGGGGTCATTTTTAGAGAAAATAAAATCTGAATTTGGAAGATTAAACTTTTTATTTTCTTAGATTATAAAGTCATACATTTGCAAGAAAAACTAGGATTAAAGTCACATATTTATAAGAAAGAAATCCAGATATTACACCTCTCCCATGGATTATTTTTTCTACAATTCATCTTTGAAGTTACATCCTGAAGGCTCAACATGTTTTTATTTCTAGTCGATTCATGATTTGCCATACATTTAAAACAAACAAAAAAAGTGTTGAAACAATTTTATCTGGAAATCACATCCCGTGGTGCGAAAGCTTTAATCTAAGAGCTTTCACACCAGAGCAGATGCTGCACTTGTTCTCCATTTCCCGAGCTGTTGGGTTCATAATCACACCCAGACATCCACTACAAAAACTCGAAATCTTGCCAAGTATATTTGTCTAATATCTAATCAGAATATGTCTTTACACCTGATATAAGACATCATAACTTCAGAAGTAACACTGCAGTGGGATATCTGGTCTTGTTTTTAGACAATGCATCATCTTGTTAAGTAAAACAATCTTATTTTGAGTTGTATCTCAGATGAAACACATTATTTTTACATATTTATTAGAAAATCACAGACTAACATCAGAAAACTTTGAGCATTGGCGGCAACACAACATTTCCTGATTCTGGTCAAATATAGTTCAAAACGAGTTCTCCCAGCTAATTGCAAGATCTGATTTATCGAAATATCCCATCTTATTTCAATAAATCTTACCAAGCTCATTTTCACTTGTTCTATTGGCAGATTTTTGCACTTATTTCAAGTGAAAACAGTTTTTGGAGCAGCATTTTTCCCAGTGTGCTGAGAAACCGGTGAGAGACGGCAGATATCAAAAAGCACAGATTTATTGAGTATCCCTCGCCTCAAGAACGTGGATAGTGTCATCTTCTTGTTCTGATTTCCAAAGATCAAAGTAGCCTCCATTTCAATCGTGCTCAAAATGACGTGGAAGTTATTGTCAGTCATTTACCTGGAGTGTTCTTTGTGCGCAGGGTCGTGGAGTCTCCAGCTGGAATGTGCCAGCAGAGTGCTGGTGCTGCGCAGCCTGCTGTGGCCCGGCCTGACCTTCTTCCATCTGCCAACGACCCCGCAGCACGGACACATCTATATTGGTGATGGCAGGAAGAATCTGGACCTTCCCTTCATGATATAAAAAGATCTTACACATATTTACAAATTCTCCACTTCTGTCGTTCACATTTCTCAAATTGTATTTTAAGTTAATTATTCCCGGACATTTTGTTGCTTCTACCTTTAAACAAATAAACTCAAGAAAGCCCAGTCATGCAGTTTGTGTCTGCAAGCTTTTGGTTCTGTTTAGTTGCTAGCTGTTTCTATACAGTAAACACAGGTTGAGAGGCCGAGTAATCGCACACATTTTATTTGAGTATACACAGTGAGAATACCACCTACTTTGAAGCTGTGACACTGACCCAGTTGTTGCTCACATAAAGTTGTCGGAGAGTTCACTTCGAGGGCTTTTTGAACCAGCAGAAACAGACAAGATGGTTCTGGGTCAGGCTGAGGACACTTCATTCGAGTGACGCAGCTTAATAAACAAAAAGGTAGAATAAATACAGATGGATGAAGCTTTTAGGCCTTATTCCCAAGGCAAGATCTAATTGGAACTCCCGCCCACTTTCGTCCAGTTGCTGCACGGATTGGTCAGGCTTCCTGTCCTTCAGTGTTTGATATTCATGTGCTTGACACCGTAACGCACGTTGTACTTGAGTAATGGGCTGCCGACAGCCATGCGCCTTTTACACCACTTTAGTCCAGTTTTATAAATGGGTTTCACAGAGTCAGTGGACCAGCAAGTCAGGTATCTGTACAACAACAAAACATTGGTAGTTTTAGTTTCACTGCTGCTGGATACATATTGATGAGGAACACATATATATAAGCAGACACAGAGGTGTACGTTACCTGTTCAGTTGTTGCTTGGGCTTCTTAATGATCTGGTTCGCTGGAGGTTCTGGTTTGTGGTCAGGAAGCAGACCTGGAGCACAGAAAGTTAGGGGAAAAAAAGCCACGTTTTTATACATATTTGTATTTTGAGAACATTTAAATAAATAATAACCAGTATTGTGGATATAAATTGGGTACAGGCAAATAACAGAAAAAGTCTGGTTGCTTCAGAAAATGAAATCACTGTCCTGTAATTAAGCCTTTAAACCAGGGGAAAAAACACACTTTCAATATTATAGCCAAAATATTAGACAATACCTATTCCTATAATCCCAATATCGATGCAATATTAAATTATTATTATGAAAGCAATGGAAATAGTAATAATATCTGGCATCAAGATGGACAAAACGGTTCAGCTTGAATACTTAATAATGTAATAAACAACCAACAAATAATATTTAGTTGAGATTTTTGGCTTCTTACCATCTTGTCAGTGTCAGGTTACGCACATAAGTATGTCTCGTCTAAAACACTCACTATCTTTCTGAGATATCTTTACAATCATTACAATTGTGTCACCTAAGGTACCAAGTATCAGAGAATGAAGACATTTGACTTTGTATGGAACAAAGATTTAAAACCACAAACACTGACCTGCTCTGTGAGCCATCTGAACACAGATGGCGATCTTGCGATGTTCCTCCAGACAGAGGCCGGTGATTCTCCTGGGCAACAAGCCTCCGTCCGGCCTGATGAACTGACTGAGCAGCAGCACATCCTGGAGAGGGGGGAAAGACAACCACAAACAATAAACCACTGAAAGACTTTTCATAATGTCTGAGATCATGTGCTTACTACCGTGTACGCACTTACCGTGTAGTTGTATTTGTGCTGCAAGTTCCATCTGTAGATCGGACATTTGGCTTCAGGGTTAGGAGGCTCTGGAGCCTTCGGAGTGTTCAGTATGTGTCCCTCAATCTGTCCAAGTGCAATCATTTGTTAGGGTACGTTTCTTGTTAGGTTGACCAAAATATAGATGTGCTGTTGGAACATTTTTTTAAAAATAATTTTTTTAATCAAGTCTCTCTCTTCCACTATAGATGAGAGCAATGCATCCTGGTACTTGCCCTCTACGCAAGACCACGCCCCCTTTTGGGAGAAAATACTTGCTGTCATTTGAATGGAGGTAAATACAGATACTGAAGTTTTCGGAAATCACAATTAATACAACCGCGCCTTTTTTTATTTACGAGGAGCCCAGTTATGATGATCAGACAGGCAAACTATTAAACAATGTTATTGGAGATCGATGATCGGCGACGATTTATGGCTACATTTAAATCAGTAGGGAATGGATGACCGGTCAGTCTGCTAGTGAATGAGTAGCAGGCAGCAGGCTTACACCAAAACTGTGATTACTGAATTGGATAGTTTCTTTTTTTGTAGAGGAAGTAAAGAAACAGTAACTCAAGATGTATTTGTTGTTTGAGGTGCAATATACACGGCAGCTTTTAGGCATGACGAAACTTTTAGGCATGAAGAAACTATTGTTTTCTGCTTCACTCTAATGCCTCATTTCCCCCAGAAAGTGGGCAGGGCCGTACTTTTGGCTGGAAGTAGCGTTGCTCTCATCTAAGCGTCTTTGGGTTCAAGAAAAGCGCTATAGAAATAAAATGTATTATTATTATCTATATATCGCTACTATAACAAAGCAGCAGCATTGTCTTTATGGCTTTTAATTTGTTGTTTTAGTAAATAACCTGGAATAATACAAGCCCAAACTATCAGGATTTAGGTCTCCTAACGTCCACACATTGTGAGCCTCTCAGTTAAAACTGTTGAAGTAACAGCAAATAACATCATATTAAGTGTATCATCAGTTTGGTTGTACTTACTATTGTGGTTTTACCCTCCTGCTTCTCCACCACTGAAAAACAAACATGAAATGATGTTAGGCTTCTGATCTGAAACGTAAATGGAACAATGTTTTAATGCCTTCCTAATCTTTAGAATACATTGTCAGCTTTTCAGTGATAAATGTATCCGTTAAAAAAAGATTTCAACGGCCAGTAAATGTAAATAAATACAATATACTGCTATACACACATACATATGTATATAGACATTTTGTATTTCTTATATCATCAACATGTATGTGTATTCTATTGTGACTTGTTTGCCTTTTTCATAGACATGTTTTTTAAATCACTACATTTAAAGATTTCAAGAGGAAGACTGCCTCTATGGATTCATAGGTTGATTTCATTCATATTTTAGCGTTTGCAATAAGAGACTATTTCCTGTGTTGTACACCAGTGGTGGAAAGTAACCAAGTACATTTACTCAAGTATTTTCAAGATTTTGAAGTACTGCAATCAATGTTACTTACACTTCTATTCCTCATAGGTAAATATTGTACTTTTACTGCACTACATTCATTTAACATGTTTAGCTACTTCTCAGAACTTTTAACATAATGCATCTCTAAAAAATAAACTACTTAAGGTGTAAAAAAGTAGAATTATTCAACCTATAACATATATAATAAAGTTAATTATTTTATATATTAGAATTGTGTCCATCTACAATAGTAAAATGCTACTTGATGCAACAATATTATCTAATAATGTCCTTTAAATAATAATAATAATAAAGCACATATTTATTATTAGAGAATTTTTCGGCAGAATAACTACATTTATTTTTATACTTTAAGTAAATGTTGTTGATAACACTGTCATTTTACTTAAGTTATATTTTGAATGCAGGTATTTTACTTGTACTCGTAATGGAGGATTGTATCATTCATGTATTTGTACTTGTACTCAAGTAAATAATCTGAATACTTCTTCCACCACAGTTATAGAAGTCTATAAAAGATAAAGATAAATAAAACAAATGTAAAAATATAAAGCAGCTGCTGAAATGCCTGTCAGTGTCTTCACGTTACCATGCCAGCTAACATTAGCTCCTTTAGCATTGGTGGGCTAACATCCACACATTTGCAGGTTAGTCTCACCTTGACGGAGGCCTCGGCTCTGGATGGTTACAGCCGATAGCTGGGGAATAGTTGTCCCCTGTTGGAAAATCACATTCCTGCCTGTGGCACCTAATTTCAAGCCCGCAAAAGAGGTCCAGGCAGACCTCAACATACTGCGGGCTGCCATGTTTAATTACTGACCTTCGCCTTCTTCGTGTCTTCCTGTAGGGTAATCTCGCGAGAATAAGCACAGCGCCACTCACGGTGAAGCCCTCTTATTACATCGAAGGTGTTGAAGGCCGATAAATAAAATACACATTCCAGCAGAACGTGGGTTACACAACATGAAACAAATCCACTTAAATCCCCCCAATGTACTGTCGTGGTTTCCTTCCTTGTCTTTCCATCAAGCCACTAGACGCCTTAAACAGACAGTTCTAACTCGTTTTCTTTCCTTTAAATTACTTACAGTTTGAAGAGTTCCTTGGCCTCCGATGGTTCAGAATTAGATGATGTTAATGCGATGTGTTTGCTCAAAAATAAAACAACAAACTTTTGCACATGCAACAAAGAAAACAGGCCTTTACAATATTCAAAAGAAATAAGCAAAACTCAAATTAAATAACAAACAACTTAGGTATTCTTTCTTTTTTAATAATGCTTATATAACTTCATAACTTAAAGGGTACTTGTACGATTTGTATGTGTACGTGTGTACGGTTAAAAACTGTTCCTCGACGGCGTCTCTCAAACAGGTTGCCCTGTGGCTTTAGCGCAGGCGCCGTGGGAATGACGGCCCCTACACACGGCGGCGTGCGTTGCCGCTTCAACGCTTCTGCCCATTCACTTTGAATGGGGTGACATCACGATTCGCCGAACTGCATTGTGGGAGCGAAGCGTAGCTTCTCTCGAGGTGCTCGCTGCAAAAGTAGAGCAATGTTCTACTTTTGCAGCCAATCAGATCCCTCGTATGTAAATCTGACAGTACAAGCAGTAGCCAATCAAACCGGGTGTATGTTGGGAGAGCCAGACCGCAGTTATTTCCCGTATGTCAACAAAAGGAGGAGAAAATGATCGTGGCGGTAGGGAACATACAGGGATACAAACCGGAGGAGCCAGGCATGGGGGGGAGGTGGCAAAGACAGTGGGGGAAACTGGTAGGTTTTCGCTTCTTTGGAGAGTTTATATCCAGTGTATTTCGTTTGAATGGACAGCTAGCAAGCATAGACAGTATATTTAGCCAGCATGGATGTAGCATGAATGCTTTGCTTTGTATGTCCGGGGCGCAGGCCCGGTTCCAGAACAAAATGACTCAGGGTGCATCTGAGATTAGAGAGGGTGCAGTGGTAAAGTGCTATTTTTATAAGTGGGGAGTGGACCTAACACCCTAGTGGTCCTCATCTCCTCTAGGAGGGTCCTCACCTCCTGTAGGGGGGTCCGGGGGCATGCTCCCCCGGGAAGATTTTCTTTAAAATATTGAAGTTAAAAGCATCAATCTGGTGCACTTTGAGAGCAAAATGAAGAGATCTATGGATCTATGTGCTCTTTGCTTGATTCATGCCTTCCCAGTCCCTTATCACGTAGCCTATAAGAGCATGGCGCCAGTTGTTGTAGCCAGTTGTGGTGAAGGCATCTGACTTACTTGAACCGAAATGTCTACATGCATAGCAGAAGATGGCATCTTTTTTACATGAATATTCCAGCCAATCTCTGTTTTCAAACCATGAGCTGCAAAATGAGTAGCCTACAGGCGAGTTGGGTACTTTTTTAAATATACCTGGGCAGGCTCTGTTTTGCCGAGGTCCTCTGGCACATGCGGGCTGCTGAGGGGTGGCGGTGTTTGGGGCAACGAAGACACCGCCTCCGTGGGCGAGGCGGGCAAAGCCGGCGAGTCGGGCAAAGCCGGCGAGTCGGGCGTTATTGTCCACGACAGTGGCCGCGGGTAACGTAATGTCCCCATGATCTGAACTGTTATTACCTGCAGTAGATGCAGTGTTACTGCTGGCGATAAGGGCTGGTTGTTTTAACCATTGTCTGATGTCCATCATCACTGACACTGATAGCTTTGTAAGAACCTTGCAGATGACGAACGCGCAGCGGCACAGGTCACACACACCTGACATAATAACGTTACTTACCCTTTAAATTGACCAAATAAATGCAGCAATGTTATTTAACCACAATTCCAATTTATTTAATTTCAACTAAATTCTTCTTCTTAATATTCTTCTTCTTATTATTACTACTATTATTATTATTATATATGTAATATTTTTCACTTTTTTTTGCTGCTTGCGTTGACTCCCCAAGCTCAAGACACGCCCACCGCCAAGCGGCAACGCACGCCGCCGTTGACGTTGACTACATACGTCACAATTAGGTGGCCTTTCTTATAAAATCAAAAATACTGGCTCAGTACGTGTATGTAAGTACGTATGTTTGTGTTTAAAGAACTGAAATGGTTTCATGTCCAATAGGAAATTCCAGCTCAAATAAAGATAATACATGTAATTATTGCTGTGATCTTTTCTCAAAACCTTTGCTTCAAAGGACAACACATCATGAGCCAACATGCATTTGTAATCAAATTAATCTTCAAAAAGCCAAAACAAAACAATTTGCAGCACATTATCAAATAAAGTTAAACACAGGGGGGAAAAACAATGAAGATATTGCATGTTAAAAAGCATATATCCTGTCAGAGGAAGAACTCAGGGAAAGTGTTAGTGACATCCAGGTGAGAGAGCTTAAAAGGTCAGAGGGATCCATGTAAAGCTAATGTATTTGTCTGCAAGTAAGATTTAAACACAACATGCTTGAGCTTGAGCAAGGGGAAAACTGCAGTCTATACGATAAACTGTGGCGTGTTTCTGTATACTTTCATCCCTGTGTTGCTTTCGTTCAGATGCTCAGGGTTCATAACAAGATAGGGTCACTGCTCTCTACCACGCTCATCAGACTGAGGTATGAGAGGCACCTAGAGGAGCAGTGTAGGAACACGCCACACTTTTGTTGCAGAAAGTAGAAGATACAGGCAGATTCTTCATGCCCGGATGAAGAGAGAGAAGATAAGGAGCTTGAGGTTTGATAGTGTTATCATGAGAACACTATGTCATTGTCCAGTTATGTTTTTGTTTGCTAGCTTTCAGGATTTATCTCATGGCTTCATCTTGTTTGCATAAAGACGCATTAAGAAATCCAAGTCGGTGCTGCAACAATGGATGTGCTTAAGTCCCTTCTGAGATACAGTCAAAATATTTATGGAACTTATTCTTGGGCAAATCACAGCTGTGTGATAAGGTTAAGCAAAGCCGTTATAAGACAGTCTCTTTTTTCTTCAACAATTGCACACATTCTAAAAACTTTATAACCCCCTGTTCGCTCTTCTAACTTACAATATTATTTTTGCGGAACAGGATTCGTTTATGTCCTCAGTCAGTGTATGTCTCAAGTTTCGAAACAAAATATTAATAAATAGGGCCTTTTCTGGTTTTTCGAACACAAGTAGCCATAGTGGGGCCATGCTTGTTTGTATAAGACACTAAAGAAACATATGCAAACAATTCGACACACAATCCTACCACTGGTTTCTCGCTATTTAACTCATTGATAGCTGGTAGTGTAAACAAGCAAAGGCAAAAATGACCAACAAGTGCAGGAAGACTGCAAGCATTGATTTATAGTATTCACAATTTGGATATTTAATAACAACCATGCACACCTTTTGTTAGACCTAAAGGTTTCACACAGTGTGTTGTGGTTAAACACTTCTTCAAATTTAATTTTTTGTGCACTTACAAGTTAAATATATACTCACCTTTAAGCATGAAATGTATTTTTTGATTGAGTATGTTGTATATCAGGGGTGTCAAACTCCAGGCCCGGGGGCCAAATCCGGCCCACGACTTCATTTAATGCGGCCCCACAAGAGCTTGCAAAGAATATAATATTTTTATTATACGGTTACATGCCGATTTACAGAAGCACGTTGCCCATAAACTACATATCCCACAATGCATCTCAAATTTAACTTTTTTCTCAGAATTTGAGTTTTTTTCTCAGAATTTGAGTTTTTTTCTTCAAAATATTCATTTTTTCTCAGAATTAGATTTTTTTTAATCATTTTGTGACATTCTCAGTGAAGAGATTGCAATGATTTGCCCTAGACTTCTGCTTTCAGACGTATAGTTAATTATGAAGTTATTACCCTATCCGATAATAATCCAATGCAGAGGCAATAATGTAATATAATACATTTATTTTATAAATATTAAATATTTATATATGTATTTTTATATATAGTCTTAAAGTTACAACCGGCCCTTTGAGTGCAACCATAATGCTAATGTGGCCCGCGAAGAAATTGAGTTTGACACCCCTGTTGTATATGAAGAAAGTTAATATCTTAGTTGTGGTTTTTCTGGATATGTGATTGGGATAAGTTATAATTTTATCAGAGTGAAGATTCCAGCAACAATTACGATAATGTAAAGAACCATTTTAAATTAAAATAACCTGGGTTACATGCTACGTCAGTGAGGCATTCAGGGAACCTCTGTACAATCTATTAACAGTCCAATAACCTGGGTTACAGACACAAAAAAACCAATTACCTTTTATTTAAACAACAATTGTCCACCATGGTTGTTTGGTTTTGTGACCAAAACAATGAGAACAATTTCTCAAATGTCATTTAAACTGTGTTGCCTAAAAGAGCTGCACACTGAGATGAAAATGGACTTGTGTGTTCGCCTATACGGAGCAGAGAGTAGATAGATAGAGATTACCGTCACCCTGCGGCCACAAAGGAAGCATTGTCTCAGTGATCAGGTCCCTTCGTCAAGGACACTTAAGCAGTCACATTCCTTGAGAGACACCCAAAAAAATGGCATTTAAAGTGTCTGGCCACCTCCTCAGCCTCCACAGGCTTTGATATTCAAATGAAACATGGCCCTATACAAACAGGCGCCTCAGCTGAAGAAGAGGGGGGAGAGTAAATCAGATAGGATTTCCCCGAGATGAAAAGAGCTCGTCTGACATTTTCACAGCGAGTGCTGAGGGACGCTGAAGCAATGTTGGTTCGATGTCATGGTGGGAAGTTATTGCTGTGTGGAAAGGTTAGAGTTTTCACCCCGCTTCCTCAGACAAACTGCTCAAACGCAGCATGCAACGAGCAGAGGAGCTGAGACTGGAGCGAAGATGAGTGGCCACGGTCACATCACACTAAAACAAATCCAACCCGCCCCGCCGGCATTCCCCTTTTATTGTCACACTGGTCAGTTTGTTTTGCCTTTAATGTTTTGGTGGAGACTGAAGAGCCCCTGCAGTGAGCCGCTGCTGAAGAGTCTAAACACAAAAAGACCTCCGAGAGGGTCATAGCAGCCGCACCGTGGGATCTGAGAAGTTTGGTGTTTAATCAGAATCACTGAATTACACATGCTGACTGTTGTTGCAAAGCTTTCTAATGCCTCTCTCTGATAAGTGTTTCCTGAGCTGAAGGTTTCTCTCAGTGAGAGCCCATTCTTTTGGACAGAACGTCTCATTCCCATGCAGATGGAATGTGTGGATTTGCTGCCATCCAAATTGATGGGCACAGTCTGGTATGCAATTAAGGCATAGCTGTCACTAAGAGGCTTTCCTGGGTGATTAACTTGTAAGGGCTGTTGCATCCAAGGAAGTCAACTGAACACAATTAGCCTATTTCAAGGGGATGGGTTTGGTTAAAGGCCCCCCCTGAGTGTAAGATGAGGTGAGAGGAAAGAAGCTTGCCAAATCAGACAACTGGAAACAAGAGACGTGGGTTCTATCCACCAGGGAGTGGAGCTCAGGGTTCAGAGTGACATGCAACGTGCGTTTATGGCTCTGATGAGGCAGTAAAGCTGTCTCGAAAGTGACATGAATCTTCATCGATCCAAGTATCAACCCCCCCCCGCTTCTCAGCCCCTCTCGCTCACTACCCTTTCCGGTGTACGTGCTAAATGGCACTGACTTCTTTAACAAACTGATAACTCTTTGAAGAGGCTCTTATCCCCGTTCCCCCCCCCCCCCCCCCCCTCTTGGCCCTTTCAGAGTGCTAGCTTCTCTCCTCTCTCTCTCACACAAGCTCAGCCGGCGCGTAAATCCACGTACGCACACAAACACGTACTCCCTTGCATCTGTCCATCTCAGAAACACACTTTATGACAAGAAGCCCTTTTAGAGAATGTTCATGCAGGTTGCATTGCCAGCGATACAATGCAAACAAAAGCTCCTTGGCTCCTAAGTGGTCCTCTTCCAATGTTTGAACACATTTTGTACCCTCTGCGTTTCTCTTTTTGTCGAGTTGTGTTTGCAGTGGCTAGCAACAAGGAAGTCGATTAAATCAGGAGGTTTAACACCTTGTTCCAGAAACCAAAACTTACGAGTTATTTTCCTTCCATCTGTTTTTGACGAATTCACGATTCACCTGTTGGCAAAGTAAAAAACAAAAAGTAGCCTGTCAATGTTTCATTTAAGTTTTGAATGTTTTAATGTGACACAGGGCCATCTCATGCTGTGCTGATTTGTGCAGCACTGCCCGGATTAGTTTCCCACCATGGCTGCCTCTTAACTTCCTCCTTGTGCATGTTGCCATGACGCCTGCAGCGGCATTCTCACACAGACCAGCTGGTTTCCAGTCAACTGCAGTCCCTCTTACTCAAAGTGGTCATGTGAGGTGACCATTTAAATTTAAAGGAGCTTCCACTTTTTTACTTTCAGATATCCTGCCTACAATTCATGAACACATTTGACTTTTTAGGTCAATCGTTTGAATTTAGACTTATATTAATTCATTGGTTTGCCGGGGAATGCAAAACATTGACATGTGATGACCTTATTAAAGTGAGTCCATGTGGCCTTATAAAGTAGAAAGTAGAAAAAAAACGGCATATTTACAAGCAGACATGGAGTAACATTAGCTTTCATTTGAAGATGATAAATGTAAGTAAAATATTCCCTCTGACTCCGTTTATCAAGTAGGGGATTGCCAAACATGACCAAAACACCCCCCCCCCCCACACTCACCCCCTAACAGCGGAGAGAGTGCAGGGGGAGAGGGGTTGGTTAGCTGAATATGTTAGTGTAGTCGGCCTGATACATTGATCCTTTATCCAAAAGTGCTTTCTGCAAGTGAGAATCTATGGCTCCGGCCATGATTGTAATATACGAGTAGCCTGATCTCCTGTGCTGTGTCCCGATTAATCCACGCTGCTGTCCATGGTGCTGAAGTAGTAGATAGATTTGTAATTGCAACTTTTTGTTGAGTCCCGCCCTTCTGTCAGTTGTGTCTTCTATGTTCAATACTCTTTAAACTATTAAGCTGGGGTGGTGGGTTCATTCGTTTTGGGCAAATGACCAACACTGAAATGACAGCTTGGTCCATCACCCTTGTTTGAAAAATGTAGATAGTGAATACTACTTTGAGCTCTGCTTTGGTCTCCAACGACTCATTAAGGAAATATTTGGTTCTTTTAATGCAAAATACTCCACTCTGGTCTGGTCGGGAGATAATAAATGAAGGATTTAGTAAGTTTATTAGTGCCGTTCTGTTGAAAACAAGCTTCATGCTGTGACTGAAAAAATAAAACCAAAACAATAAGCTGAAAAAAATAAAATATTAGAGGTGAGTGGAACTGCAGAAACACGTTAAAAATGATCCGAGTGTCACGATGTGCAAACCCTTGCCATTGCCTTGACCCAATAGTCACTTGATCCATTGTCTATATCAAACTTTTGATTGCAGCTGATTTGAGACGGTTATATTTTCCAGAGTTTCTTTGAGGCCTGATTTGAAATGACAGTTTGGCTGCCTTTAAACCATCACATTTGGGTGATGTAATAGGGAGTAAGAACAAGTTTATTTGATTAAAAAAATAAATAATCAATCAATCTGGTGACTGGTCTGCAAAGTCTCCTAATATTGAGTGGCCTCAATATGTGCTATTCTTCCCTATTGGTATGGGCATGGAATTGACTCCAAACTCCATTAAGAGATCTGACAGTTTAGTTTTATGTTATCTTATTTCAGGAAAATAATTACTTTTTTCAGGAAAAATAATTACTTTCATACATTCATACTGAGTTCACAAGTAGGAACACTTGTTGTCAAAGGTCACATGTTGTGAGAGTCCATCTTCAAGTTCAACATATCGTTATGTTTTCACTCTCAGAAAAGAAAAAAGTGAGAAAAGCAGATACTGTATCTGCACTCTTCTCTAATCTGAACCACACCCGGCTTGTACAAAAACATGGTGTTAAACAAGGTCACTTTCTTCAGCCCTCATTAGCCCGTCTCCTTTCTCTGCCTGAAGCTGGCTGAATGTATTGGATGATATATAGAATGCATGTATTGTAGGGAGGTGAAGCCCAGCAGGGGGCAGCGGTGATTGTCAGGTGCTGCTCCGCTCCACTGACACTCTTTGACTGCATCCAACCTTCTGTTGACGCTGGCATGGCAGCAGACAATCTGTCAGTGAGACCTTAAGGATTACAAAATAAAAATCATTTGTGGATGTTATCAAGAACAATAGACACAGTTTTAGTAACTTATCTAGCCAAGTAGCTTTAGCTGCGACATCTAAACGGGTAGAAGTCACACCCTTAAACCATGGTCCACAGATATCAATGGAACATTACAAAGAAATAATGACTTTAATCTGACAGTGGAATAAAAGCAGTTAATGACTTTCCTGTCAGGGCAATGTGTTTTCAGAGCTACGAAACCCCCTCTTCCGCCCCTGAGACATGTTATGTGGGCTCCCTGATGGGGTACATGATCTTTGTCCCTTTTTTCTCTTCCTTCTCAGTTGGGGGTCATTCATGGAATCAACTTGAGACCGTCTTTTTTTCTTATTTTTACTACCGTCTTTTCTGTTGTATTTTTAGCACCATGTCCAATACATGTTCTCCACTTAATGTGAACGTAAAGAACGTACTAAGTGTGTGTGTGTCCAGTTTGCCTTTGCCACTGTGAGAAGAAGTAGTACAGTGAACGTCAATCAGTCAAGAGTTTCTCCAGTCTTTATGCATCAGGCTTAATTAGGAGACTTTTGCTCAACACAAAGAGCTATGATGCAACAAAAGAGTGGACGCTGAAAAGAAGCAAACCTGAAGTCCTTCCATCTCCCATTCACTCGTATGTATAAGGACTGCACAGTCAAACACAAGGCAAACTCTCCAGTAAAATTCCATGGCTGGCAAACACAGGACTGAGAACAGGCGGAGAGGAAGAACTACCTTTTCCAAGAGCTGCTTTGTCATCGAGAGGAAGCGCACTACATGTTTAATCTGTTCTGTTCATAACAAATCACCTTTAAAGTAAAACTTCATGTTTAATGCTTTTATCAGATTTTGTCTCCAACAATTTAACAATTGTATATTTCAATAATTCAAAATGATATTTGTTATTACAATATCACCTTTAGTATCCTCAGGATTATCTGATATATTCCCACAATAAAGTAAAGATGAAGAGGAAGTCATTAATATTAATCTGTAATATATTTTGGAAAAAGTTTGCTACAAACCTTGAATATTGTTTTTCTAAATTGTAATGACATTTCCCCAAAACTAATTAGCTTTGAAGGTACAGAATACGATTTATTTTACAGATTTAGCTGATTATTTAAATTTCGTTTTCAATGCTTATCTCCTAGCAGGCTACAAGTAGACAAGCTAGTACGGCTACCTAAGATTAGCCTCCTGACGCATTTAGCTTTTACATGGATGAGGCACAGAACTTGTTTTTGGGATAATGAAACATCAAAATGTGTAACTGTGAAATGCCAAAACCTAGTGTTACAGTAACACAAGCAAAGAAGTGTCAGTATGTCAGTCAGTAATTTGAATGTGCTAATATTAGCCATCCTTTAGCATTTAGCATGTTTTCTTTTGGCTGTATTTTGCCTCTGTGGTGGCAACTTGAGGCACTAGGTCAGGGGTCTGCAACCTTTGACCAAAAGAACCATTTTGCTCCTTTTTTCAAAAAAATTTTTTGTCTGGAGCCGCAAAACATATTTCATAGTTTTTTATTGTTATATCAGACAAAACTACAGGTTTTTTTACATTTATTAGGCTATTTATTACATGATATAAAACTGTTAACCTCTAATAAGAAACAAATAACTCTTATAAGGAGAATTAAAAATAATACACAGGCCTACTTTAAAATAAATTAAACACAGCACTTGGGGAGTCCTCTGCACATTTTAAGGAAAAAAAAATATTATATAAAATGGGCCCACTTTGAAATAAATAAAACATATAGCTGCACCCTAAAAATAGTTAAAGGTAGGGTAGGTAAGAATGTAGAAACCTGCTCGAGTGCGCTAGCATTTGAAAGTACACAACCGGAAAAAATATGCCTCTTCCTTCAGACTTCCTTACAGAGCCCCTCCTCCAACACACACGAACGCGCACATGACCAATGAGGGCACGAGATAAGTTTGTGCACAGAAAGGCTGACAGGCAGTTAGGCCATCCAGTTATTTTAGCCGGGCCGGCTCAGATGATTGGTCGTGCTTTTTACAGCGCTACGGCTTCCAGAGATACATTTTTGTATGTATTTATTGTCAAAGCATTTAATATATTCATTGCTATCGGGACGTCAAGAGCATTCCATGGAATATAACAAAAAGTGTTTTCTGCAATAAATTACATAGGCCTACCCCATTGAATTATGACTGAAGATCGTCAGCTGTCTTCCTCTCCCTTGTTGTTCCTCGATATGTAAAGGCTGCAGCACCGTTGACAACTTCTCTCTACATATCAAACATACCGGTAAACCAGCATCGTTTGCTGTGAAAGCATATAACTCTGTCCACACAGAATTAAATCCTGTGTTCCTCCGGTACTTTTCTTTGATTTATCCATAGTTCGCTCATCGAGCCGGGGGTCAGGTTATTCGCCTCCAAGAAAAGGCGCTCGCGCGGGACCGTAGAAGGATGTGACGCATATTTTAGTTGACCTAATTAAAACCGTTTTGTTTTTTATTTATGTGTCACAGTATCACCTCAAAATACAAGATACGAAACATTTTCAACCATGCAACAAAATATAAATAGTCCTACAAATACTTTTATTTGATTTCCTTCTTATTTTTGTCTAAGCTCAAGGGAGCCAGAGCAGAGGGCTTAAAGGGCCGCATGCGGCCCGTGGGCCCCGGGTTGCCGACCCCTGCACTAGGTCTACTGAATTAAGCAGGTGGGGTTTATTACTTTAGATTAAGATCAATCTTGTTTTAATGGCTAAAGAATAATGCAAATACATTCTATTCTCAGAATATTAAGTACATACTGTAGACAGTGTGTCTAAGTGTCAACAGTTTTTATTCTGTAGACTACTGCATGCAGTAAACTGACAACCCAGTCTCATGGTATTTCGCACAGCACGATTTTAAAAGCAATGTATTTCTACAGGTAATGTGTTTCGTGCCTGCAGCACGTCTTTTTCTCCGGTCGGGTCGTGGAAGACCGGAAGCTGTGTGGTTCATAAAAACATGTTCTTACTCAATATCAAGCCACAGTTATTGCTTTTATTTTAAATCCTATAATTTCGGACTTTTGTTGCCGTCTGTGAGGAAAATATGTGGGGCTCAGAGCCTCAGGATACTGAAATCTGTATTTTTTAAATCTTTTTTTCCTTCTAATTTGTTATTCTTTTCAAAATAACACACTGTTATTTACTCACCAATAACACACAATTATCCTTGCTTTTATTTATTGGTTTAATTCCATAATCTCGGGCTTTTTTGGCGTCCGTCAGGAACTGAATTTCAAAATAAAAATAACCGGAAACAGACGTAGGCATTTCGAGCGAATACCCAAGATCCTCAGCTATGGTTTTAAGCTCGCTGATTGGATGTTTTAGCCGCAATGCATGCTGGGATTTGGTGTTTATATGATATGAAATCCAGAAAACATTTTAAAAGAATAAAATAATACTTAATTCCGAGTGCTATTGCTTTTCTCTTTGAAAGTCATCACATAACGGCATTGTAATACACGGTGCGGCTGCATTACACATTACAGATCTGCCGTAGTTCTTTATTTAGAGAGCCCTGATGAGAAGACCTTTGGAAAAACTGATGAAATGCCGCCGAAACTGAATACTTGACGTGGATCATAAATATATCAACAATTAAACAACATCTTCAATTTCTCTTCACACAATACGTCTCCTTGCAGTATCAACACTAATTCGGCTGACTTTTACATTTGATCTAATTCGTAGATAGGTTATATTTACACTATAACAGTGCACAGCTGATATAAAAGGACTTGTAGTTTTTAAAGATATTACTGATTTTCTTTGAATGTAAGAATGTAAATACTGAGTCTGAAATAGTATAGCAATATGCTGTAAAATTATGTGAAAGCATGAATAAAACTACACATCTTCAGATGTTGTACATACATAAGTGTCCTACACTAATAATACAAAGTTATTATGGCTGTGTGTACCTTGTGTGCACCTCCTAGTGGTTAAAGCACGTTATTGAATTCTTGTTTTTATGTGTTATATTTGATTAAAAAAATATTAAGAGTACATACTTTCATAGGGGGAAAGTATAAATATAGAAATATAGAATATAAAAAATCAAGAAGAGACTATAAGTGATCTCTACAATAAAACAGTTTAGTGCAGGATGTACACAGATATTAATAGGAGGAGGTGCAAAACAGAAAAACGAATTAACCTTTATTTAAACATTAAATAATACTTTAGATTAAGGTCTTCTTTTAAATAAGAAAAAAACTTTGGGGGTATCTATCTACAGATAAATATTAAGCCTGACAAAGTACTTAACGTCTAATATATTGCTTTCCTGCCATGTTAACTATGTTGAAGCACTTATTTTAACTGATATTATACACATTAATTATACTCTTATGTATGTAGATAGAATAAGAAATGTGCAGAATATGACAGTTTAACGGTGGAGGTACACACATATTGATAGATGTCTTGTAATGCACTGTTGAGGAACCTGTGACCCAAGATTTTCATTCATTGCATAACTACACCGTAGTTGTGTATATGATATGTCAATAAACCTTTGAAAATCTTGAAATCTTGAAAGGGATGTGCAAAATAGCCATAATATACAGTTTTTAATGAACTATTAGTAGAGAATAACAAGTAATGAATATACTTTATTACTCGTTTCCATTCATGTCAATTGCAGATACATGTTTAGTCTTCTCAAGCACCAACTATCAAATATCTCTCCTGATTGTTGGCACTTGACAATCACCTTCCCTGAATTTTACTCAGGTGTAACTAAAGTCTGTTTTAAGGGTTGTTTATATTTCACATCATTAATCAGAATCTGCAAAGTAACTCAAATAAGACGTAGTGGAGTAAAAATACCAGGTTAACCTCTGAATTGTAGTGGAGTAGGTATATATTAATGCTGCGCATTGTGGACACAAGCGATTTTCACCCATTTATTAATTATATGTTTTACATTTGATAACACCAATGTGTTTAATACTGGCAACTTCTAATTGTGGGGAAAACGAAAACGTTCAGTAGAGACGTGACGTCCCATAGAACATTTTGCGAAACACAATAGCCAGCATGTGTAGTTCTGGGGGGGCGTTCGATTCCAATTTTGAATAGTCTGGCGTGGTTTTGTTCCATTTCACACAGCTGTTTGACGCTCTGTGTAACTTTACGGGGACTGTAGTCCTAAACGATAGCTGGGGATTATGGGTAGTGTAGTGTCTTCGGCCATCCTAAACTCAGAAATGTTGACAATCGCAATGATGCTCGAAAAGTCCCTTATGTCCCTAGTCTGTTTCCGGTTATTTTTATTTGGAAATTCAGTTCCTGACGGACGCCAAAAAAGCCCGAGATTATGGAATTAAACCAATAAATAAAAGCAAGGATAATTGTGTGTTATTGGTGAGTAAATAACAGTGTGTTATTTTGAAAAGAATAACAAATTAGAAGGAAAAAAATATTTAAAGATACAGATTTCAGTATCCTGAGGCTCTGAGCCCCATTTATTTTCCTCCCAGCGGCAACAAATGTCCGAAATTATACAATTTAAAATAAAAGCAATAATTGTGGCTTGATATTGAGTAAGAACATGTTTTTATGAACCACACAGCTTCCGGTCTTCCACGACCCGACCGGAGAACAAGACGTGCTGCAGGCACGAAACACATTACCAGTAGAAATACATTGCTTTTAAAATCGTGCTGTGCAACACGAAAAAAAGGGGGAAATCGTGTTGGTGAACACGAATCAATAGATTAAAAATCGTGTTGGTGAACACGAAATGCCATGAGACTGGGTTGAAACTGATTATACTCCAAAGATAGCACCAGGTGCCTTAAAGTGCTGATGATTAGAGTTGTTTTGGTCTTTGTGTAGATTATGTCATCTTTTACTTTTAGAAGCAACACCCACAGTTTCTCATGAAGACAGTGTTCAAAAGTTTGAAAACTGTCCTCCAGATGTTTCACATTTCTGAAATACATCTGGATATTTCATTACGCTGAATTGATTGACCAAATTGTCCTCGACACCTCGGCGCATTGCCACCTTGGTTATTTTGCTGTAATGTAATCCTAATCCATCTGAGACGTAGCAAAGGTGTTAAAGATGGTTTTTCTATAACATTGAGCACTTTAACAGCATTTCTGTAGAGTCTATTAAGATTGATCACCTGCTACAGTATATTCTCTCCGTTGGCAATAAAGTAAGCCAAACCAATGTGATATACACATTTTCTTTTTTTCCACCTTTTAATTTTTTGTGGTAGTTATATTTATTTTGTCTCTGAGTAGGGCTCAGTGTTAAACATCTGGCTGACTCAGAAATAATACATTAATTCCCATGAAAGGAAGCATGAAATGAGGTCCAAGGGAAGAACTTGGACCAGAAACAAGTCAATGTTATGATTTATAAATCCCCTACAGCTCACAAGTGATGATAATAGTAATCTTCGGGGTCTATCTGAGCACTCAAAATCAGTAAATAGACGCAGAGGACTTGCATCAGAAAGCTACGAAGAAGGTGTCAACCTTGTAAAACATTGTGAAAATCTAATTAGATCAGATTGGGTGGTGCATTTCACCCTTAGCCCACACAGTTGGTTGCTGCTGAGTTTCAGAAGAGCGGACTTCCTTTCCCCCTGCTGAAATACATGTTTAAGGAAACCTGTCCAACTGGCAAGAGCCACTTTAAAATAGTGGGATGTCTTCTCTTTGTTGTGGTGAGAGAAATGATCTCAAGCATTGGCGGCGGCTAACATGGGCTGTGGTGGTGGAGAGAAAGAAGGATTGAACACAGAAGAACAAACTCCAAAGTTCTCTCAGCTGATTTTAGTCTCATGTTTTCAGAAGCTCCCCATATGCTTGTACAGGAAAACAACTCTGGACAAAAGCATCAAAGACGGTGGTCCCTCATGTCCCCCACATTTGATCAGTGTTTCATGTTCTCTTTCATGATTTTGACCCCACAGCTGTTCGAGAGGTGGGAGATTTCTGCTTGGGTTTTTTCTATCAAATGTAATATTTTTAAAAGAAATGTCTGGTGGCTGATGAGATATTAAACTGAGTGAGTGAAATAGTTTGACTTGCTTTGGTGACAACAGGTGGTCAGGGGAACATACTGTAAGTAGGATTCATCCTCTGGGGACCAAGAATGTTCGTACAAAATGACACGGAAACCAATGAAATAGCTGATATTTAAGTATGAACCAAAGCGATGAACCTGATGACATTTAGACAACTCAGAACAAAAAGATATGACTTAAATCTCACCTATTGTGCTATATTTGAATAATATATTATAAGGCCATATCTATACAAAACATTTCTCTGAAGTGTTTTTTACCCCCGTTTTGGGTAAGGATGAAAAGAGAGAAGGTTGTCGTTTCTGACACTTTCTGAGTCTCTTTACACACCGGGGACACATATTTATGTATAAAAGACGTAAAAAAGTGCATTTTGCATAATAGGTGATCTTTAATAAAAGACATTGGAAAAATATTAATGTATATTTTGTGTTAAATCATAGTTTCTGGGTTTGAACAATGGGCTGCTGCCGTAGTATAATCTCACATTGACTTTATGTTCTGTGTTTGGGAAGACTTCTCCCTAAGAAATTCTCTCAAGCTGCATCTGGATCCTGTCAGGGGCTTCACTCCCTTAAATGAACAATGAAGGGGTTTTCCTTTTTAAATAGAGATAGCTCATCTCCAGGGAGAACTTTTTATTTTTGACAGATTCATACAGTATATCTTAAACAAAAGCCTATTATTTGTTTTTTCAAATAGATACTTCAGCTGTAAATAATGGTTTGCCGTTGCTACAACACATGCCATTGGTTTATCAGATCCACAGTGCACATTTATGTATAATACATTTGCCATGACACTGATTGAGGAACTCTTTTTGCATTAAGCGCTCCACCTGCTAAAAGTTAAGGAGATCTACCGTTGTTTTTGTAAGTGTGTGATTCAATCATTACTGGAGCTCATCTACTACTGATCCTCAGGAAATCTGCAGATATTTGATCTGATGAAGATCTCTTTGTGTCTGTGCTGCATCTGAGCCCAAAATGACATGTAAGCTGCACACAAGCCATGCCACTGATGGCTTAAGAGAAAGTAACTAGACACTTGGATGTAAGTTTGCATGAACATAAATAATGTAAACAAGGAAACAGCTAACCTGGCTCCTTCCATAATAAGGAATCTAGTGGAACCAGCCAGAGAACAGTCTGGAACATAGGCAGTTGTACGGATGTAATCACTGACCTTAAGAGGTGCTGTTAAATTGATTTTGTGACCTTTTTAATTTTGCTGTTTTGTCCTCTTTCATGTCCTTAGGCCAAGCTATGCTAACTAGCTGCTGTCTTCAGCTCCATAATTAATGCACCAACATCAGTAGCATTGAATACATTTCCCAAAATAGTTTACAATCCTTTGAACCCTTTAGAACAGGGGTGAACAAACATTTTTCCCTGAGGGCCACGAACAGAAAAATACATGAAGGGACGGGCCGTATATTATCTCATATGTTAAGTTAGGTTATAAGCTGTCAAAATCAATCAAATGTAGGTAAATTATGCTTTATACCTGAATATGCTTTAAGAAAGAAAACAGCCTCACAGCTTCCCATAGGGTTTATTTATCTTATTACAAAAAGTATTGGCTGCTCACTCTTTCAAACAGAAGCCTCAGATTGCTTATAATAGGGGGAAATATGAACGGTATATTTCAAGTTTGTTACACAAATATGCTTTTTTTCTCAATTAAGATTTATTTGAAAAGGTTTTCAACTTTATTTGACTGAATATATTTGGACAATAGGCTTATTAACACAATATTAATAACGTTTTATGTATGTTTACGAATATATTTAAGAAGTACAATATAAGACAGGCACCAATTTCATGTGTGGGCCTATTCCACTATACTTTTTGAATTGCTGAGGGCCAATTCAAAATGGACGGCCGGCCACAATTTGCCCCCAGGCCGTAGTTTGGACACCCCTGCTATAGATCATTCTAAGATGAACCTTGCATTGCACTTATGCTCCATCCAGGAGACTTCATTACCAGCACAGAATAATCATC
The DNA here is from genome assembly GCF_902827115.2 of Pseudochaenichthys georgianus. Classification (NCBI taxonomy): domain Eukaryota; kingdom Metazoa; phylum Chordata; class Actinopteri; order Perciformes; family Channichthyidae; genus Pseudochaenichthys; species Pseudochaenichthys georgianus. Next base: position 18,850,906 of record NC_047526.1, read on the forward strand.
CACTGCAATTTGACAGTCTGATGATCACTGCCTGGACCTCATATATATCCCAGTCCAAAAAGCTCCCTCCCTGCAGCGGAAATGTGGCTCTGATTATTGTTGCTGTATGTCGAATAAGTTGCATAAAGCCAGGGAGGCACTATAATGTGAAACAGATATACCATATCTTTAACACAATACGCCACACTTATAAGGAAGACATACCTTTATCATCATCCAGAAAATCATGTTAAGGTCTTTGTGCTTCAGGCTGTGAGCGCCGCTGTTTAAATCCAGAGCGGAGGCAAGCGTCTCTGAGGACACAGACAGTAATAACTGCCTGCTGAATGAGATTCTTTTCCCTGAAGTAATATCTGCCTAGCCCGAGGCAACGGTGCATTCACTGACAGGAGGTATAGAGTTTGCATGCCACTAGTAATAGGATAGTCCTTAAACTCATGTACTGTCAAAATATTTGCAACTCCATTACAAGTTAGTGAAGACTCTACGGTATCTTTGGTGGGATTTATTGTTTTTAACCTCTTACATTTGGGATGTTTCATTTCCCAACTGCACCGGATCATGAATAAATATCCCAGTTTTTGTTAATTTGAGTTATTATGTTGTCTTTTAGAATTTAAAAAACCCTGATCTCACGGGATTGCCAGTTCCCAAGCTTGTACAGTATTTTACATTTTAATTAAAAGTCTATATATATCATTCAAACAGATGGGTTTGAGGTTTTTGTTTGTACTTGTTGACAAATAATCCTAAATCTTTTTATTTTATGATAACCTTTGGCAGACGATGTCACATTGATCTATTAGGTGAATATATTTTAACTGACCACACTTTACCACTGATTTGTTCTCCGACTCTTTATGTCCATCTGTTGAGTGTTAACAAGTATAAATCCAGATGCAAAACATCTGCCTTTGTTGCTCTGTTGCTGGTCACATTCAGTCCCACTATAATACTTGACAAGCTGTTGATTGATTTCTTAAAGAGTAATTGCGGTTTATTTAAAACTGGCACATTTCACTTTAATGTGTTTTTATTGTCTCTGTATGGCTCATGCTAACTTTGCACCTCTGTTGTAGAGTTTTTGAGCCATGCTACAAAAGATAGTATTTGCCTAAACCAGCCATTTTCTCTAACTGCATGGTTACCTGTGTATATCTGTGAAGTTATATGTGCTATAGAAGAAGTAGCAAAAAGATTACTGCAATTATCTGAATTACAATAATAAAATGACTGTTTGGTCAAGCCAGCCCCAGCCCTTAGTTACAGTTGATTTTGGGAAAGTGAAACAAAGACTGCAGGATGATAATCTTGATAAGTGCTGCAAATTCATTTGCTGTAGTTACACAGCTGGGATCACTCTCATCTGTGAACACATCTATTTTCCATATCTGGCATCAACAGGTCCCTTTCTCAGCAGCAACACTTTGCATTTCTTCATGTATCCTCCTTCTTTGTTCAACAAAGTGTGGAATGACTTTATATCCATATGATCCACCATTGCATTTAGCTTTTTGAGCTTCCTTAGAAGAGAGTATGGGAAAGCCAGCTTCACCCATGTAAGAAAAACGATGCGCCTGGATGTGTGAAAAGCTAGGCTTGACGTTCCTTAGATGTGGATCCCTATGCTGTAAACTATAATGGCCATTCCAAGAGGCTACTTCCATTCTTTTCACATTTTTTTTTCTTCAAAAATCAGATCAGTCATACTTTCCACATCGTGTATCCATTCATGTGCACAGGGTTAAATTGATACTACATGTGGGGCTCTGCCTCCATCTGATGCTGCACGGATGCACATTTACCAATACACACTGCACATTATTACGTTGTTTTCCAGGAGATCAATGCCATTAGACTGTCTTTGTATTCCTATAGAAGCTAACTATAATAATATTGGTAATGAGAATAACAGCAAATCTCCTCATAAAAAACTAATCAAAACAATCCTTCAGTTTAAAACCTTTTCCTTTTTCTTTTTTTCTCTCGATAAACGAGTGAATGGTGCATACGCCACCAACTCAACTGGAGTGTGGAACAGTGTGTGCATTAGGCGATGGATAAGATTACAATCCAGTCTGCACGGACTGCACGCGTACATGGTGAATAAAGTAATTTGCGTTTCGCCGGAATCTCTACAATGGAAGTCGCAAGTGCAAACAGGGGCGGTTCGAGGGGGGGCCAACAGGGGCCAGTGCCCCGTAACACTGACCAGGGACCCCCCTGTGGCCCCCCTCCAAAAAAAAGGTTACAAAATTACGATTTTGGAACTAAATCAAATCAGAGACCCGGATGTAAAGTGGAGATTAAACTGTTCATTACCTTATATAAAAGCAAATACTGTTTATGTTTTTTAATTAAATTGTCACTTAAAGTTACTAAAACAAAGACAACTACTGAAACAAAGGACTGTAACTTAAATGTACTAAAACAAATACCTTTACAAAAACAAATACCAATTACTGTATTTTATGTTTATTTTACACAATTACATTATACTGTCTTTGTCTTTTTTTAACCCGCTTTTATTGTGCCCCTCTCATTAAATAACTGGCCCCAGCCTGGCCCCCCCAGTAAAATTGGTCTAGAACCGCCACTGAGGGCAAAGTTATCTCAAGCTGATGCAAAGAGCCACATTTAAGAGAAAAACACCATGGTCAAAACAAGACAAAATGTTCATTTAATACGCAGTTCTGCGGAGGATGCAACAGAAAGCTGTCAATCCAGGCGTTAATCCCGTTTAACAAGACACAGACAACCTCTAACCTCCCCATATACAGTAAATGAAGCTGGCCTCTAAACATTGCTCCAGGACTCCTGCCAGATTGCAATCACATCGACTGCCGATCAAACCAAAGACCCCAGAGGTCTGACATTTGAAAGGAGTGTTTGTTAGCAGTGTTTTTGTGTTATCTACAAATACATTTTCTTCAGACACACTGAGAGAGAACAGCCTACTTTATCAGATTCAAGTTAGACAATAGCCAAAATCCTTGTAATGTGTTTATATAGCTCATACAATGGCCCATTGGAAGCACTACAACCACAATTATCTCTCTCTCCCACACTGGGGTATAATTTTTTTACGTCATTCTTGAGATATTTCCGAATCCCAGCAGTGAAGTGAAAGATATTGAAAATAACATTAACCTACGGTATATCCCCATTGACTTATTAAGACATGCACGCACACATGTTTATGTTGTATCCATGGTAAACCTTCTGGGACGTAGTAAAAGTCTAGAGTGACCTCAGGGCACATGTCTAGGGACTCAGCCTTCACAACCAGCCTTTCAAAATGGAAATGAAATTATCTTTGTCGTCCACTACAGGTATAATAAATACAAAAAAGGGATTATTAAAAGACATGTACCTAGAGCAAAAGCTGTGCCGTGTTTCCAACAGAGATCCTGTGTTAGTCTTTACATCCTGGCAGGAGATCCTGGTGGATCCGCTCCAAGCAGGCCTCTGTGGACAGGGGCCCTGCTGGAAATTAAATTACCTTTTCTTTCATAGAAGCATGGTGGTCACATTTTAAAGTAACATAAAGAATAATATTACTTTTTTGATGGCTAAAGATAACGTTGATGAGTAGACTCACGCTCCCTTTGGCTGTGGCACACACTAGTTTGCATTACATGCTCACTGAAGGGATATTTGGTCTGCATGGTACAGAACGGAACGTATACTTTTCACGGATGTTGCTCTAACTTCATGCCTGTTGCACAGCGGTGACTGCTTGACCCCCTCTAATTGAAAAACTCTGTTCTTGTCCCAAAAGACATGTACAGTATAATAACTGTGCAGTCATGCGTAGAGTTTGTATTCTGGATCCTAATTTGAAATGTCAAGACCGATTTTTGGTATTTAAACTTAAATTGGTGGTTAGTGAGGAACCAAGGTATTATTTTTTCTGGGGTTACCATGTCGTCAGCTACTCTATTTAGCATTGTTCTATGGAAGAAAGTGTTGTTCCACCACTTTGTCTGGGCTAAAATGTCTTTTTTTGAAAGACTGAAAACATTTTTTTACACATTGACATGACATTGTGTACATATATTCATGGTCCCCAGAGGATGACTCCTTAGTTACAGCTTTTTACATAAATTGTGAATATTACCTTTTAAACATCTGTGAGCATGTTAGCATATTGGTGTTAGCATTTAGCTGAAAGCACCACTGTGCATATGTAGCCTTACGGCCCGTCCACATAGCGGCTTGCGTTGACGCTTGCCGGCGGGCGTGTCTGACACTCGACCAACAACCAATCACATGAATCTCCCGCCCCAGACACACAAGCACGCGGTTTGATTGGCTAGAGCTTGTACTGGCATATGATTCGATTGGCTGACGCCTCCATCGAGGCGTCAAAAGTTGAACATTGCTCAACTTTTGAAGTGAGTAACGGCAGCAACGCTCCACGTCGCTTCCCAAAATGCAGTTCGGCTAAAAGTGATGTCACCCCATTCAAAGTGAATGGGCAGAAGCGTTGGAAGCTTCAACGCACGCCGCTGTGTGGACAGGCCGTTATAAAGCTGCTTTGGCTGTATGACACCATATTGTCATGTTAGCTAACTTATTCTGTTATTTTGATCTACCTGATGACATTTTCAATAATTTTTACATAAAACCAAGCTGATTTAATAATTGTTACTTATCCAAGTCAGCTTGTAAAAACCTGAATAGCATCCATCAATTTTATGCTCGACACCAACTTTCTGTAAATGTTTCTGGTTCTGGCACAGAAAGAGGACGGGCTTATTTTAAATGTTGTTTACAGCTCAGATCAGCTGACACAGCAGTCAACTAGCACATCTAGTGAGCTGTTTCAAAAAAAGAAGAAATTGGAGATCTGAGCAGCACTTTAGAGGTCTGGAACCGGACTAGCGTAGGATAAACACTGAAAATTCTTCAATCAAAACAGCAGTCTTGGATTCAGCTTGCTAAAGACATCCAAACCTCCTCCAAAAAAGTTGGCTTTGTTCAAAAGATGTTGGATCAAACACAATTAAGTTGTTTCAAACTGACTCATACTTTGTTTTAACTTAGAACACTCTTTATATCATATGTTTTACTTATCACACGCTGCTTTTGGAAGTCCTCTGCTGTCTGTGTTTAGTAGTCAGGAAGTATAACAAATTGCATGAGCGATATCCTGATCTCCTGGCCAGGAAGCATTAGCACGGTCATTATCTTGGAGTCATTCTGGGATGTTGAAACCACATCAAGGCAACACATCTAGTTACCCTTAAGCTACAAAGAGATTTTAATGTCCAGACATTTAGGCTAGTTAAATTCTGAACACGGCTGGATGATATTTCAGTTGTTTGAAGGTAATTTTTCTGGGATTTTTCCTTGCCTTTCCATTGACGTTACTAATTGTTTCTCTGGGGGTTTCTAAAGCCAACCACAAACCAGGAACTGGAAAGGATCCCACATACAGTGGGGCAAAAAAGTATTTAGTCAGCCACCAATTGTGCAAGTTCTCCCACTTAAAAAGATGAGAGAGGCCTGTAATTTTCATTCTAGGAATACCTCAACTATGAGAGACAAAATGAAAAAAATAAAATCCAGAAAATCACATTGTCTGATTTATAAAGAATGTATTTGCAAATTATGGTGGAAAATAAGTATTTGGTCAATAACAAAAGTTCATCTCAATACTTTGTTATATACCCTTTGTTGGCAATGACAGAGGTCAAACGTTTTCTGTAAGTCTTCACAAGGTTTTCACACACTGTTGCTGGTATTTTGGCCCATTCCTCCATGCAGATCTCCTCTAGAGCAGTGATGTTTTGGGGCTGTCGCTGGGCAACACGGACTTTCAACTCCCTCCAAAGATTTTCTATGGGGTTGAGATCTGGAGACTGGCTAGGCCACTCCAGGACCTTGAAATGCTTCTTACGAAGCCACTCCTTCGTTGCCCGGGGTGTGTGTTTGGGATCATTGTCATGCTGAAAGACCCAGCCACGTTTCATCTTCAATGCCCTTGCTGATGGAAGGACGTTGTCACTCAAAATCTCACGATACATGGCCCCAATCATTCTTTCCTTTACACGGATCAGTCGTCCTGGTCCCTTTGCAGAAAAACAGCCCCAAAGCATGATGTTTCCACCCCCATGTTTCACAGTACGTATGGTGTTCTTTGGATGCAACTCAGCATTCTTTCTCCTCCAAACACGTCTAGTTGAGTTTTTACCAAAAAGTTCTATTTTGGTTTCATCTGACCATATGACATTCTCCCAATCCTCTTCTGGATCATCTAAATGCTCTCTAGCAAACTTCAGACGGGCCTGGACATGTACTGGCCTAAGCAGGGGGACACGTCTGGCACTGCAGGATTTGAGTCCCTGGCGGGGTAGTGTGTTACTGATAATAATAATAATTCCTTGCATTTATTATAGCGCTTTTCCAGTGCTCAAAGCGCTTTACAGATACACATTACACATATACATATTTTTTATATACATGCAATGGTCACTGTGGACAATACCCACAGGAGCAAGTTCAGGTGAAGTGTCTTGCCCAAGGACACAACGGCTTTACAGACGCAGCAGCGGCGGGTTTCACCCCTTGATCTGATGGTCAAATGTCCGGGCAGAATTCATTTTACCGGACTAATTTGAAACTTACCGGTCATATTTCAATTATAATAATAATAATAGTTGTGTAGCAGAGTTTCCGTTAGCAGGTAATTACCGGACTATGAGCAGATATGCTTCAGTTTAAAACTCAGTTCACGGGGCTCATTTTTATATTGCTTCAGTTTATAATCGTAACAGATCGAAAAATTCAGATTCATTTTTCAATAAATGATTCCACAAACAACAAACAACATAATTATTACATTCAAACAAACTACTTGTAGTAGATGACGTACATTATTCAGAAGTTTACATCAACTTTGAATAATAACACGGGAGAAACGGATCCTCTCTTTTCCTCTCTCCTGACAGCACGTGAGTTTCTCAAGCAGCTCCTGCAGCCCGCTAAACAGAGGGCGGGGCTTCAGGTGATTATGCAGAGCTGCGTGTCTCGGTCAGACTCAGCAGCCGATCTGATCTCTCTCTCGCGTCCGGTTATACTTCACTCGCGTTTATGTCCATATCGATCAGATCCAGCTCTCCTGATCGGCCTTTATAGAGAGCACCGATCAAACTATTAAGAGTGAATATCGGCCGATAATGACCGGCGGCCGATCGATCGGAGCCTCCCTAATTATTACCAGACATTTTGACCGTCAGGTTTTGAATTTACCGGTTTTTTATAAATGTTACCAGCTAAAAACCGGTAATTACCGGCTAACGGAAACCCTGAAGTACACATTGATATCATACATGTACTGTGGACAATACCCACAGGAGCAAATCCGGGTGAAGTGTCTTGCCCAAGGACACAACGGCCTGACGCAGTGGCGGCAGGAGCGGGTTTCGAACCGGAGTTCCCCAGCACCCCCCTTGATCTGATGATCAGATGCACAGTACACTGCGCCACCCGTCCCACTCTGGTAGCCTTTATTACTTTGGTCCCAGCTCTCTGCAGGTGATTGACTAGGTCCCCCCCGTGTGGTTCTGGGATTTTTGCTCACCGTTCTTGTGATCATTTTGACCCCACGGGGTGAGATCTTGCGTGGAGCCCCAGATCGAGGGAGATTATCAGTGGTCTTGTATGTCTTCCATTTTCTAATAATTGCTCCCACAGTTGATTTCTTCACACCAAGCTGCTTACCTATTGCAGATTCAGTCTTCCCAGCCTGGTGCAGGTCTACAATTTTGTTTCTGGTGTCCTTTGACAGCTCTTTGGTCTTGGCCATAGTGGAGTTTGGAGTGTGACTGTTTGAGGTTGTGGACAGGTGTCTTTTATACTGATAACAAGTTCAAACAAGTGCCATTAATACAGTTAACGAGTGGAGGACAGAGGAGGCTCTTAAAGAAGAAGTTACAGGTCTGTGAGAGCCAGAAATCTTGTTTGTTTGTAGGTGACCAGATACTTATTTTACAGAGGAATTTACCAATTAATTCATTAAAAAACCTACAATGTGATTTCCTGGATTCTTTCCCCCCATTCTGTCTCTCACAGTTGAAGTGTACCTAGGATGAAAATTACAGGCCTCTCTCATCTTTTTAAGTGGGAGAACTTGCACAATTGGTGGCTGACTAAATACTTTTTTGCCCCACTGTAAGTCATGTCTAGAGCAGAATGAGAAAAATGTTCTTTCATGTTGTTCCTTGAATGTGTCAGAAGCATAGCGTTCAGTGTTTCAGCTGTTTGTTTTTTTGTTGCCGAGGGCTCCCGGAGTCCGTTTTGGTTGAAAACTCTTGACAGTGACATATACGAGATGGATTCTTCAAAGTCACCGCTCTCTTCTGTCTTTGTTCTCTCCATGCCTTTCATTCCTTTCCTCTCAAATATCCTCGTACAAATGACAGAGAGGATGGATGGATGGAGTTACTGAGGCATCCAGTTGTCTTCCTGCTCCATCTGTTAATCAACACATCACAAAAAGTCCAGACACAACACTAACATAACGTAACCCACACAGTGACGTCCAAACAACCTCAACAAAGCAATGTCTTGACAGACTATAAATGTCCTGTTCATTTAGTTGTATAGGCTACATGAATCATCTAATTAACAGTTTTTATTAAACCGGATAAAGTCAAAAGCGTGTTTCCTAAATCTGAAATGAGAGTTTTTGTCTGATGCCCTCTGGAAGAAATACATTATTTACATTCCGTCTGAGCAGCAGAGGTTATAAATTCTCCAGTGGAGCACTCTAAGAAAAGTTTTCTTAACCCATTTACTATAGAGTTTATTGTACTTTTCAATAATGTCTGGCTGGCTGCCTCTAGGCGATTTTTTGCCTAGGCTGTATTTATTTCCTGTCAGATGCTCGTCCTAATAACTCTGTCATTCACTGTGGTCCCACCACCCAGACAGGAGAGAGACCCCCATCTCTCTCACCTCTGCCCCCCTGCCTCACCCTTCAGGCAGTGACAGTCTCTCTCCCCTTCTCACTATATTCTTCTTCTTCTCCCACAGCTCCACTCTCGCTGGTTTTTCCCATGTCTTTGCTGCACCTTGTTCTGTCCACACCCTCCTCTCTCTCTGTTGACTTGCACATCTGGGAAAGGTTACGAACATAGAAATGCTGGCTTTCTGGTCACTTTGATTGAGATGCTTCATAAAATGAATGCAAGAACTCTATTCTAATCTATGTTCATTAGATATAGGAACATTTTACCTCTCACAAAATGAGACGCTCCAGAGTGTAGCTACGACTTCATGTTGATCAGTTCGTTAAGTACAATTTTCAAAGATTTAAGAGTTATTCCGCTTCAGTTAAACTTCCTAAATTTTAAAGGCAGCAGGGAAACTTTAAGGTGACTCAGCTGAAAAATGATTTACATTGTAGGAATGTAGAGTAAACAGTAGTTAGTGCTTTGGTTAAAGCATTCAGATATCTACTTAGTACAACGTTTTGTCAGATGACGTCTCAAGGCAAAAGTGTTAATACCTACCCTGAATGGCCACTATTGAAGAGGCCAAAGCCTATCGTCATACCCTCCCCGAGCCCCCCCCCCCCGACCCCCAGTTCTCCACTGCCTCCTCCCCAAGTGTTATGTTTTAAGTGTAATGGAGGGAGAAGTACTCAAATGGTTTACTGCAGTAAAAGTAACAATACAGCAGTGTAAACATACAAGTAAACTTCTACTCCTACTGTCAAACTAGCATGACAAGTAAAGTGTAGTCAATGTATCCAAAGTAAAAGTACTCACTATACAAATACATTATCATGGAGCCAGACAATTGTATGTTATTACATTATACAAATTATACACAAGTTCTAATCGTGTGAAACAAGCTAGGAAATATGTTTCCGTGGCATCAGAGGCTCCGCTGTTGGTTTTATTGTGAGACACTTATGACTTAAGTACATAATGACCTGTCCTAAACCCAAGCACAGTCTGTACGTATAATCAGCAAGAGAACAACAAACACCTGTGAGGGTATTTGGGGTCATAAACCTTTTTTTACAGAATTAACATTACATTTAGAGGGGCTGGTTTGCATATTTCCTCCCAAAAATTAAACTATTCTTTTAATTGCCTCAGGTATAATACTCATAATTGAGCACAAAAGACTTAAAGTGGTGAGCAAAGGAATCTGAAGGCATCTAAAAAGTGAATCTCAACACATCGTCGGCTGTTGGGTTGAGTAATACGGTTGTTTTTTGGGGGGTTGGATGAGCTGTGAATAAATTAGATTCAGATGATTAAAGTCATGAAAAATAAGGGGTAATTAATAGGTGTTGCGAGGACCTCCAAGTGAGCTTTACCTGGTTTAAAATGGAGGACCACCTTACACGCATAGAGACAAAGTGATACTTAGCAGTTTATCCCGAGGCTGCCGAGCACATCTGGTCAGAGAGCTCTTAAAGAAACCTGTTAAATCCATTATCATCGCAGAGTTTCTTAAATTACAGCCAGAGAACAAGAAAAAACAGCTGTGAGAGTGATAACCTGTGAGAAAACTCTCGCTAACGCACACTGACACAGGCCGGCAGGTTTACAGGGTGAGAGATTGACTACCTGCTGTAAAACACAATCGGGGCGTGTGTGTTGCTATGTCAGTCAGAGGAGTGTAATGTAACCCTAAAGTCACGAGGAGGAGGAGGAGGGGGAGGGGGAGGCGGGAATTGTCCTCCTGAAGGCACCTTTTGATGAAGGAAAACTTGCTGTGTGAGGACGGGGTGATCAGCAGAGTTGGTTATACTTTGTTATTCTGGATGTGAGGCTGCTTAGAGAAGAAAACCTCTGAGCTTACATTGAGTAAAATGTTTCTCCTCGGGGAGTTGCTTTGCAGGAGAAATCATGGGGCCCGAGCAGAGGCCAACACTGAGACCGTACTCTTAAGGGGGCCCTTGGGTATTTGAAGGATGGAGTGATGACAGTGGGACGTTGTTTGTGTATAAAAAGGAAACAAAGTGAAACAGCTCTGAACATGTCAGCCCCGCTGCTTGTCACTTTAGAGAGAAATGTGTGTTGACCCGGCGCAACGACAAGCCTGCTAACTCCCAAACAACACTGCTATAGTGTGCTGAGGCTCGGACGCACAGACAGAGTTCATTTGTTGCCTTCAGTACCCGGGTTTGTTTGCTAAAGTTTGTTTACTTTCATTTTGCACAGTTACAATCAACAGAGGAGGGATTTAAATGAACAATAAAGCTATATGAGCTAATACTTATAGGAAGGAATTTCTTTCATCTTACTGCGTGTGCCTATGATTGTGTTACACAGTATCACCTTGCCTATTTTCTGCATTTGCAATTGCTGTTTCACAGGTTTGGATTATGTTGTGATTGTTTTTGTGTAATTTTATACAATTTTATCAATAATTAGTAATTTTTTGGGGTGAGGGTTGAATAACAAAAATCAATTCCAATATGTGCCTGTCCGCATCTGAAGCTAAGGCAAGCAGCCATTTTTCTTAGCTTAGCATAAATTATAAAAAACACAACATTATACTGGTTGAGTGATACATTTTCACAGTTTAAGCAGGTTTGAACTTAACTCAGCTTATTGATAGTCCCACTAGAATAAACCCTGCCAAACTCAAACGATACCCTTATAGATGTCATTCTAACAAATGCAGCTCATAAGTATATGTCTGTTGTTGGTGTTTTTCCTAATGATATCAGCAACCATTGTGATATTGCTTGCGTTAGGAGCACTAAGTTGCCCAAAGCCAAGGGCCTTATTGTGCTCAGGCACTGCTTCAAACACTTCTCTGAGCAGGCTCTTACACAATCTGGCGGAGGTTAAATGGAACTAAATAGCGTTAATTCCATCTATCGATGTTGCTGTCCAATTAATAGACATACCGCCCTTAGAAAATTCAGAGTCAAGAATAGGAACACTCCATGGTTTACTAGAGAACTATCTGATCTCATTCATGATCGAAATAAGCAATGGTCCTTAGCTAGAAAGTCTAACACTACTGATGACTGGCTTCTTTTTTGTGTCCTCAGAAATAAATGTTCAGCCCTTATTAAAAAAGCTAAAGCTGATTACTATCTGAGCTTAACCACTCTAAGTTCTACTAAACAATTAAATCACTTCAGAACAAGAAGGTTTCTAGTTTCCCCCAAAAACTGAAGATCAGTGATTATTTTATTTCAGATACAAATGATATGTCTAATGCCTTTAATGCTCACTTCAAAAAGGCTGGTCACATTTTTGATGAGCAAAGTCATGACTCTCTGCTTGGTCGTACTCACAGCCATGGTCAAGAGATGATCTCCCCTGTTTTTGATTTAGCTTATTTCTCTGTCTCTGAAGTCTTACACGGTTTGCCCTCAATTAATCCTAAAAAGTCTGCTGGGTCTGACGGCCTGGATCCTTTCTTTTTTTAAATTGCAGCTCAGATTATAGCACAACCAGTTACTGATATTTTTTTTCTCTCCCTGTCCACTCACACACTGCCAGCTGTGTGGTAGCCAGCTCTTGTATCGCCCCTCTTGAAAGCTGGTGATCCCACTGAGTTGAATAACTATCGTCCTATCTCAAATCTTTCTGTGTTATCAAAGATTCTTGAGTCCCTAGTTTCTACACAGCTAAAACTTTTTTTAAATTCACACAACATCCTTAACCCTTGCAATCTGGATTCAGATCAAAGCATAGTACTGTGACTGCCAGTCTGAAAGTCTCAGACGATATTAAGGCTGCTTTGGATAAGAAATATTTTTGTGTTGGATTGTTTATTGACCTGGCCAAAGCATTTGACACTATAGATCACCACATTATGTCTAATGTTATGTTGGTGTCTCGTTTCGGTCATAATGCCATTTGCTGGTCTCAGAGTTATCTAACCGACCGTACTCAATGCGTCAGGTTGGGTAGTACTGTCTCTGACCCTGTCACCTTGGAGAAGGGAGTTCCACAGGGCTCTATTTTGGGGCCCTTGCTCTTTTTATTATATGTAAACAATATTTGTAATCAGATGCAATTTTCTACTTATCATATGTATGCAGATGACACTATTGTATACTCATGTGCTCCTTCTCTGGATATGGCCATTTCCAATTTAAAATCAGATTTTATCACGCTGAGGCATGCACTTCTTGATTCCAAACTGCTATTGAACAGTAAGAAAACCAAAGCAATGCGTTTTGCTCCCAAGTTAGCGTCCTCTTGCCTCTCCATTGACACCCTTGATGGCGTCTCTGTTGAGTTTGTCGATACATACAAATATCTGGGCTTTTGGTTGGACAGAAATCCAAACTTTAAACACCACATTGAAGTTCTAACTAAGAAATTGAAATTCACTCTTGGCTTCCTTTACAAACTTAAACGTTGTTTTTCAACTTCTTCCCGTAAAAGGTTGGTCTCTGGCTTATTCCTGTCCCAGCTTGTCTATGGTGATACAATCTATAGATTTGCCTGTCCCACTGTTTTGGCCAAACTAGACCCACTATACCATGCTGCACTGCGATATATCAAATGCACCCTATAGGACTCATCATTGCAAACTGTATAGCCTAACTGTATGGTCCTCACTTAGTGTGCGTAGGATGCAGCATTGGTTTTTATTATTGTATAAAGCCATTTTAGGTAAGCTTCCACTGTATATTTGTGCCAGATTTGCTCCAGTTTGTAACTCTTACAACCTCAGAACCAGTGCCATATGGTTCCAGGTACCTGCCGTTCGGACTGAGGCTGGAACATGTTGTCTTTTTCATCATCGTCCTTGGCCTTGGAATGACCTTCAATCAAGCCTCAAACTGATGGCACTTGTCCTAATAGCCTGTTTTAAATTGAAGTTGCCTGAGGTCCTTACCTCCAGCTGCTCTTGCAGTAAGAACTAGTGCACCTTTCTTACTGTTCCAAATGTCCACAATGTAGTGACTGCTTTTCGTCTTTTTGTTTACTTAGTTGTGTTCTCTGTATTTTATATGTCTGTGTTATGTGTAATAATGTGTAACGTTGCCTTCTTGGCCAGGTCAGCATTGTAAATGAGATTTTATCTCAATGCTTTTATCTGGTTAAATAAAATAAAAAAATACTATCACTTATAAATCATCAGGATGTTTTACATGTTCATTTTGTGCTTATGGACCAATGTGTTCACAGTTTGGATTTAGACAGTCTTGGCTACTTCCAGTCTTTATGCTAAGCTAATCTTCCAATGGCCGTCAGAGTGGTTTAGATCTTCACATTCAGCTCTAGGCAAGAAAGCAACTAATTATAAGTACTTCCCAAAAAAAAATCCATAAAGTTTGTTGCTATAATTTGCTAAACAGAGCAACAAACTCAGAGCCGATATGAAACATGTATACTTGAAATCAGCGTGTATACATTTATTTGTAATACATTTGGATCTGTGCCAGTTCAATAAACACCCATCCGGGAATCCATGCTGATAAAATTAAATGACCCAGTTCATGTCCCTCTGTGATCACTTGTGTTTATATATCGTTTCTTCCATGTACTGTACCCGACATCCCAGCTCCCTCATGGTGCCATATAAGCATTACAATTAAGTCCATTTGATACCAGTGGGAATCACCCGGCTCCCTTGCCGTGTCAGTCCCATGACTCATCTTTGACCACACATGCATAGTGTTTATTATGATGATGGTAAGTGTAACTGCGTGCTTGTCATGGTCCGACAAGGTTAAGACTGTGGTTATGCAGCTTCTGGCAGATTCACTGTGTCACAGAGGCACGGTGCAGGAAAATGTCACATTGCTCCAACAGCACTATTAATGAAAGCTACTCGTGGCACCCATCAGTTCATTCCTGTCCCACGTGCTTCAGGGATGCTTCACACATGCTCATAGACATACTGCAAAGAAATTCACAGTGTGTGTTGATGGCAGAGTCACCTGTGTGGTGAGGCTTCTGGCTAGGTAGTAGAGACAGCTGCATGACTCTTTTAGTTTGATATCAAATAGGACAGCCTAATATAGTCATGAAGCGGGTTTATCACAGCTCAGGCTGTTCTTACACAGGCTCAAACTATCACAAGTATTGCACTATAATTCATTTATAGCCCACGTAAATCCAACAGCCAACGGTATTGTAAGCCAAGACACTTGACGTAGTATAAAGGGCGGGACTTTCACTTGGTAGACTGTTGTTAGTGTCCCCTGTGAAACCAAAAGACAACGTTTTTGTTAAGTTGCTTCTTTAATTAAGTAAGGGCCACGTAGTTATTCTAACCAAAACCACAATGTTTTTTGAAGTTGTGCTGTTGCCTTAACAGGTTCTGCACTGAAGTGGCTTCAGCATTCGTACTGAGTGATCGTGATGCAGGACATTTCTGAGAAAACTCTAATAGAAATAGAAATAAATACTGTCTGCCTGCATCAAGAATTACTCCGACATCATTGACCAAATTCTAGAAATGGAGATTACAGATCTGTATTTTCACCACTGGTTAATGAAAGAGGGGTTAGAGAGTTGGCCATTTCCAATTCTGGCTAAAGCCTCAGATACTGCACATGAACAAAGACACACACCAAGTAGGGTGGTCACAGTATACTTGTTCAAATCCCCGGTATTTCATTTGCTTTGATGCTCGACTGAACAAAAGGCTTCTCCCAAAAAACGTCCCATCACAGCATCAAAAGAACGATTTGTGTGTGTGAGGATATCACACTCTTGGACAAAGCACTTTGTAAAATACCTTACAAGATATTTTCCGAATGAGTTGTCGTTTTTGCCTCTTTGCTCCCCACCTGAGCTGGCATTGGAACGCGCCCCTCCTCCTCCCTTCAGAGGGAAGTGGAGAGGGCCGAGCCGGAGCTGCATTTGTTTCGTACTAATCCTCCTTATGAGAGAGACAGCTCTTATATCAGGAGCCAGCTTTGATCCCCAACAGACGAAGACAAAAAAACACTTAAGCTACTTCCTTATTCGTCTCTTGGCCCTCGCATCGCTGCTCAGAGGATCTGTAATGTCAGAGGATGAGGTCAGTGAGGTTGTGCAGGGCAGCAGGGTGCAGATTTGAAAGCTCTACTTAAAGGTGCAGTTATTGCTAGATTTGTCTTATTTATTCATTTTGTATAGTTTAAGGTACACATGAACGCACCTAAATACATATACAAAAATGCATTAACATACACAGACCTTTTGCAGTAGTCAGACACTTGATGTGTTTGTGTCTTGTGTACAAAACAGAGCTTAAACGTAAATAAAAAACAGTTGTGTTGAAACTAATGTTGGCACACACATCTGTCTCTGGGTTTTCGGTGCGTGAGGCGACCTCTATCATTCAAACATGTTTCCTGTTGTACATATCAAAAGTGTGTAATTGCTATGTATACCAATTTCCCTTCTACTACCTGTATGTGTGTGAGACAGAGGCTATGTCTTAGTTTAAAAAGTGTGCATGTTGTATGGGCCAGAGCATTTATCATTTCCACAATTACGTGATCCGTGCCAGAATGCCGTTGACAAGAAAATGATTGTGTGTGTCTGTTGATGTGTTTGTTTTCCAACTGCAGTGACATGGTGGACCTCTGCAGCGACCCTTGAACTGAAAAGTATACAGATGCAGACATGCTAAACACTCTATTAAGCTCCAGGTGTCCCAAACACACACACACACACACACACACACACACACACACACACACACACACACACACACACACACACACACACACACACTTGCAAACAGGAAAAGAGAGACAAATCTAGCCGTCAACCAGGCCATGATGTACATCCACTGAAGTGTGGAAGTACTCATTCTTCTTTAACCATTTATTATCCACACAGCAATCCCATACACTTTCCTATTCCCATTTGCAGTCTCACTTTCTCACGCACACACACACACACACACACACACACACACACACACACACACACACACACACACACACACACACACACACACACACACACACACACACACACACACACACACACACACACACTGAAGGTTATGGAGTACAGCTGGGAGCCGCTGCCAGACCCCCTCCTCTGTCACTCTCAGTAATCAATCTGTCAGTGTGGTAATTAACCCACAAAGTTAAGTAAGCATGACTACTGAACTGCCCCACTCCATCTAACATTCCTCTCCTCCTCCCTCTGTCTTTCGCTCGTACTCCCCCTCACTCTGTGGCAGGCAGCGGTCGCTGATTGTGAGGGCCTGTGATGCCTTCAACTGGGAGTGTTAAAAAAATGGGGCCTCTTGTTTTACACCGAGGAAGACAAGACTAACACGAACACGTAGAAGTCTATCGGTCACAAGCAAGTTCACAGCTTGCTTACTACATCTTGTGTGTTATTTTCAGCGCATCCTTACATATTTGTGACAGAAAACAGATGGTCAAAAGATGTTTCACTTCTTGACCAGGGAATGAGTTAAATTACTTTAATTGTTAAAGACAGGCTATACGGAAACGAGGAATCTAACCTTGAGGGTTACGGCTTCTCAGCGGATTTATTTCCACAAATCCCCAGACAAGGTTGGCAATGCTCTTCGGGGAGAGTTTAATAAGAAACACTCTTTCTCAAGCGCTACTGGTGAGTCGGCCTTGAACGAGGAGTTACACTCTTCTTACAGAACAGCTGTTCACTCAAAGTTGCTACACGGTAACATACTCACATAGGAACATGGAGTTGTAGATCAGAGAAAAAAGCATTTATTGTAAGAACGTAAACTATGATCCAAAAAGGAGAGATAAACTGTTAGTACAAAGGAGTGCGATTGTTAGACTCATAACCCATTGGACACCATCTGACCACGAAGACGCTAAAAATAATTGGTTGCTGAATGTAAACTGGCTACTTTAATTTAACAAAAGTAAAACAAAAGTTGATAATTTGACTGTAATCTATGACCTGGACATAGCAGAGAAAGTATTGGACCATGGCCTTGCCCTTTTTACTTTTATAAAATAATTTCTGTGTATTCTTTTCTTTAACAGGTAAAGAGACCATAGAAAGACAACGTGCAAAGAAGGCACCTGGTCAGACTCAAACGTAGTGATGTTGAGATTACATGGTCAGCGTCTTAAAGCCCTTCTGCCACGCCCCAGTTTTGTTTTTCTAAGGTGGTTATAAACAGAACTTGATATTCTCCAGTTTAACCCATGTCGCAGGCCTTTTCAGCCCAGGCCAGCCCATAGCTCTCACTGAAGTACGCAGTCTGACATTTTAGACAGCTTTGTCTATATAAATAACTGTATTTTCAAATAACAGGGCTGCAAAAAATTCCTTTTTGTCTCTCTGAGCTGGAGGTGGATCTGAAAAAGCAGCGGTGGCTTATAACCAGTGCCACACAGCTACTTGAGAAGAGTGATGACAAGATTTACTGTAATTGGAAAATGGCTTTCGCTGGTGTTTCCTGAGGACCTGCCAGTAACTGCAGCTGGTCGAGTATTTCCCTCTACAGAGGCTGTGTTTGGGAGTCGCATTGAAACTGATCTGAAGTATCTCGAATTTGATACCCCACCTTGTTTGATTTTTAGCTTTTGGTTAAACTGCTGCCTGACACAGACTGAAGCATTGTAAAGAAGTGCAGGAAGTTCACATGGAGATTTAAGAGAGTGAAGATTCTTAGATAGAGTCAAGACAATTTTATTTATACAGCCATTTATCACAAATCATATTTTTACTTCATGGGGTTTTACAGCCTGTGCAGCTAGGAAACCTGCTGTCCTTTTGACCCGAGCTTCGGATAAGGAATAACTCCAAATGGGGGGAAAAATGGATGAGCAACTCAGGAAGGAATCCCTCTCTTAGGACATACAAACCGTCGTGGCTTCAATATTGTCTTTAGGTACATTGGCTGCGCAAAATAAACCCCCCACTTGTGTTTATAAACCATTATCTGTATTGCCTCCTGCAGACTATTGGAGCAGAGGGGTGTCTTTGAACTGTCTTTAGTGATCCCTCCTGACCTGAGCTTCACAAGTTCACTCTTCAGATCCTCAGCCAGAATGATATTATCCAAACACACCCAATACACAATGGAGGACAATAAAAGTAAATGGAAAAACAAGTAAATAAAAGTAACTCTTATCGGATTTAAAATGAAAAAAAGTATTAACGCCACACTTGGAGGAAAACATTTGGTTCACATGAAGGGGGATTCTTGCATACATGTCTCTACTGTACGTGTCCATTTTGGAGAACATGGATGCAAGCCAGAGTCAGCGTGACTGTAAAACACGCTAGCAAAGTCCAAACAGTGCAGTAAAGTAAAAAGACTTCTTTACACTCCTCTCTGATCCTCTTTGGAGGCATCCCGTTCTCATGCGCGCTGTTGATACTGTAGAATACACACAGATACATCTGCACATTCCTCTCCCACACAAACTAGACTGCACCTGTGATGAGTTCACATACAAAGTGGCTTCTGACGTGACTTGGAGATGAGGTGATTTACAAGCTTTTTTCTAGTAAAAACAAAAAAAACAGCAGTTATTTTGTTGAGCCTTTCGGTCCCTGGCAGAAGACACTCTAAATCACGTAAAACAAATATTGTAAGGTGTGTTTTATGCTATCATCCATTTAGAAAGTTTACTTACAGATTGAATCCAATAAATGAAAATCAGCAGTTGGATAAGCATCAATAGCAGTGTTTACCTTTAAAATATTGTTGGTTTATTGTTTGTTCATGACTTCCTGTACAATGTTGGTGACTTGGAGAGCTTAATAAAGACTGTCTCTTTATATATGAATCAGCATTTTGAGTTATTTTCCAGATTAAAAAAAATCCAGAACTACACTATACATGATATGAAGCGCAAGATCTAAATAATGTTTGGTTTTTAAACACTTAAATATATCTTTGATCATGTATTCATGTATTCATTTGTTTTATTTGACAACAATAACTGCATGTAGTCAATTCAATTTCAATCAAAATCCATCTGCGGCACAAAGGTCAAGTCAGCCCACTGAGAACCAAAAGAAATAAAACAAACCCTCCAAGGAAGAGGCAAATAAATGTTATTGACTTTTGAGTCCAGACTTTGTGAAGACTTAAGAGAGAGATCACTGATGTCTGTTTTCAGCCCATTTTAAAATGTAAAACAACCAGAGGAAGAAAAAAAACCCTCCTCATACTGTGATGGTTAACCATTCTGCACATATGTGAATGTTGAACTTAACCTATGCACATTGCTCGTACATCAGCAAAAAGATGATAGCTAACTTTTGTTTACTATGTTTTGTTTGCTGTAAATATATTTTTGTAGTACACACATTCCGTTACACTTTACTTTGCCTTACGTCATTAAAACGTGTTGCTGCTTGTCATGCCAGAACAAAAGATGCGCCCCTTAACAAAGAGCTTTTAAATACAGGAAGTGGCCAATCAGGATGTACCAAGTGTCAGCCAAACCATGGGGGGGGGGGGGATATTTCATATTTATAGTTTTAAGATTTAGTTCATTTCTTTAGAGTTTCTTAGTTTTTTGGTTCTTGTGTTTTGGTTAGAGTTTACTATAACATGAATAGTAATTAACTGTTGTGTTTTATATGAAGTATTGGGGGTAGCCTTGTGTTTTGTCTTTGGATTACCCCTTTGATTTAAAAATGGTCTTATCAGACAGTATAAATGTCCCCTTTGCATATACTGTAGTATTCCATTGTTAGTTCAGTCAAGTGAATTAAGTTATAGTCAGTTGAATTGTGTTAAGATTGTATAGCCCAGGGGTAGCCAACACGGTCCCCGCGGGCACTTAGTCGCCCGCGGGGGCAACGCGAGTCGCCCGCGGGGGCAACGTGAGTCACGGGCATGTTCTAAAAATAGCTCGCCAAGCAAATCCAAAATGTATAAAATACACAATACAAAAAAGGTAATGTAATTAAAAGAATCTACCCTATGCATAAACGAAACCTTAATCATAGCGAACTCCATCTACAACTCTATATCTATCTAACACCCCTCCTCCCCCACCCCACAATGAATATCGACCAATCACGTTCTTGCTTGATTTGCGGGACCAGCGAAGAAAAGCAATGTGGCACCTCCCCGCTGATTTTCCTTCTGGCAGAATCTACACAACACATCAGCCCCATTGAACAGAGTCATGCAGCCTACACAGCATATGAGGGCAGAGCTTTACTCTGTGTGTTGCAACTTGCATATATATTTATTCCACTTGACGCACACACACGCATGGCGTAATCTCCACTGGGGATAGGGGGGACATGTCCCCCGCTCTTTTCGAAAGACACCCCTAGAGGAGGTGAGGTCCACCCCCAAATAAAGCAGGTTAAAATAATTAACTTGAAAACATTTGATTTTAGTAAACACTGAAAACGGGTCCCACAGACCCAAACAGCACACAAAGGTTAAAGGTCAGCATATATTAATGTTAAAATGTGCTAAATATATACACTGCAAAAAACAAAAAAAAGAGGAGTAAAAGTAGCTCACGACTTGTTTTATTTTTTGAAAGTAGCTCTCATCCTAAAAAAGGTTGGTGACCCCTGGTATAGCCTGACTTTAGTTGAAGTCTTTAATGGGCCGAGAGATAATTTGGTAAATTGTTTGTTCTATTTTTGGGTAAAACCTATTTTTGAAAATCCACCTGAGAGTCTTGGCTGCTGGTCTTTAACAGTACACGAGGTGGCTAACAGCTTCATTCACATATGACATAAATACTACTCCACCTCCCCTGTATACTGAATTATACTGTATTTAACTTCCTCAATATAAGAGGTTACAGGGAGACAAGTAGCCAAAACATAATATGTGTTTTAAAAGCTGCAACAGGTGCCAGTCGTCTGTTTTATATACCATTTACTGCAGGATAACATTTAGGGAAACACAGGCCGAATAACTCAGCTGTCTCCTGGAATAAAACGTACAGATGTATTTGCCGTTCCGCGATGTTAATTTGCTTTTTTTAAAGGACACTGGAGGGAAAGGAGGATTGAAATTACGCAAGGCTGACTTCCCCTATGGTCTTGTTGTAACTTCCAAAGCAAGAGCTAGAATTACTTTTCTAATTCCTTTTACCGTAAAAGACCCTTACAGTTAGGGAGCTATTTTTGGAAGAGTTTTACCCTTGCGTCTTGGCCTACAACTTCCACTTTCATTTTTTAACAGAGCACGAGGGCGTCTAAGACAACCTCACGGTATGCTACCATTCCTAAAAACACAGCAAATGGAGCGAGGAAACATATTGCAGTAACACTAGATCTCTGTTTGTGTTACGGGCGTCCCCCTCCAGCTGTTTTTGTAGATGACTTTGCATTATTTATGTTTCATTTTGAAACCCTGCACAGACAGGGGGGAGGAATTTTTGTGGTCAATGTAACAAAACATTGCTAAATATGAAGTGACTAAGCGGATGGGGGTCTGTGGGAGTCCTGCCCACTAAACAACGTGATGACAGTCAGGAGTAATTGGCCTCAGTGCTAAAGAGGAAACAAGAGGAAATTAAACTCGATTCATTTTTTAAATCCCCAAAAACATTAGGTTGACAGGAGGCCTCGTCGCCAGTGAAACCAACCACATCTGTCAACTGTCAATGATAATAATTCTTAAATGATTCTCCACCGGTTCACTTGAGCTTCTGTAAAGACAAGTGAGAGAAGACGAAATGCAAAGAGAGAGAGAGAAAAAAAAGCCTGGCGGGTATAAACCATGTGAATAAGAGAAACCGAGACAGAAAAAGACATGAAGAGAGCTTCATCCACTTTACCTAGCTTTGATCTCTTTAATGGGGTGCTGGCCCGGCTCCAGGTGGAATGTGTCACCAGGGGCAACGAGACAAGAGGAGGCTGATAAGGCCGGCTAGCTCCGGGCTTTAGAGGCCGCTCAGACAAAACACACTTCCCATTGGCCTTTTTACTGTAAAGCGCTCACTGTACGTGACACAATAAATCAGAGAGAGGATAAAAGCCAGAAAAGAAAGTAATCCCAGGTGTTTATGTGGCACATTAGCAAGATATATTGGCTGGAAACGGCTTTTTATGGCAGTATGCTTCTTCTGGAAGATGGTGGAGTCTGACAATGAAATGACCTTTAAGGCTCAAAAGCCCTGTGTAAATCTGAAAAGGCTTAGCTGATGTAAGAGCAATGGCTAACCAGTGGTTGGTCCATGGGCAAGTAGCAGATTACAAAGGGTTTTATTCTCTTAATTGTACACTTAAACTCTCCTAACTCTCTCCCAGACACTACTCCTCTCTTTCTCCATCCCCTCTTTGAACTCCCCTGCTCATTTCCTGACCTCTCTCCCTCATCTGCCTGTCGCTCTTCCACGGTCACTCCCTCTATCTCTCTCAGGAGTTTCCACTTTCTTTGATATTCTGCAGGATTAGCTCAGGGCTGTCTTTCTGGGTGTTTGGCCTCTCCATTGAATCTAATCACTCCCCATTACCTGAACACACACATTGACACACACAGCAAATGCTTAGTGGCTGGGTCACTTCTTGTTTAGGGAAGTTACTATTCTTCTTGCTTAAAAAAAGTTGTTGTAATCTTGGAGAATTGTCCAATGTTGTCATTTGCCCAGGGGTAGCCAACACGGTCCCCGCGGGCACTTAGTCGCCCGCGGGGGCAACGCGAGTCGCCCGCGGGGGCAACGTGAGTCACGGGCATGTTCTAAAAATAGCTCGCCAAGCAAATCCAAAATGTATAAAATACACAATACAAAAAAGGTAATGTAATTAAAAGAATCTACCCTATGCATAAACGAAACCTTAATCATAGCGAACTCCATCTACAACTCTATATCTATCTAACACCCCTCCTCCCCCACCCCACAATGAATATCGACCAATCACGTTCTTGCTTGATTTGCGGGACCAGCGAAGAAAAGCAATGTGGCACCTCCCCGCTGATTTTCCTTCTGGCAGAATCTACACAACACATCAGCCCCATTGAACAGAGTCATGCAGCCTACACAGCATATGAGGGCAGAGCTTTACTCTGTGTGTTGCAACTTGCATATATATTTATTCCACTTGACGCACACACACGCATGGCGTAATCTCCACTGGGGATAGGGGGGACATGTCCCCCGCTCTTTTCGAAAGACACCCCTAGAGGAGGTGAGGTCCACCCCCAAATAAAGCAGGTTAAAATAATTAACTTGAAAACATTTGATTTTAGTAAACACTGAAAACGGGTCCCACAGACCCAAACAGCACACAAAGGTTAAAGGTCAGCATATATTAATGTTAAAATGTGCTAAATATATACACTGCAAAAAACAAAAAAAAGAGGAGTAAAAGTAGCTCACGACTTGTTTTATTTTTTGAAAGTAGCTCTCATCCTAAAAAAGGTTGGTGACCCCTGGTATAGCCTGACTTTAGTTGAAGTCTTTAATGGGCCGAGAGATAATTTGGTAAATTGTTTGTTCTATTTTTGGGTAAAACCTATTTTTGAAAATCCACCTGAGAGTCTTGGCTGCTGGTCTTTAACAGTACACGAGGTGGCTAACAGCTTCATTCACATATGACATAAATACTACTCCACCTCCCCTGTATACTGAATTATACTGTATTTAACTTCCTCAATATAAGAGGTTACAGGGAGACAAGTAGCCAAAACATAATATGTGTTTTAAAAGCTGCAACAGGTGCCAGTCGTCTGTTTTATATACCATTTACTGCAGGATAACATTTAGGGAAACACAGGCCGAATAACTCAGCTGTCTCCTGGAATAAAACGTACAGATGTATTTGCCGTTCCGCGATGTTAATTTGCTTTTTTTAAAGGACACTGGAGGGAAAGGAGGATTGAAATTACGCAAGGCTGACTTCCCCTATGGTCTTGTTGTAACTTCCAAAGCAAGAGCTAGAATTACTTTTCTAATTCCTTTTACCGTAAAAGACCCTTACAGTTAGGGAGCTATTTTTGGAAGAGTTTTACCCTTGCGTCTTGGCCTACAACTTCCACTTTCATTTTTTAACAGAGCACGAGGGCGTCTAAGACAACCTCACGGTATGCTACCATTCCTAAAAACACAGCAAATGGAGCGAGGAAACATATTGCAGTAACACTAGATCTCTGTTTGTGTTACGGGCGTCCCCCTCCAGCTGTTTTTGTAGATGACTTTGCATTATTTATGTTTCATTTTGAAACCCTGCACAGACAGGGGGGAGGAATTTTTGTGGTCAATGTAACAAAACATTGCTAAATATGAAGTGACTAAGCGGATGGGGGTCTGTGGGAGTCCTGCCCACTAAACAACGTGATGACAGTCAGGAGTAATTGGCCTCAGTGCTAAAGAGGAAACAAGAGGAAATTAAACTCGATTCATTTTTTAAATCCCCAAAAACATTAGGTTGACAGGAGGCCTCGTCGCCAGTGAAACCAACCACATCTGTCAACTGTCAATGATAATAATTCTTAAATGATTCTCCACCGGTTCACTTGAGCTTCTGTAAAGACAAGTGAGAGAAGACGAAATGCAAAGAGAGAGAGAGAAAAAAAAGCCTGGCGGGTATAAACCATGTGAATAAGAGAAACCGAGACAGAAAAAGACATGAAGAGAGCTTCATCCACTTTACCTAGCTTTGATCTCTTTAATGGGGTGCTGGCCCGGCTCCAGGTGGAATGTGTCACCAGGGGCAACGAGACAAGAGGAGGCTGATAAGGCCGGCTAGCTCCGGGCTTTAGAGGCCGCTCAGACAAAACACACTTCCCATTGGCCTTTTTACTGTAAAGCGCTCACTGTACGTGACACAATAAATCAGAGAGAGGATAAAAGCCAGAAAAGAAAGTAATCCCAGGTGTTTATGTGGCACATTAGCAAGATATATTGGCTGGAAACGGCTTTTTATGGCAGTATGCTTCTTCTGGAAGATGGTGGAGTCTGACAATGAAATGACCTTTAAGGCTCAAAAGCCCTGTGTAAATCTGAAAAGGCTTAGCTGATGTAAGAGCAATGGCTAACCAGTGGTTGGTCCATGGGCAAGTAGCAGATTACAAAGGGTTTTATTCTCTTAATTGTACACTTAAACTCTCCTAACTCTCTCCCAGACACTACTCCTCTCTTTCTCCATCCCCTCTTTGAACTCCCCTGCTCATTTCCTGACCTCTCTCCCTCATCTGCCTGTCGCTCTTCCACGGTCACTCCCTCTATCTCTCTCAGGAGTTTCCACTTTCTTTGATATTCTGCAGGATTAGCTCAGGGCTGTCTTTCTGGGTGTTTGGCCTCTCCATTGAATCTAATCACTCCCCATTACCTGAACACACACATTGACACACACAGCAAATGCTTAGTGGCTGGGTCACTTCTTGTTTAGGGAAGTTACTATTCTTCTTGCTT
Organism: Pseudochaenichthys georgianus; assembly: GCF_902827115.2. Lineage (NCBI taxonomy): Eukaryota > Metazoa > Chordata > Actinopteri > Perciformes > Channichthyidae > Pseudochaenichthys > Pseudochaenichthys georgianus. The sequence continues at coordinate 18,877,160 of NC_047526.1, forward strand.
AAAAAAAGTTGTTGTAATCTTGGAGAATTGTCCAATGTTGTCATTTGGCAACAGGGTTGTATAGTTGTAGTAATGCGTTACAATTCCTCCTTTTGGGCCGATGAAGATCTGTTGAGTCAAGCTTTTTCACTTTGGACCTGAAGTAAGAATGACGTCTCTGAAAATCCGCTGTCTCGTGGTCTGACCGCCATCCTCCTCCCCACAGCCAGCGTTCCCCCCTCTATCGTTTAATCTTAATCGCCCTCTCCCTGAAAATGTTGTTCTGCAAAATATTATTTTGTTTCCCATAAAAATTCCTCAGACCAGGGAATAATAACAGCGCAGAGAAGGCTTAATGGGCCGCATGTTAAAGCTCATGGGAAACATATCGCCGGCACGCCAGGAGGCTTTCCTCACATTGATGGAGAGGGGGGGTGAGAAGAGGAGGAGCAGGGGGGGTATAGCTAAGGTTCACTGGTTCCCAAACTCCTGCAGAGCTTCAGTAGCCTTCACTGCCACCCTGAAACTCCTCTCACCCCTCTTGTCTCCCCTCTTTCTTCCCCTTCACTGCCCTTCAGTTTCTGTCTCAAGCTTTTCGCCTCTCTTTTGTCCGAACCCCCGCTAAACGCTCTCACCTATACTGGCCTTTAACACCTCCTCCAGGCCTCTCTGTGTTGTGTTATCATCCGCTCTGAACCCATCTCCTCCCTCCCCTAACATCCTTTCCATTTCACAGCTTTTGTCATAACATAGCCTAGATTCAAAAATAATCTTTAGTTCGTATTCACACGTGTCTGTTTGTGTGTGGCGGCTCTCCCCTTTTCATCTTTGGATTTTTACTGCACGCAATAAATTACATTACATCTGACGCACCGCTTTATGGCAGATAATCAATATTGACTTTCTGCAAAACCAGTCAGGTGGGACAGAGGCAGACATACCCACAGAGATATGTCACGTGTTTGCTGGGGTTTGGGTGCCCTTTGCCTTTACATTATTGAAAGTGGCATTTCGTCAAAGTCAACATAGTCACATGTTCCTCCCTTCAGAAGAACCATTTGTTTATGTACAGAACAAAAAAGATTTCCAAAGATTTTGAGAACCGCCCCAGCTTTAGTTGATCATCCATTAAAGAAAACATGAAGCCTAACCCAAACTCAGAGACCCCCAGTTGGTTTTGGACGGATGAATCATGAGTCATCAATGATATGATATGGATAATCTCGGTTCCCAGGAACAATTTCTTTTAAGACAAACTTTGATTTTGTTAAGTCTGATTCCAACCTGATTAATGGGAAACTGGAAATGTGACAGTGACTAATGGACTGTACTTTTTGTATGTATTCTACTTTAAGCGACTGGAGGAGGGGAGCTAAAGCCTGAGAAAGAAAACTAATCAAACAGAGAAATCTGTCTCTTGAGGCCCACTGTGCCATGTCCATGCACAAATCACACACACACACACAATTGAACATGTGCGCATACACACATACACTCGGGACGTACACTCTCGATGTTGTCAGTCCTGTCGTTTGTCTACATCACATACGAGTTTTGGCATGCAGCCTTCCTCCGGGTGACAAAAAGTGCAGTCTTTTGTGTGTCGACAACTATTCCTCACATCCCTACCTGGCCCCAGAAGGCCTGTTGAGGTGCAGGCAAGCAAAACCACACACACACACACACACACACACACACACACACACACACACACACACACACACACACACACACACACACACACACACACACACACACACACACACACACACACACACACACACACACACACACACACACACACACACACAGGCACACATACCCACGTACACACACATGTGTATCATGACAGATATTCTCTCTTGTTCAAAGACTTATCTTTGGAAAGTTGACAAAAACTTATTTTATTATGAACTCCCTAAAAGATGACAGTGCCATAATGATAATATTGTTAAAGTTATTACCACTGCAGCAGTATTGCGATAAAGCCGGAAGATGATTTAAAAAAAATTATTATGTGTAACTTTTTTTGACTGGCAATTTCTTGTAATGTAAGGCTTTTTTTTAACCTGCTATGGACGGCTGAATAAAAAAAAACTGAACACCCCTGTTTTTACATCAGATAGGAAAAGATTCCAAAGGGACATTTAAGAAACCTCAGGGAGAACAACAGAGGGATCCCTCTCCCAGGACGGACAGACGTGCAATAAATGTTGTGTGTAAATAAAAAAGACAATACATTTACAACAAAGTTAGTCCTATGGTGGTAGTAGGTAGTGCTAAGGGCAAACACTGAGAGCTGACAGTAGTATCACAGTTTTCATATCAGAATTCTATCATCAATGTATTACGATGTTTCTGTATTTGAATAGTTTTAAATATTATCTTGCCGTTTGGATGTAACATGCTTTCAACTAGAAATATCAACTAAATTGAGGAAATGTATCCCTGAATTGCTGTCCACTACTATAATCGTGTGCGCGTGGTTGGCTGTGTATCGCTTTGGTAACAGTGAGAGCTCCCTTTGGTAGTTAAAGGTTACTAAATATTTTATAGGAAACTGTGCCCTAAAGGCCCGGCCTGGCATTTCACACACACTCGCGTGCTTACACTTATAGAGGTCAAGAGAACAGGGATGCTTGTGGCTAACCTCAGACGTTTACCATGATAGTACAAAACCATGTGTTTTTCCAAGTGTGTGTGTGTGTTTGTGCTGTAGGTGGTAAAGTTAACATCCTCGTGTGCTGAATTACCTAGGGGAGGAAAAACACGCATCCATCAAGCTGCCTGTTGGTTTGGTTTTCTTTGAGCACTTCCTTAACCGCCCATGGTTTTCCTTGAATATTTGAGGTCTGATGCTGAGGTGACAGTTGCCTTTTACTTTCTTTAAAGTTGTTTTCTATTTCCAAACATGTAGATCTAATTGTGGCAATAAATCTAGCATTTTTATTAAATTCTTTTAAAATTGTTGGAAATTGCAGAGCCAGAGGATGTAAAAGGTAAAACAGAAGCTTTTCAACCAAAAGAGAGGCAGAGATATCACTAAATCAAGGTCAGATGAGGTTGTCTGACCCCAGCTCCTAATTAGAAAACATTTCCAAACTAAAACATGTGTGTTTGACACTGTCTTTGTTCATGGGCCACCTTTCTGATTAGTGAAAATGGACATGTTAACGGTCAGTGTTTTGGTTGATGGTGTTCAGTGAAGGGATCCCCTCCCGACTACACAGGAGGTCATCATCGGGTCAGCGTAGTGCAGGGTCAGAAAGTAGTCCCTTCTCCTGCTGTGTCCTCAGCCATGTGTAGAATGTGGGTCATCTTCAAAGAAGCTCAAGCATTAGCCTTCGACATGAAGCACCAGCAATGTCCACGGTAGGGTGAACGCCAGCTTCAATTGTAAAGTAACGTGGGAAGCTGCAGCTCAACAGGCTCAATGGTTTACAACTTCTGAACTACAGGTTTACGCTTTTAAAACATGGCATAAAAAGCAGGTGTGTCACCACGCTGATCTTGGTGTTTTGACCATGAAGCCTACACGTTTTTATTCCAGTTTTCCAGCATGTAAAGTCTATTTTCAGCCTGGAATTCAACTAAAACACATTGATTGTCTCCTGTAGTTATTTCACTTTACATTTTCCCTACACCAAAACATTAATTAATTTAATCGGCTGGTAAATAAAAGATGTTTTGCCTGATAGCATATGATCACCATGTGGAAAAGTTGCATGTTTTACTGCATTTACTTTCAAAACGTTACACAAACAAATTTCTGCAAATGCAAAGACCCTTTATTGCTCAAGGTCATTTCCTCCAAAGGTTACTTGAACTTCTGCTAAAATGAGCTGCAGTGACTAATTTATCTGTATTTGGCCTGTGTGACTTTGTGTCGATTACCAATGGAAAGGCCATGGGTAATAAATTGTAGTTATTGCAATACTTACGTTTTGCCACTGGGGGTTGATGTCAGCGATTAATTTAACGTGTTTTCAACAGGGGGTCTGTGACCCCTAGGGCGTCCTCAGAGTAACTATAGGGGAAACCGCCATATTATTGTTGGATAAAACCAAATATATGTCTAAAGATACACATAAGAGCTCCATGAATCAAACATATTATTGGCAAAAACATATACATATACAACAACCATAATTGGTTGTTGTATATGTATATGTTTTTGCCAATAATATGTTTGTAGTTTGTAGGATGTCTACGACATTGATGATAGTTTAACTGTTAGCAATGAATCTTTGTGCAGTAAAAAAGAGCTACTCTAAATCACTGCTTGGCACATATCAATTAACTAGTTAACTATGCCTATGTATTATATACATGATGTGCATTGCACTTTGGCCGCTACACGTAATCGTAGGCCTACTGTGTCTACAAAAAAGAAAGTTGAAGACCCCTGGATTAATTCAAACATAATTCTCAATTATTCTAAGCAAAGGTTTTTACCATCAGACTTGAGTGCACCCTTACACAATTTGCATTCAACAATCCTTGCAAAGTCTTCGTAAAATAGCTTACTGACCCTAAATTGTCAAAGAAATAAGGTGTAATTGGGAGTCGTAACCGTTCTTGAATCACTATTCTAAGGTATCACTTTTCTGTTGCTAAAAATGTTGTTCTTGGTATGAAGTTGACTGTGCTGGATGTGAATACATTCCACCACTTTCTCTGAAAATACAGTGACCACAAGTGGACAAACAAGTTTCCCCCTTTCCCAAGCTGGTGATATCATTCATAATTATACCCTTTAATAAAACCACAGTTCAAGTCATACATTTCCCACTCTCCAAGAAGTGCCCCCATCTTGTTGCTGCTGGCCGTTAAGGAGGTGTGTGGTGAGAAAACTTGTTAAGGCTAGCCGATCTAAATCATTAAAATCCTCTTTCCTCCTAGCACGTTGCAGCTCGTAACACTGGCTCAGGGACTTCATACATGTCAAGTGAGTGTTTGGTCAAGGATAATTGCTTTATCCCTCTTTCCAGTTTTGTAATGAGAGTGGTTTTACTTGTTTCTGGGGTTTTATCTGACTCAGACACGTGCGTCAGCTTGTTAGCACAAGACAGTTAGCAACCACTCAAAACGTCTCCCGGGCACCGCAGCTAGCTTATCATATTGCCTCCTGAGGTTTATAGAGCGCAATGTTATATCGTTAAGTCTGCGAGCAGACCACACAGAGCAAGCAAGAGTGTCTGCGTCCTCATTAAAACTCCGCCTGGGCAAACCAGAGATGGCCAATATACACAGCAGATAAGACAGTTAGCAACTCGCTCAGATTTATAGCCGCTAGCCTCGGGGAGCGAAAGAACGAGGGGTGAGGGAGAACATGAGTTCACATATTGTTTAATGTCTGGCAGCCAGATGGAAAAGCTGAGGACAATCTGTGATTTAACAAGGACATAGAGCGAAAGAATGAGTGTGTTTGATTGATCGACAGCAGTAATATAGCTTGTATAGACGGAGAGTGAGAGTGAAAGGCCAGAGGTGATACAGGGAGGGTGGTAAATGAGATGGATGAGGTGCAAGAGATGTAACATGAGGGATAGGTAGAATTATGATTTAACATTAGGAACATGTGGTGTTTTATTAAAGGATATGTCAAAATCCTGTCAACGTAATGTGTTGCTCCTGTTGCAACAATGAAAAAACCAAATATGCAACATCATCAGTCAGTTAAGCACATCATCAGACAACCAAAAAAAGGCACTGAAATACTACAAGGCTCGGTCATTTGAAAACTCCAGATTTACGCCAAATGTCAAAGATTCTTGTCAACACCAGAAATCAGCCTCCCAATAGCCTCAACTTGATCTCTCACCTCGTTCTCATAAATAAGCTCTTCTCAAGAACAGGGGTCAACTTTGTCTGATCCACTCCACTTTCTCTCCACGTCTCTTTTCTCTCCCTTTGATTTACATCTAGTGTATTAAAACCCGGGAATCCTGCTCTGGAAAAACATAGCGTCTTAATTTCTTAGAGTAAATTTTAAGTGGCGTGGGCTCGTTTGGCGTGTTCAGTGTCAGGTTTTGCAGACTCCCCAGTGTGCAGGCCCACCTAGAGTGACACTGCACATCGTAAAAAAAATCAAGCCTGAGTTTTGGGAAAGGCTTTTTTCTCCCTCAGCGAGTGTTGGGTTTCACTACCGGTCTGTGGATTCACTCACAGCGAAACAAGCAGTGTTAACAAAGACAAGGCAATATAGCCAACTGAAAGAGGATACACACTGCAGAGTTCTTCTGCTTTCAATCACATATTCTCTGTTAAAGCTAAAGATCACTCTGATATCACTTTATTTTTATTCTCTGACTCATCAACCATGTTTGAGGATGGGTTTTTTTTAATTTTAGCTGGCTTTTTCTGAAATGTATCAAATAAGCATCCTTTCTTTGCCACTAGTTTTCGTGGAACTTTGCCAATTGAAACAAAGGAAGCCTGTAATGATGTACACAATAGGGCTGCTCGATTATGTCAAAAAATAATAATCTCGATTATTAAAAACGATTATCCATTTACTTTCAAAACATCAATTTATTGGAGAACAAAAATGTGAACAGTATGTTTTTAACAGTTGATTACACTGAACTTTAAGTATAATTCAACTGAAAAACCAATTAAAAAAAAAGTAAAAAAAAAAAAAAAGTAATAATAAAAAAAAAAAACGTTTTATTTCGATAACATTGTTTTCGTAATCGTTGCAAGCCATAATCGTAATTGTGATTAAAATACGATTAATTGAGCAGCCCTAGTACACAACATATTTTACTTGGCTCAATCACGTACATACAAAAATGCACACACACTTCCCAGCAAGTTGTCCCAAAGGAAAGCCATTTGCACTGGAGAGCAAACCATAAATGTCACAAACATGAGCACGAACCACATCAATAGTATTTTGTTTGAACTTTGTTAACCTCTGTGTAAGAACACCAAAGGACGATGGTTTTCTACAGTGTCAGGTTGAATGAATACACTAGCAACTTATCGCAAAAGCACCAACATACCATGGTAAATTAAATCTTAACTTTGAACTATTTTTTCTTCTTTGAAAGCCAAACACAAGACAGTATTTCACCCCATCTGTCCTGTCCTAAGGGCATCGGAAGAGGTGTGAGAGGTGCTCATGTTTCTTGAGTTGCCTCTCTCAGCAGGCGTTTGCTCCATTGAAATGGCCTTAAGCAATCCCTTCGAACTCAAGCAGAACTTTTCACTACAGGATCCTGACCTCTGACACTAAGATGTTCTAAACATGTCAGATTTAAGATTACACCCTTTCGTTCAAGCACCTTTCAACTAGGTCAATGTACATATTTAAATAATGGCTGTATGATGTGAATTAAGGATACGAAAAGTACAATATATCCAAAACAAGACAGAAGAGCCAAAACCAATATATAACTTAATACATCAGATAGTTGATGATGATATGAGGGAATGGTAATGCTTAGGCAGTGTATACAAAAAAACTGAGGGCAAAGGGGTGGACAAGGAGAATAAGTACTCACCCATTATTTATTTATTTTATTTAATCGTTTATTTCGCAGGGACAATACACGGTAATGAACACTTAAAACATTTAAATGTGTCAAGCGTAACAGTGCCAGATTTAGCTTTCAGCTTCCATCCGCAGTCCCTCACATAAAAACATTTAAGAAATGTACATGTTGTGCAACAAGTGCAAGAGAGCAAGAGCAGCATACACAAGTATTTACCACATGGCAGTACAATATAGCAGCAACGACATGTAAAGTGCAAGAGAAGATACAAGAGCTACCTAAAGTGCAAGAGCAGATAAAGTGCATTTAGCGGTGATTGCACGTCTGTTTGTTTCTCATCCATTCTTTGAGTTGACCTTTGAAGCTATTGCGAGTGGGACAATCCCGTATCTCAGTTGGGAGGCTGTTCCACAATGAGCTGCCCTTAATTGAAAGTACATTTTGTCCAAAAGTGGTCCGTCTACGGTGGACTTCACAGTCTCATTAAAGTCAGAGATCTCAGGTGTGGGTGCTTCTTGAATGTCAAGGTAGAATGATTTAATACCATATAGTTCATGGCACTCATGTGACTCCGGTCAAGTTGAAATTAGTTGAGTTTCAGAGGATATTCTCAATATTACTGAACATGGAGTCAGAGGACTAACCATGATAAGGAAACTGTGGGATTATGCTATTATGCTGTATAGATTTTGTTTCTAAGGTCATAAAGTTTTTCTGTCAATGGGGCATGTTGTAAAGCTTGAATGTGAACCAAACCACAATACAGGACCTTAAGCAGAATTTACAAAGAAATGTTGCCAATAGAAAACCAGTTAAGACATGTCATACCATGCAGTGAATATCAACAATAGCTACTGAATTAATAAGTAATTGACACAGAATCCAAAAGTGAACAGAGCTTTGCTGCATATGATATTGTTTGTTTTCTTAACACCGTAAAGTGTAGCCATTTCTCTGCACAAATACCAGTTTCTTAGGCTTGGTGATTGGATGTTTGTTACATAATCTATTCATACCATACACAGTCTTGTAAGTTTGATTTGTTTTGAGTTTTTTCTAAAGCAATTGTGGAAAACTCAACCCATTATGTTGCAGCATAAAAGTTCAATCCAAGTTTTGTTTTCAAATAATATAACTGCGTAATTTTCTTCCAGGACGCCGTGTGACTTGCTCTCTTCAGTTAGTCATTAAAATCATCTTTATTACTCACTCATCTCAAGGGAAATCTGAAGTTGGTAAATGAGATGAGTTTTTAACAAGATTAACAAATACAGAATTGATAATGACTCTTAGAGGGAAAGTATTATTTGTTTTGAAGGCAATGATTTCCCAGAAACTACCCAGTGATTAATGTGAACAATAAGGGAGCTTCTACTGTATACAAATAAAGCTGTTGTATAAAATCTGTAAAAAGGATGTTGACCAAGAAACACTTCCAGTTTCCCAGCTTCATCATTTTGTCATTACTGACCCACGCATTGGGTGTGTCCATTGCGTCCGCCAACACACAGGGTCAGACATGTCTTCTGTAGGAGAAGTGTGGGTGGCATAACATTACCTCCATCCTTCATCATAACTGTGAATCTTCACTTTTGAACGGAGGTCTGTTATTAAGTGAAAGGAATACGAATTTGCATGTAAGGTGAAAATGCAAATGTGTTATCTTCCACTGACTGATTGACTTGGACATGTAGGAACAAGGAACTCGGGCAGCCTTTGGTTTTTGGAAGATTCCCACTTACAGATGTTTAAAAAGAGACACGCTCAGGCAAAAGATAGTAATGTGTCACTTTTCTTATGCAACTTGTCTTGTCCATCCATCCATCTTCTCCCGCTTATCCGTGGTCGGGTCGCGGGGGTAGCAGTTCCAGCAGAGAGCCCCAAACTTTCTTTTCCCTGGCGACATCAACCAGCTCTGACTGGGGGATCCCAAGGCACTCCCAGGCCAGCGAAGAGATATAATCCCTCCACCTGGTCCTAGGTCTACCCCTTGGTCTCTTCCCAGCTGGACGTGCCTGGAACACCTCCCTAGGGAGGCGCCCAGGTGGCATCCTAACTAGGTGCCCGAACCACCTCAACTGGCTCCTTTCAATGCGAAGGAGGAGCGAAGAACTTGTCTTGTTATCTTTTTTATTTCACTTCAAAAAATGTGGGTGTTTATATATTTCATAATCCAGGAATCAACTCCCCTCTAGTTTCTTACAAAAGACACAGATGTTCTTATTTGAGTGAAAGTGCAAACTGTGTTAGTGAGGACTGGAAATCCTGCTTAGGTAAACATCTTAAAAAAACACTTGTCAGAGCCTACGGAGGAAGAAGTATGTCAGTGTGTGCAATTTAGGAGGTGTGTATCCTTTGATAGCCCGAAGGCCACAACACCAGTTAGTGAATGTTGGTACCTTCTCCCATCAGTTTACTTGAATATTGACTTCACAACACCAACATAATGACACGTTAAGGCCTAAACAAACACATGAAACTGGTCTCCTGATTTCACTTTCTGAGACAATATTGAAGCCATGGCGGTGAGCATGTGCAGACAAATGTTGTGATGACATGCTTATTGCTAATTGCAGGGTCCTCCCTTGCAGATCACACGGTGTATCGTCAGGATGTGATGTGCTGTGATTATGGTTAAGAGCTGAACCTCTTGCTGGGGGGGAGAGCTTGCATATCATTGTAGTCTCATTGTAGATTTGTATGGAGGTTGCTTTGATGCCCAATGTGTCTCCCTGTACATCATAAGTCTTTAGCGTTGCCCTTTGGACTGTTGTGTTGGATTGTCGCCCATGTATATCTAAGTACCTGTATGTGCATGTGAAAGTGTGTGTCCTTATATTGAATGTGTGTGTATTTAATCTCAGACTCTTGTGCTCAGGAATGCGGTGAATAGCTTTTCTCCAGGGGGAGGAGAGGGGGTGGTGTTGTACTCTACCTGCCTCTTTTTACCTTGCGGGTTAATTTCCATGCTTTTGATTATCCGGCATTCCAACTCAAACACACACACACACACACACACACACACACACACACACACACACACACACACACACACACACACACACACACACACACACACACACACACACACACACACACACACACACACACACACACACCCATTGAAATCAAAGCAGACTCCAGTATAAACATGTTTCAACAACATACACAGCTTTACACCTCACATTAATGCCACATCAAACCCACAATTGGTTAACAAGCAACACAAGTGTTTAAAAGTGCTTTGGGTGGGGCAACTATACTGTAAAATATATACGGTCAGTTTATGCACAAGAAGTTTATGATGCATTTCAGGATATGAAGGGTGAGGGCATGCCTTACACTACTCTCTGTGTGGTTTGAGGAGTCATACATTATCAGGATTAAAGGTCTCATTACAAGCTGAGACAAATTGTAACAAAATCAATCAAAACTGAACATTTCTTTAGACACAGATCACAGCTAACCATGCATGGAAAAAGCCAAACTCATTCTCACGCATTGTGTCAACTCCCGCTTACATAAGAGGCAACATGAAGGGCAACTATGGTGATTTATAGCATAATTGCAAAGGTAGGTTTACTTTCTGTAGAGAAAAGAATAAAGTCAATAGAAACATATAAAGGGCCTGTTCAACTGAGATATGAATAGTTAAATCTACTCTTACCTCTTGTGGTATTTGACTGTTTAGTTTATGCTTGGGATTTTAGAAAGGGGTATTTAATTATATCAGTATATTCTGTAGATATCACAATTAACTCTAAGTTATTTTGACCATGATAATCATGTTAAGGAAAACTGATATTGCGATATTTTGAAATATACATCTATGAGATTTGTAAATACATTGAATTGATGTTTAGTGGTTAAAGGTGGGGTAGGTAATTTTGGAGAAAGCAGCTCGAGTGTGCTAGAATTTAAAAATACACAGCCGGAACAAATCTGCCACTTCCTTACAGAGCCCCTCCTCCAACACACACGAACGCGCACATGACCAATGAGGGCACGAGATAAGTTTGTGCATAGATGGAAGGCTGACAGGCAGGTAGGCCATCCAGTTATTTTAGCCGGGCCGGCTCAGATGATTGGTCGTGCTTTTTACAGTACGACGGCTTCCACAGATGATATTTTTTATGGATTTTTTGTCAAAGCACTTAAGATATTCATTGCTATCGGGATGTTGAGAGCATTCCATGGAATATAACAAAAAGTGTAACTTAAGCCGGTTTCTCAAACTTACCTACCCCACCTTTAAGATGTTCACTATGTTACCCATCTTAGTTTAGCCTGTTAGCATGCTAGCACTGCCTTAATAGCACTAAGCACAAAGTACAGCTGAAGTTAATAGGAAAGTCACTCGTTTTGCAAGTAATTGGTCCTATACAAAAGTAATGAGAATTTTAAAATTAGACGTCATGATGGGGGGGATTTCAAATCATTATTACGATTGAGGGCCAGAATGTCCACCAACTTCAAGGCAATCCGTTTTGTAGCTGTTGGACCAACGTGTTGAACTGACAGACCAGCCCTCTCCTGAGCCATGGCGCTTACTAACAAATCAAAAGTACCTCTTAAGTATCTTTTTTCAACATGGTCCCATTTCATCTGGATAATCAGTAGCACGGTTTTCATTGGGACCATTTCTTTGGTGGAAAGTATCCAATGACATGGTGTAGTCTGTTCTCTGCTAAATGTAGAGCTTTTAAGTGGTCCAGGTGTATTCAGGTTGTTAATTCCACTGGCATTTGTCTCAGCTTCGCAATCCATTAACCTAAAGTAAAAACCTGAGGTCACGGGTCAGTGTTTGTGAGGAGTAGGGCTTGTGTTTGTGCTTTCAATTGCGTTTGTGGGGATTCCTGAGTGGTCATCAACAGGTTCAGATGGGAGAGTTGTGACAGGCCCATAATGAAAGGCACACACAGATAAGAAGGCAGTGTGTGCAAAAGGAAAAGGACTCTTAACAGAGTTGACCAAACCTGGGAGATGTTCTCACAAGAGATAAAAGCGCTTAAACCTCGACAGCTTACACCATTCATTAAACGGCTTGACATTTAACTGTGGATAAGACTTTACTTTGTATTCTGAGTGAGGAATTTTACTTCTCTGGGTACTATTTAGACAGCGAGAGACAAACTCTGGGATGCGCTTTGAAGATATGTTAAACAATGACAACAGTCTGTCTTATATCAGCTAACAGATCACCGGGTTTGTGTCTCTGACTCATTCCAACAGTCACAATGAGGGTTATTTGTATTCATTAACAATCTCTCCCCAACCTTAAAGCCACTGTAAATCCCATTAACAGAATATCAACACTGGAAAAAATGACTACATATAATGTGAAAGACTGGCCGGGGTCCAGACCTTTCGATCTGCTCACTTCATTGTTTGGACTCATTTGATGGGGATATAAAATAGCAGTTTCTCGATTGAAAAAGTTATCAAACCACTGAGTGCAGCGGGGGGACGAACCGCTCGCCAATTAGAAACACAGAGTGGGATTGAAGCATTATTATAGAAGGCATTATCACCCGACTTTGATTTTACTTCAATAATGTCCACTCGTGGCCTCATATCAGACAAATCGGTCGACTTGACGGATTCAAATGGACTAAAAGCAACTTTATTCTTAAAACCACGGCAAACACATGTTGGAATGGCTTCGCATAAGGGTCAACATTTAATGCAATTTGGATTGGTATCAATCTGGACGATTACTTCCCGGGGTTAAGGCCCTCCTAGTTTGGAGGCAATATCAGACTGAAGATATAAATGGAGTGTTACAGTTTAATAATAATAATAATTCCTTACATTTATTATAGCGCTTTTCCAGATGCTCAAAGCGCTTTACAAATACACATTACACATATCATACATGCAATTGGTTTAGTTCACAACCAAGTCTGATATCAGGCAAACTCACTGAGAATGTGTGCTCAATCTTACAGTTTACCTGAGCTTTTTGTAGAAGTGCTTTAGAATCTTTCAGCTCATTGGTTTGGTTTAAACCCCCAACATTTTTTAAATATGCTATATGTTCCATCTAAAATTAGGGAAACATGGATTCACGGAGCCAATTTATATAAAATATATAGCATTTAAAGTAAGCAGTTACAGATGCCTTTCCTCTCATGAATACTGACCTGAACCCATGCAGTGCTGATCTTTTATAACTCCCAGATTTGCATTTTTCTGCTTTGTGTCTTTTTTGAACATGTGGTCCGAAGGGGCCAGTCCCAACATATTGGAATATGATCAATGTTGACAGGACTAGCCTTTGGTTGGGTTAAAGTACAATGCATTCTCCTCTCTCTCTCCAGCTCTTTCCTTTCATTATTCTGACCAAATAGGCGTATGAACTCTTTGAACTGCTCGGCTGAGAGTACACAAAAACCATCTAACTTACTGGAACTGACCGATAGAGATAAACTGAAGAGGAAAGAGGAAGACAAGTAATGAGGGGGTGAACTGTTCCGTTCAAAAAGCCATCTTTCTTGTTTGGTAAAGTACTCGAACTTTAGCTTATCTAAAAGCTTCCACTTACTGTATCTACTCATCTAAATAAGAGAGCGCGGTGTAAGAGGAGGTGGGAAGGGTAATCAAGGTCGGACAGACGTGTGCTGCCTCTCTGCGGCACGCTCCTCACAGCTGGGCAGGGTCAACGGTCGCAAACACTTATTGGCTGATGATTAATACTTCTACTATCAGCAGTGAGTAAAGTCATCTGTGGCACATTGAGTCCAAATGGCTGTCCTTTTCTGTGAGGATAAGAATGACATTTGGTAAATGTAAGAGTTGCTTTATTGCTGGGAATTGATAAGACAGAATGAGTATACGTTTCCCATTATAATTTAATTAGACACATCTCTATTCCAGAAAGTTGGACGATTATTCTATTTTTTTTTAAACTGAGACACACAAATCTGCACGCACATAATGGGCTTTAATACTGCCTGCCTGACACATAGGCCTCATTAATGATGCAGGCATGTGTATATGTGCACACACTTATGGAGTTTAATCACATGGTGCTAAATAGTGAATGTTATCGGAAAACATTATCGTGGCAGGCAGTTGAAGGTTAATTCCAGGATCATTTATATAAGATTGGTGAAGAGGTTGACACTGATAACCTGGTCAGAGGCACCTTGCTATGCAAATGGCTCCCTTCCACAGAATAGGTAGCAATGTACACTTCTCACGAACACGCGCCAAGAAGCAAAGACTCACTTCTTCAGAAAGGGAGTGTACAAGGTGGAAAGGAGGAGAGAACAGAGAGGAAGAATGTGTCATTTGGCTCCAGGTGATAAAAGAGTGTGGCAGTCCGCCATCAGACTTTCTGTAATGGAATGCTGGTTACTTATTTAAACAACGTGACTTTGATCCTCAGATTTTCGCATACATACTGTTTGTGCAGAGGGGAATCATTCATTTGGGTTTAGGAAACATTAAAGCAAAGCAATTAAACTACTGTACATCTGACAGTATGACATTCAAAATGTGATCGCTGAGAGCTTCATGATTGCATTTATTTGATAGAAATGGGATAAGAATATTTGGGACATTTGAACATTGTAAAAGTAAATTGTTATTGTCTACATAGTTTCCAAATAAAATTTTATTCGGGGTACACGAGCCATCTGTGCGTAGGATTCACGTGGGAAGGTTGCTTACGTGGTAGAAATCCAAAAAATAGGTACAGAAATGTTCCGACATTTTCCAATTCACCAAACATTGCGTACCGGCGAGGAAAGTGCGTTCAGCACTTCCTACGCCGGTTTCCCTTTATAAATCACAATCGACTCGAAATGCGGTGCAGCTTTTGCGGGCTTCACGTAACGCCCATATTTGCCTATAAATAGTCAAAGAAACGGCCATTCATTCATTTTGACTGACTTCATGAAGAAGATCGCAGGAAATGACGACAGAGCAGCTAAAAAAGACATCTCACACCGTGTCAGATTGTGGTTATTTTGGGAAGGTGGAGATAAATCATTGTTTGGTGGATGCAGTTTGAACCAGAGTAGCAGCATGGAGGTCGGATCGTCACCAAAATAAATAAATAAGTGGTCTGAAAAAGGTTAATGACAAAATAAATACACATAGCCAACCTTCCTCAGGCAGTGTGTTTGTACCGGGGACAGGAGACACCCCCTTGATGAGAGACTGTAAGACATGATCGGGGAATCCCTCCGGAGTGGAGTCATGACGACTGGATCTGAATTATGTTTTTGTATTTGGTGGTTTGTGTCCCAGCTGTCGATCAGCTGGGCGCAGCGTCTCCGCTGCAGCCAGTGCATCTCAACCCCCCCCTCCCCACAGAAACTCTATATCCACCAGTTAAATGAAATACAACCAATGTGTTGTGTTATATTAGCTGTACAATTTACCACATATGGTGTTCTTAGCTTCCATACCTCCTGTGTTCTCATTCATAACACTCCGTTCGATGTCTCACTATGGGATGCGCCTCAATGCGTATGCAAACAGAAGCATCAATCTCATTACGCCAATCCTGATTGGCTGGTGATCTTGACGTCAACGTCAGGGAATCCACCCACCCTTTAAGTAGCGCTACGACGCAGCGTCATTCAAACACCTCTTCTCGCTTCAGGGGCCTCATTTATAACGCTTTGCGTAGGATTCACGTGGGAAGGTTGCTTACGTAGTAGAAATCCAAAAAATAGGTACAGAAATGTTCTGACATTTTCCGATTCACCAAACATTGCGTACCGGCGAGGAAAGTGCGTACCGCACTTCCTACGCTGGTTTCCCTTTATAAATCACAATCGACTGGAAATGCGGTGCAGCTTTTGCGGGCTTCACGTAACGCCCATATTGGCCTATAAAGAAACGCCCATTCATTCATTCATTCATTCATTCTGACTGACTTCATGAAGAAGATCGCAGGAAATGACGACAGAACAGCTAAAAAAGACATCTCACACCGTGTCAGATTTTGGTTATTTTGGGGAGGTCGAGATCAATCATATTGTTTGGTGGATGCAGTTTGAACCAGAGTAGCAGCATGGAGGTCGGATCGTCACCAAAATAAATAAATAAATAAGTGGTCCGAAAAAGGTTAATGAGAAAAGAAATACACATAGCCTTCCCCAGGCAGTGTGTTTGTACCGGGGACAGGAGACACCCCCTTATGAGAGACTGTAAGAAGTGATCGGGGAATCCCTCCGGAGTGGAGTCATGACGACTGGATCTGAATTAGGTTTTTGTATTTGGTGGTTTGTGTCCCAGCTGTCGATCAGCTGTGCGCAGCGTCTCCACTGCAGCAACTCTATACCCACCAGTTAAAGGAAATACAACTAATGTGTCGCGTTATATTAGCTGTACAATTGACCACATATGGTGTTCTTAGCTTCCATACCTCCTGTGTTTCATGAGCGACTTATCAAGTATTGGAAAACGGCATAAAACATGATTAAACGTGATAGTATATAAAACCATGCTCGTATCTACAACCTATAGAAATGCAAAACGGCGTCAGTTTAGACGTAATTCTGTCCTCCTGCTTACCGCATCATTTATGAGAAAACATTTCATAACATTAACACAACACATTCGAGGTGGTTTTAAATAACATATCCGTATTTATTTATTTCTCCAAGTTATGTTTTTGTGTGCACTGAGGAGTCTCAAACAGGCGTTTGTTTAATCATTTTAAGATTGGCTTTATTCAATGTTTGAAAATGAATTCTTCATATATGATACATGAGAGGTAACGTTTTATTTATGGTATTATTTCCACATATTTCTCTCCATTCTTCCTTCTGCCAACGGTGTCACAGTTTCTCGTCTCTCCCGTTGTTGTGCTTAGTGCTTAGCATGGGTCAGAGTTTGCGTGGAGGACCGCACATTTTTCCGTCAAGTTAGTATTTTATAAATCGCAAACATTGCGTAGAAACTGACGTACGCCAGTTTTTGAGCGTATATCCCTTTATAAATGAGGCCCCAGATCACAAAAGAAACTAATATAGTTCAAGTTATAGTACTTTTAGGGCCTTTAAGTGTTGGTGGATGGGTCTTTTTGTTGTTACACATCAGTATTTAAATTGCGACCATGCACAAGGGATTGCAAAGGGAAATCAATGCATGCATGTAAACCAGCACTAATCAAATCATGTTTTATTTATAAAGCACATTTAAAAGCGATTTTTGGTCGAGCCAAAGTGTACATGTAATAAAAACACATTACTACAATCACAATAAAAGACAATAAATTACAACAGATATATAAAAAAACACAGGGATTAGTCAGGTGTCATACTCCGCTCTGACTAGAAGGCAGGGAGAAGGGACTAATGTTTTAGAAATACAAGCAAAGATGCTGAATTCAGTAATAGTTCAAGTATAGTGGGTTTATTAAAAAACTGTACCCAAGCAGCAAAAGTAAATGCATGGAATAGGTAGAATGACACATATTGTTCATTTGCAATATTGTCACTTCAACACTTTTGATCCTGTTTGTGTAGTATTTCTTTTTTCTTGAGTCCAACCTTACAGTATAGATTCATGTTACCCTCCTTTGTAGAAGTGATACAAAGGAAATAAACCAGCATTTAGTCCAGATGTATATTGTGTCTTGCTGATATCAGCCCTAATGTGTAATGTTAACCCTCCTAATGCAAATCAGATCTGTATTACATTATTGCTAATGCTATCCAATCATAGTCAGGGTTGTTTTTTATTGTGAAGCAGTCACGCCATACAGTATATTTATCACTGAGGTTAGTGCTCGAAATGCCTCCGCAAATGCGACATTTGTGATAAAAGTAGCGGCTCAAGGACTGTTGCTGTTTAGTTAAACATCAGATGTTGTCCCTGCAGCACGGAGAGGAATCACCCTGACTTCCTGGTGCCATAATGACGTTCATCAAACTGAGCGTCAACGGGCAGAGGGACGCAGGGGAGGCTGTTTATTGTACTTTTGAGAAAGGACCCCTTCATTAAAGTCAATGTGTTTTTTACGCATGTGTATATAGTCAGCACAATCTGGGATACACTCGCTCACCCTTGCACTGTAACCTTGCCTACTGGAGTACACACACACTCTGAGTCAGCAGAAATGGGAGCTTGGTGACACCGTTAATGAACCCATGTGTTTTTCTTCAATTAAACTATGGACTGGTACCGAGCCAAGGGACTCCTCTGGTTACCTGACAGCCGAATCCTTCTCTTCCTAAATGTTCTCTTTATTTATCACTCCCTTTAACTCTCTGCATTCTTGCTCCATCATGCCTCAAGTCTCTCCCCTCTTAAGTTTCATTGTCTCTCTTTTTCCCCCCTCTGTCTTATTCCATCTTGTACTCACAGTAGGGTATGAGTTCTAGCAAGCACAGCTAATACGTCCGGCACATAGCTGCCAACTTATGTCATTGCATACTTATCAGCTCTTTCCACTTCCTAGGTGTCTATCAATCTGTCAGTACGTTGGAAGTAGAAACTACATTTGTATTCCGCTGCAGTGGCCTGTCAGGCCAGCAGAGGGCATCACTATTATATATCATCTCAAAGAGCATCAGTGAGATGTCCTAGAAAGAAATTGAACATCAAATGGATTAAACTATTTGTTTTAGACAATGCCCTTGTACATTTCAAACACACAGCTTTTTGGTTCTTTTTTAGTTAAACTTTATCCTCAATCCGACTAAGAAGGTTAGTCTTTAAACCCATTTCAATTCATGTTATTGTTTCAGTTTATGCCTCAAAAAAGTGGATTTAAATGTACATGGCTTTTAACCAACAACAAGCAGAGGCAAGGCAAGTTTATTTATATAGCATCTTTCAACACAAGGCAATTCAAGGTGCTAACAGAGGGAAGAAAACACAATAACATTTCCCCTTAATATTTAAGTCATTAAATATCCAAGTGTGTAGCCTATACCTTTTTAGATAATTGTACTTTATAATTATTTATTAGTGTTACTACTTCTCAGAGTTTAAATACAAAATGCATGATTGAATTATAAAAAAGACAAATAGACTGAACTTTATCATCTTCATGTCAACCAGCTCCATAAAGTAAGCTACTGTGTGTTAATGCATCAATACTACTATTATCTAATAACGTATAACAGGAATATAACATTGACATGGGACATTCTGCATAGTGACTTATTTAGTTGTTGATACATGTTTATACATTTAGTGCTGATATTACTTTTACTAAAGTGAGGACTTATTTTCATTCATTCACCCAATGTTGGACACAGGCTGTGTATAGGTTATTAATAGCATCATCTCCATCATTGTCGTTCTTCTTAACAGCGTTACAATAATGATAAAGAGTCCCATGCTTTATCGATCAGCATATCTCTCTCTCCTCTCTAGGCTACTTGCCGCATGTTTAAGCTGTTGCTTAAAGAAGAAGAAGAGCTCCGGTCAGGTGTCTTCTCCCGATCTCCCTCAGTAAAGTGAAAGGAAAGACGTCATGACGCGCACATTCGCTTTTTCCGCGAGTGTGTGCGTGACGGTAGCTCGCGGACCGCAACGTTGCGCAGCGCACGCACACACAGGGACGTATAACCTACGTGTCCCGGCACACACGCTCTCCCATTGCTGGCAAGTTGGCTTTCATATTTGGAGCACAACCACGAGCAGCCACAAGACTGGAAAATATGTGACATAAACCACCAGGGCAACTGGAAACTAAAAGCTGTCTCACCTTTTCTTAGCCAGAGAATATATCTATATTACATTTTACCCTTTTTGGTATCATTTTATATCGCGAGGGAAATAGATTTGTTTTGCAAAAATGCACAAGGGGATGTCCAAGGTCATACTGGCTATAGTTTATGTGGGCATAACATGTGTTCAACCGTAATGTTAACATAATAATTGTTTTATTGTTGCTCTTTTTTGTGGTATTTGTTGTTATATTGTTACTGTGCCACTCTCAGTGCCTATGAATTGTCCCTGGGAACAAATAAAGTGTTTTGATTTCAAATGAATGAGGTCGTAAATATGAAATAAGAATACTAACTTGTAACAGCAAGGTGGTATGTATACAACTATAAAGTGTAACAATAAAAGTATATGTGTTCCATGTGATAAGATTGTGCATCTGATGACATTTCAAAGCTGTGCAAAATATTTAGCCTGTAGCCTACACGACATGACGAGATGAAATATATATTCGGGGGGACATTTCATCACAATCACAATATCATGATGCCTTCCAATGAAATCAAGTAAAAATAGACTGGAGCTTCTGAGCTCAGCTTTTAATAGATTTCTGGAGATCACATGAGTGAGTAGATGTTTGATAGGGAAACTTTTGAATAAGACTTCAGAAGAGCGCGCAGCAGTGCTGTGTATCGGCCCATAGAGGACACACCTCTACTGCTCTCATGATCCACCAATCCACGTTCCCGGACCGGGGGTGCTAACCACACACACACACACACACACACACACATCCACAGTATGGAAAGAGCGAGACATAGGTGGACACGGTCTGTCTTAACGCAGAGAGCCGACCTGCTTAGTGCGCAGTGACAGAGGAATACAAAAACCCATAGCAAATAGACAAAGTTGTGTGTGACCAGTCCCCCTCCGCGCGGTTTTCTTTTTCCCTTGAACGCCATCCAGCTGGTCCATGGGTTCAAGTTGCACATAGGACTTGCGCTTACAAGTTTCCAATGTACAGATACTTGGAGACGACTGGAGAATCGAGCATGGGATTATTTTTGTAATGTGGATTGCTATTCCTTTGCAAGAAGATAAAGGTCTGCTGCGGAACAATGTGAGACGTTTTGCGTCTAGGATTCTCGTGTTTCTGGATATCTTGAAAATCATTGGCAACAGTTGAGATTGAAGAAGTTATGCGCAAAGGATTGTATGCTCCGACCCCGGGACCAACATGGATTTGCCATTACAACCCCCTGCCCCTTATTTAGAGAAGTTCTAGCCGGTCCACTTGTTTTGTTGTTGTTGTTGTTATTGCAAACTTCATGCTTGAGGACAAATCGCCACATTGGCCTCTTGGATTTTAAACGTCGCCTGCCTTTGGATTGGATTTCAAACACGATGAACTTTATTGACAGTTTGACTCTATTATTTTTGACGCTGTCAGCTGTCAAGGTGAGTGTGTCTCAGAGAGCAAACTGGACCAAAAAGAAAGAAAGAAAGAAACACACCAACCGACCTCTATTTGCGTCATGTAGCCATTGGTCATTAATGTGTAGCTCGTCCTTGCCTTTCCTCTGGCTAGGTCATCGCTCGTGTTTAAACAAATCGAACTGTTTAGTGGCTTTGGGGATATTTAAACAGCCATTACGCAAAGCCAACACTGTATACACCTTACCCACACAGTGGTGGGTGGTGAGTTTCTTTTCAAATGCGGCATATGTGATGATTTTTTAATAATGTTGTGAAGTTTGACGCGGTGTGATTGCAGGCCTGCTGTAAAACCACCTTGGAGATATTATTACGCTTTAAAGGCGCAGTGGCTCCATTCTGAATTAGGACATGTGCAGGTTCACTCCTGGCACTGAGGCTACTCTCACGGTTCCCCCCTCTCTAATAAGATCACATCCTACTTTCCATACTGCCATTAAGGCTATCACTTAGTTCTAGGACAATTCACAGATTAATCCGGTTGACGCAAGTGCGCACTGTAAATCGTTTTCCATATAATCATTAATCAAGTTCAGTGTGTTCACTGAGGCATTGAGCAAAGGTTTCCCGATGAAAAAAAAAGAACAGCTCTGCAACAGGAGGCTGCCTTTTTTTCAGCAATATGATTGGACTTTGGGGGATTCTTTTGCCACCTAAGAAACCAAGGATGTTTTAGATTGTAATGTAGTACTTTCTCAAGCATCTCACTTCCAAGTTAATGAACTATTCCCCCTCCAGAGTCCAGCAAAGTGTTTCTTTATCTAACTGGCTGATTTGATGACAGCTAAACCCCCACCCCCCACTCAACGCTGAATGGTATCAGGATGCTGTCTCAACTGCTCATTCCCAGTCGGCCTATCGGGTTAGGGGCCGGTGTTCGCAGCTTGACACCCTTCAATTGATAATAACGTATAGTGTGTTGTATGGCTTGGGTCTCTCAGCCCACAATGTTAAATCCTCTCAGGCCGCCAGAAGGGGGTGCAGACTGCGGCACCCACTAAGCCGAGACGCTTTTTAAACGTTTCATTAAGGAATGCCTGAATTGGTGCTACAGGACTGGGTCTCATGCAATACTGACGTGGTGTTGCGATAGTTGCCCGCGCCTGTATGCGAGAGGGAAAGAGAGGGAGAGTACAAGGAGCGCGGTTGTGCGCGTGCGTAAAAGCGAGAGAAAAGTTGTGCGTAAGGGCGCGCGCAGTTGGAAAGTTGCCAAAACCTTTTGTGGTCCGACTGGTGTGGTGACATGTACCCCCTGTGAGGGGAAGTAGCAGGATACAATTCTTACCGGTTTTAATGACGAGTTATTAATCCGAGTGGCCAAGAGGCGTCCGAGGCACACATTAAAAGGTCTGATAACTTAAACAAAAGACAACAAGAAAGTAATTTAACAGTTTATGAAGTTGTTTCACGCAGCAGATGTAGTAGCATTTTGAGGAAGCTTGTTTGGCACGTTGTACCTCTGGTAAAATAGTTGGCCATACAAGGCCTTAGACACCACACACAGAGAGATTATATGACAATTATCATACAAGCAGAATAATAATAATATAGGAATATATTGCCAGATGTGATAGGGGATCAGAGTAAAAAAACAGTATAAACAATCACCTTGTATTGCTCCTGTATTGTGTACTTCCTCATTGTCTGGCAAGAGTCAACAGAATTATATTCATTTTTTTGGCTGACTTTGGATAAGTAAAGAGCATGGGTGGCATTTTTCTGCGCTCTTGCACAATATACTGTAACTAACAACGTGCCTTTCCCCCCTTCTTTGCAGAGCGCCCACATACCGAAGGAACCAGAAAGAGGTCCACATGCCGGTAGGTGTCCCACAGGGCACCGTGGGAATACAGGCTGCTCTGGGCTCCCTGGCTGGAACACAGCCAAATAAAAAAAGGGCTGGTTTGAGGTTCACCTTGAAATTAAAAAGGCACATTTCGCCTCCTGGTGGACAACTGCTTAGTTTCACTTTAAAGATGTATCCACTCATACTCCCCCCCTTAAGTTATTGAGAGCAGTTTCACCCTGACATTTCAACTCTTGGATGTTTTTCATACAGAATTCTTCCACGTTTGAGGTTAAGCTGAGGAAATGTTATGGTGACAGACTCTTTTTAGAAAGGAATTTCTCCCTCTTGGCCCACAATTTCATTTTTGCACAATTCCAGCATTGCCCAACATCATTTGGAGAATCTGAAGCTAAACTTCATGATTCATTGTTTTAGGCTCTGGGTGATATTTTGGAGGTGTTGTCTGACTGTGTGCTAATATCTTTCTCAAGAGCATATCTCCTGCAAAGACTGAAAGTAGACTGAAGGGCAAAAACTATTTGCTTTTAAAACGGGCTCTCTTAAGTCACGGATGCAGTGTCCTTATGCAGGGTCCTAACAGATAAATAGATGTAGTCGAAATTGCATAAATGTGTGTTTTGAAAGGGTTCAATGGAACAAGAGAAAGTGAAACGTGTGTGTTTAATCTCCGTCCAAGTGACTTCCTTTAGCGTGCCAGCTGTTTTAATTCATGCTCCTTTTAGTAGTGTTATTGTTACAGCTCTGTAGTATTCAAGAGTCAGTGGTTTATACTGAAGCTCCCTGCCATTTTATAACCCTCGTACTCTGTCTCCCCAGTGATCCCTTTAATGGAGGTGTACAACAAGAGTTTGTGTAAGCCTCGAGAACTGCTGGTGGAGATTATGCAGGAGTATCCGGAGGAGGTGGAGCACATCTTCATCCCGTCGTGTGTGGTGTTGACGCGCTGCGCCGGCTGCTGCAACGACGAGATGATGCAGTGTATGCCAACGTCCAGCTATAACGTCACAATGGAGGTCAGCATCATTTTTTATTACGACAACATTACTTTGAGTGTTTTGTGCATTAGGGTTCACAGTGGTGGGAGTGACGGAGGGTCATTTTTGCTTTTTTAAAGCCTTGTTTCTCAAGTATGGTCACATTGATACCTACAATGTCAGCCCATAACCCTAAGAGCCCTTGCATTTTGCTCAAAGGCTGATCAAGTGTAACATTATTATTTTTTAAATAGTGAATATCTTTTTTGAACTTGCGTCTCTTGTTTACAGTGTCTCTAAACTCCAAGTTTCCAAACTAAAGATTGCACATTTTAACCAGAATGTTCTGGAAAACCAGCAAAGAGAATGCAGGAACATTGAGATGAACAGTTTGTAGAGCTAATCTGAGTCAGGTGCAAGTTAACAACTGCATAACAAGACATGATGACGTTATTAAATGGCCGTTAGTCAAACCGTGAAAACAATGTGGAAATGTTTTAGGAACATGTGTCTTCCTTGTACTGTGAGGAACTTAACAGTCCCCCCATGTCTTCAGATCAGCTTGAGCATTTATGATATTAAACCTTTAACTTAATACATGTAGAACATTTTTCTCTTAGGTTTATATGTGAACACCTGACACTTTGTGTGGCATTTTGCTAACAATAACAAGTAGTTTAGGATAACTGTCGAATTGTTGTATATTTCATTCATATCTGACTTCTCTTTCTTCTTTTTTCTTTTACAGATAAAAAGAATAAAACCACAAAGGCAACAAAATGATATTTTCATGAGTTTCACAGAACACAGCGCATGTGAGTGTAGGTAAGAAACCCTGAACACACACAGAAACTCACACAATGTGAAGGAAAGACTTACAGCTGCACATTTGTGTGGCAGGGCAGAGGTCGACCAAACACGTCATGTGAAGTTATTGTCTTCTGTTTGCCTCTGACACATCTAGCAGACGCCTGTCAGGTGGATTCATATCTTATCTCTGCTTCTTTTACTTCACCGGTCTTAAAAACACCTGAGCAAGGCAGTCGTCATAACAAACTTACACAAGTCCAAGTCAAGTCTAAGACCAAGCCGGTTGAGTCAAGACCAACTCCAAAGGCAGTCGAGACCAAGTCAAGACTGAGTCCAGAAAGAAATGGAGTCCTTATAGGCAATAGTGTCTTTCCAAAGCTAGTTCTCTGATCTCCTGCATACAGAGCTTGGACAAAAGCTAATTCAGTAAATCATGACAAATACAAGACTTCTTCTAACCCAGGTTTAAATAGCAAACTTAAAGGTAGATTACTGGCACATAATACTCCATAATGTTTTGTTCCGCTTTAAACCGGACACCAAAACAAAGTCCAAAAAGGAACAAGTCCAAGACAAGTGCAAGAATTCCAAAGAAGCGGTCTCAAGACCCAGAATGGACTCAATGACTACAGAGCAAGTCGGACCGCATCATAGCACCACATCTTTCTGTTTTTGTTTATCTTCATTCCATCACATTGCTCAACTCAAGGAGATACATGTCTGGGAGTACCGTTCTCTGGCATGTAGAGGTATGCTTGGAAGAAACGTAGCTATGACAGCTGTCATTGATTTTTGAGATAAGTACTCCTTGTGTCTTTTCTGTAGCCTCCAGTCAAACAAAGGTGACTTAAGGTAGAATGATGTATGCCTTTTATGGATGAACTTCTTATTCATTATTTTGTTTGGATGGGCAGTTTATATAATCTTGGAGATAAGTACTAACTAAAAGTGGAACGGTCTATGTATTAGTAACATCTTCATGGGGTTTAAGTTCGACTGGCATAACATAATTAGATGCTTACTTAAAGTGAAACAAAGAAATGTTGATATATTTCATCCTCATAATCTTCGTGTCACCATCCAGGTCAATGGTCAACACATATGTCACATTCCTTGCTCTTGTCTTGGGCCTCTGTCGATAGCCATAGGTGAGATTCATCACGTCCTGATAGTTTGTCAAAATCAGATCATTATGGTGACATATTTTTGTTGCGAGCCATTAATGAGTGAACTTTGACACAGCAACACAGAGCGCGGGACCTGAATAATCCTTCCACGTTTAAGATAAATTTTGAAAACCAAACAATAAGGGAGGGCTACTGGCCGAGGACCAAGCTCTCTCTTTTTCTCTTTTTCTAAAACATGTCTGTGTTTTTCCGTAAGGCAGGAGCAGTCTGTTTGCAGAGCTATAAAGTAATGTCACCCCTACTGCTGTCTGTGATGATACAATAACTCACTGTTACTCCGTTCAGATGTAGCTATAAACTTTAAGGGCACAATCATAAGATTTTACAAGCTGTCATAAATCTATTTGGTGTTTGATGTACTGTAATGTAATGATTTGAGCTAGTTAAATAGGCATTAATCGCTATTTACAGATCACCAATTAATTGCCAAGATTACATTTAGAAAAACAAATGTTACATGACTTATAAACAGTTGTGTAAAGTACAATAACACAAGTTTCATTTTGTATATATTTGCCTTTTTTTGTATTGCTCCTTTAACTTACATACACAAATGGTTATTTTCTCTGCATACACCTTTACAGATTCAGTGAGGGCGGCTGACAGCTGCATACATAATATGTATCAGCCAACAGCTTTAAGTCATTCCTAGATGTCGTACATATCCACCTTTATGCTTCATTTACTTTCAGAGCATTTGCACGGTTCATTTCAAGTAGAAACCTTTTTGGACGAAACACTGTTTCCCAACACTTCTTCTTGGTAACTGTGGTCTCCAGAGTGCAACTGCACACTTATTGCTCCACATTCTGTTATCGCTTGTGTCGTCATATGGACGAGAAGTGAAACAAACCAGCCAGCTATTGAAGTCCTGCTTGTATGTGTGAGTTCATCAGTGAACACACCCCTTTGTTTGGCAGTCTTTGAGTTTGCACACTGCATTATTCCTCAACATGTTGCCTTCATTTACTGAGTGACCAAAAGTAAAAGCCAGCTTTATCACAGTGTCTGGCAAAGGATGATGATATAACACGATTTGATCAAATGGAGCATGCCCAACTGTGCTGATAATGAAACTCTGGTCTCTAAGTATTTGTTTACTGTCGAACAACGGCCTGCTGTGATCTAATGTCGTGTTGTTTTGTTCCTGCCTTTCAGGTCAAAGATAGAAGTGAAAGAAAAGTGAGTACAGCCTTTTTTCTACAATGAGATTGTTGTTTTTTTCCGGGGGAAACAATGGGAACTAGAGATTTGATCTTATTCCGGTTTTGCTCTGCAAACAAACTCTCTCTCTTGTTTGTCTGAAGCTCACTGCCTAAAGCCTTACTGACATTATGCCATGTGCTCTCTCTCATAGAGACGCTCCAAAACACATCTCAACAATATTATTTAATAAAACTACATCATGTTGAGATTAGCATGTAGCCTTTAGGTGCTAAACACGTGGAATACCAGCCCAATCTCTTCAGGTAAATGAGTGACACTTGGGTTATTGCCCTCTCTATGACTGTCCTTGACACCTTTCTCCCTTTTCTATCTCATCTTTACATTCCTCTTCTCTTCTTAACTGTTTACATCCCACTAAACTCCTGTTACTGGTTGCTCTGATATAGATAACAGTGTTTTTGAAGACCAGTTAAACTTGTGCAAAGTGCCACTAAAAGTCTTCAATCGTCCTTCTGCAAAAAGTCGTTAATATCTTTCGGTTGCAGGGCGGTTATTGGTTGGAGATGTGGGTTTGATGTCAGTTGTATGTCATACAGATAAGGGCTAGTTTTGAGACCTCCTCTTTAACCTTGTCTTAACTGTTTACAAGTCCGGCTTCAGAGGCGTGCGTCTACAAAGGTCTTAGGGTCATTCAACTTCCGTTTCCGATGCTTCCGATACGTTCTTGTTTAGTCATCGTGTTAACAGCAGTGACAGGTCTCTGGAGGTCTTTTAGGGAAGACATCCTGCTGAGGTTATGAAACTTGTAAACTGTCATCGTTGATGGTGAACAATTTAAGGGGGAAATCCTACTTACGTATACAGCATAATCTTGTGCACGCCTATTCAACGCACCATAGTAGTCATCCAGTTCCAGCTGCGCCTGAATAGCATCATTGGACTGAGTGTCCTAACCTCTCATACAGCTCAATCATTAAGTCAAATCTTTTAGGTTTTGACTAAATACCAGAAAACTAACGACATTTCCATCAGCCTCAGCTGCAATGTGTTTAATACTAATAAGCATATGTGTATGCTAACATGCTGATCTAAGATGGTAATATCTTATCATTAACATATTAGCATTGTGAACATTTTACTATGCTGACGTAATCATTATTCATTTCTACCATATATCAAGCAGCCGGTTCTATTTGCCCGCAAATATGCACATCTAAGACTTCCTCAGACTGAGCCAAGTACTTTAATGACGTGTCCAGCAGTTAATGATCTGTTCCAGAAGAAGAAGACCAGTCTGTGGCAAATCTTAGATATAAACATTTATCTATGAGAAAACAAATATATATCCAGCTTGCACCTGTGAAAGTGCAGGTGTGTTTAACAACCTGGTTTTCATTGTGCTGTGGTCGGAAACAAGTAGAAACAGCCATAAAGAGTTGACCCAGATAGAGGTTTCCAAGTTCATTGTCCTTAATCCATTTGGGAAATGTCCGTAAAGCCAACTAAGCCAGTCCTTCTCAAACTGGTAATCGCTTAAACCCATTGTAGCCTTTTGCTAAAAATAACAAAAACATTTAACCCAAGATGGAACAGTTGATATCCATCATATTCATAAACAACAGGAAGCGTAGAAACCACCCACATTAACATAACTATCAAACTATACAATATACTATTTTTATTGTTTGGATATTTGATTTAATGCAATTATCACTGTAGGCCTTTTCTGGACACATCAGTCCCTCTCCCTTCTGTCTCTCAGCCATCTCTCTGCGTTGTTTTCCTCTTTCTCTTGCAGAAA
The DNA here is from genome assembly GCF_902827115.2 of Pseudochaenichthys georgianus. Classification (NCBI taxonomy): domain Eukaryota; kingdom Metazoa; phylum Chordata; class Actinopteri; order Perciformes; family Channichthyidae; genus Pseudochaenichthys; species Pseudochaenichthys georgianus. The sequence goes on from NC_047526.1 coordinate 18,906,520, forward strand.
ACCCCGGAAAGGGAAGGGTAAAGGCCAAAAGAGAAAACGAAAGAAAAACCGCGACAAAACAATTCACGATGCGTACGTCAGCTCTGCCTTCTCCACCTACCTGCACCTGAGTGTTGCACTTCTCATAGTTAAGCTCATTTGGGAGGAGATCATTTGCCCCATTTAATTTGCACCAATAGCCACAACAATTAGCATGTTGCTTCTGTGTCGTGTCCTAACGTTGTCTCATCAGTCATGTTCTACACCCTCAGAGTATCAGTGTCTAAACTGCCCTGATTGCTAACCTGTTTTGCTAACGTAGCTTTAGCACAACTTTACATAACACAGATAACCAAGGAAGTACAGCAGACTTGCCATATCCTACCCCACAAGTAATGAAGCATAACCCATCTCCATTCGTCAAAATACCTACGTAATCTCCTCCCAAGCTTACCAGCTCTCCTTTGAAAGAATATCTTTGGGTGAGAGTGTGGCGATGGTTGGGATGAGATACAGCGGCGTATCAGTGAAAAGGGTAGAAGGTTGAGTAATTCCTAACATCTTGCCAGATAGCCAGTTTTCTGATTGATAATGGACACGTTTAAAGAGGGTGGAATAAACAGATCGGCCGCTGGCTGTAACATGAACTCTCTACTGAAACAAGATCACAGCTCCACCATCATCGCTTTTCAGACCAGCTTGTACTGTTCTGGTATCTAAGCTGGGATCGCCAGGATTGTAATCACGGTCTTGTGTTCGGTGTTGAGTCTGTGCGGCTTTGCTGTGTCTCGAACCTGTCTCCTTTTCACTCTTTGTTCTTTTCATCTTTACAAACAGGTTTTGCCGTCCTGTGCATAATGCTGGTCCTTTTTATGTAATGTTAAGATATGAGTGATGGCTATCTATTGCCTTTTTTTGCTTTTCTGTTTTCGCTAGGAGGATATGTAAACAAGCAAATTGTTTGACAAGCACTGTTTTGTATCTTGGTTTGTCTACTTTTGTCTCTGAAACTATACAAACACACCCATATAATATACAACAACAATATAAAGATGATCTAATTTGTTCTTCAGGCTCATACTGTGAAAGAATACCTTTTATTTGTGAACAAATGTATTGAGATGTAATTGGAGTTTCTGAGCCTTCATCTGTTCTGAATCTAATGTCTCTGTAGGAAACATAGTCTGTACTTTTCACTCAATAAAATGATATCTTTCTTAATGGAGACCCTCGAGTCTTCTTTATCAAGAGTTTACCTTTTGTGAGAGTGAGAGCAAGGTCATCGACCCGCAGTTCAAAGCCAATAAGTGTCGTTTCGTGTTGCATGAACCAGTTTCGCTCAATGCATGTCTATCACATTCATGGGATGTGTGAGCGGTCCAATCAACACGGGAGGGTTTCGGGTGCGTGAGGGAGGGTCATTTTACTGCTTGAGTATGTGCCTGCTCTGTGGGAACCTGTGTGCAATACAACCCAACTGTCACATGTAGTACAACTTGTCAGCTTGGCTTAGAAGAGCAAGCTGGAGCGTATAACCCGGCCGACCTAAGGGCGACCTTTCTTATGGGTGGTAATCATACCCTGTGATAATAATCTCTCTCCCTCTCTCTTCCCATCTCTGTATGTCTCTTCCCGTCCAGTCTTTGTGAGCCATGTTGTGAGCACTGCTCAGAGAGGAGAAAGCGTTTGTTCGTGCAGGATCCCACTACCTGCCGATGCTCCTGCAAACATACAGACGAATACTGTAAAGAACGCCAGCTAGAGCTCAACGAGAGGACCTGCAAGTAAGTGCTGTGTTGGTTTCATGACCAGTGTGTAGCGGTCAGGGGGTAGAGGCTCATCTTTCACATAGTTGGCCATGTTGAAGGAAAAAACAAACACGGATTCTAGGAAGGGCCTTTTTCATTACGTTACCTACACACGACGGTACATGCTCGGAAAAAGACGGTCACCTTGAGCGAATCTTTTTTCCTGGAACTATCAGAATCTCTTTACACAGAGGGGACACATGTTTATGTATAAAAGACATTTTGCATAATAGGTGACCTTTAATTTGGTTCTAATAAACACTTGAGGTCGCTCATAGTGATGATCCCAAAGAGAATATAAACTTGACTTCCAACTTAACAGTTACTAATAGCTCTACAAAGCCCGATAGGATCATTTCATAAATAGGTTCTGGTTTTACAGCCCATAACATTTACAGTTGTGGTTGACTCATAACTCATTAGTGTCATTGACCTTCTGTTAAACCCTCTGTACTCTACTTGCCAAGCACTTAATGGACTTCTAAGTGAGCGACTAGCTTACAGTGGAGCATTTAGAAAACATTTATCAAATGGACTCAAAAATGAACCCACATCAATAGTAATGTTGCTGTGTAAATAATTACATTATAATATCTACATTGAAAGTTGATAATATATCAATGTTGTGTTTAAAGCTTATTTATTCTGCCCCCCAAGAGGCCTACAAAGTAATTGCAGGGATACAGTAGGTGACCAAGGTACACAATCAAGCAGAATATTATGGCAGCTAGCATTGTGACTTTGGTAGATATACGAATAAATAGTTTATGTATATTGAGAAAACGACTGAAGAACACTCCCATCTACAGCCTGTTTTTTTTTTTCTTGTTCTAATAACTGTATATGTTTTCCTTCTTGTTTAGATGTGACAAGCCTAGGAGATGAGAGAGGCGGCAGCACCAGATGTACAAGATGAAGGAATATTCTAGAGATATTTCACAGCACAGCACTTTGACCTTTGAACCGTAAGCTCTTCTTTTCTGTGGAAAGCATTCCCCTTGGACAGACAGAGAGAACAATACAGAAAGTCTGAACTGAAGTTCCCTCCCACTGTTTATCTTTGTGTGTATATAGACCATGATAAAAGTAAAAAAAAGTAGAAAATTGTTATGCTGCTACAGAAAAAATAAATACTAAACCCATCATTTTACAAAAAGCAAATAGCCGCCATGTGGTTTTGCATTTCTAACAGGCTTGCTATGCAGGTGTAGTCTTGTTGTCAATTAATTGTATGCAATTACTTCACTGGATATGAGTCTCTACTGTGGTTGTGTGTCAATCATAAAATTGCAAAACCTCTCAATTTAAGATATATTTAACTGCTAAAAGGTGAAGCTGAAGAGGACATGGGAGCGCACTCTCTAAGAATAATGGATGGATTTCATCGGACAATATCTACTTTTGCTTTTGGAGTGAAAAACAGCAGGACAAACCAGGACTGTTGAACAATGCAGGACTGACACAATGTCTCCATTGTGATCAGCTTGCAGGAGAAGAAACTCTGGAGTGCCATTTACGAGTAAAGGGATACCGGTTATCAATATAGCATCTAATGTTTTGCTATGTCCTACATGAAAACCACTGAAAATATCCTATACTGTAGTTTGATTCCATTTTAAAAACTGTGCCTCACACAATTTACTGAGAAATCTTTTCGAGTGCTTTTTAAATTATTTTTTTGTGTCCTTGTTTCAGGAGGGGGTTGTCAAGGTAGTTATGTTAGTTGTTCAATACGGAAACCTTTGATTACATATCTCTTCTCTGAACCTGTACATACTTACTATCTCCTTATGCCATAGTCCATTTTAGATAATTTATAATGTTATAGAGTATGTTTCAGTATTCAGTCTTCTACCCATATTTAATTTGGTCTATTTATATATGCAGTGTTATGTACCTATGGCTGTCATATTTCCCCCTATGTGTAAGGTCACTGATGGCTTCTCTCAGCATGGACTCTCTGTGCTTTTCTACAAAAAAACACAAAAAAATCGAACTGATTTGTTAACATTCCCTAAATATATCATTTGTACTGGTGTACTGATCACATCTCTGGATTTTTTCAAGCCCTCTTATCTAAGGGTGTGGGTGCTGTGTAGGATTTCATTTCATTGTGTGTGTGTGTGTGTGTGTGTGTGTGTGTGTGTGTGTGTGTGTGTGTGTGTGTGTGTGTGTGTGTGTGTGTGTGTGTGTGTGTGTGTGTGTGTGTGTGTGTGTGTGTGTGTGTGTGTGTGTGTGTGTGTGTGTGTGTGTGTGTGTGTGTGTGTGTGTGTGTGTGTGTGTGTGTGTGTGTGTGTGTGTGTGTGTGTGTGTGTGTGTCAATGGGCACATCTGTGTGTAAGTAAGTTGTATTAAGGTATTTAAGTAAGTAGCGGACTTGTGTTTTGTCCGTCCTGCAAGATGCAAAAACAAATAAACTACTGCTAGCAGCTCATCATACACTACACCACCACCACCACCGTTTGAAATTTGGATAACAATCTGCATCATTTCTGCCATCAGTCTTAGAGCCCTCATTATTAGTTCTCTTTGTCTCTCCATTATTATTAACATGTTTTCTGTGTCTATGTAAAACAGTAAAGCATATTTATTTTCAAATTATATTGTTTTTATATAAAATAAGCAGAAGGTTGCTGTGTTGTGAATGCTGTGTTTTCAAGATGTTTAACTAGCATCAAGAGTTTTCCATGTTTTTGTGCGGCAAGCTGATACTCGCACATCTAATGAGGAAGACAATAGAACTGACAATAAAACATTCCTGCACGCTTTTAATGACAGACAGAAATCCAGCCTTATGAATAAAATGGCACTATGAAGCAGTGTGCTGTAATGTCACCTGTTAAATCTAACCATAGACAACCATTTGCATTAAGGGAAATGTCCTCTGGGAACTGATGTTATCACTAACATCAACATAATCCAGGAAAGGAAAAAGGTAACTATCCAGTAGAATAGCGACAACAGAGTAGTTTGGTTAGAAATATCGTTATGAGTTGGATTTGGTTCGTTTCAATAGTTAATTGAAAAAGGATTAATGAAAACCAACTTTAACTAATCTTTTTTACTGAATCATTGGATTGAAACCAAATGTTTGAACAGTTATGCTTTTGTTAACGTAAGATATCAATAGACTCAAGTTACGGCGTGGAAATACACGCAAAAGCACATTTCTAATAGATGACATTGTGAAATGAAAAGGGTGATTGTAATGTATACCTCACAACCTAACAAACTTATGAAGAAAATGGTTGAAACAAGTTCTGGACGACAACAAAGGTAACTGTCAGATAAATTACTTCTGTGCAAGGCCAACGTCTACTTGCAAAAACTCTAGCTTCCCCTTTTGGAGTGAATGGAAAATGCTGGTTAGACTGCAGCATATGGCTTACTCTATTGATAACTGTTCCATAAATCCAAGATCCTTTTTAAGAAATCATAAAGAATACCTAGAACATGTTTCTAACTTTGGTACATGGGCTGCATGGCCTGAAACCTCACTAGGTTTGCTTAAGAGCAGTTATAGCTGGTACATAATGGGATTATTGACTTGTTCAGTGACACTGCAGCAGTCGCTGAGCTCCAGGCCCCTGGACCAAATCTAATACCTATGAATGTAGATTAAGTGGAGGTTTTTTAGTTCTTGGGCCATGTTTGTTTTGAAACTCGCTCCTTCTTATCCCCATTGCTTGCTACTTGCCATTGGATTAGCTCCTGCATGGCGCTAATGCTCTGCTCTGCTGTGCTCGCCCTGACTCAGGCTCTTTATGTGCATACCTAAATATAAAGCACACCATATAATCCCTGTAAATTGTGGCGCCCCCTTTACTGGGCGAAACACCCCAAAGAATGTCATAAACCGTCTAATCTGTGATTTACCCGGAACTCCGAAAGTAAGCTAGCAGCCTGTCTAGTCTGTAAACTGAACTGTTTTAATTTTAACATCAGTTTGACAATGGTGTGGACATGTAAGAAGCATCAGTGGGAACAACTTTTAAGTGTCATACCAACAAATTATTATTATTTCGATAAAGAGGCTTTAAGACGTAGAATATATCATTTTAGTTAAGCAATTAAAAAAAGTATCTAACATCGAAAACTCCTAAAAATGACTGGATTTTCACAACCTTTAAAAGGGTTGTTATTTATCTAATGTATAAACACAATGTGATTCCTCAACTCAGTTGAGTGTTTTTACGGGGAAACTAAGAAGAACACAAACATTTATTTTATAAAATCCTTAAAACATGTTCTGACCCTTTAGGAGTATTCACCAGGGATTTATTAACCAGTGGCAAGCAGTATATCAACTCGGTTTGTGGGTGTGTAATTTGTGTAAAGCCTGCTTCCCTTTCCTTTCAATTCTAATTTAAAAGAGCCTAACCACTCCGTTGTTTTCACTTGCGGTAGATTATAAAGAGAATATGGTGGGAAACCGTGATTCAAGACTTACCTGAGTTCTTATCAGGAAAAAGTTTCATTGAAAAGAGTTGAATGTAATCTGCTCACGTGCCATTTGCCGATGATGCAATGCTGCATAATGAGTGACTAAAACAACTTGGAAACCATGTCACCACAACATACATTTTAAAGTAGCATTTAACAACTTTCCCCCCTAGCGTTACATAGTGTTCTCATTTTTGGTGCCACTTTCGGCGGGCGCAGTCAAGACATTCAAAATTGTGGGTCTTGCTCGTCTTCTGAAGGCACACCTGTACGATGATTACCAAAATGGCGAAATATGCTACCAACGGCAATAAACGTACAGAACATATACTTTTTCCTTTCCTCTAAAATACCTTGTGAGTTCCAAAATACGGTTATAATACTGTGTTGTTTCCTCTTCCTTAAACATTTGTTTGATACTATCTTGTTCCGCTGTGCCTACATCCATGTTTGTTTAAGTCCAACACACACTTTTCTTCTCCAACTCTTACAAAGCATACAGTATTTGGCTCTTTAGTTGCTAAATCCACTAAAACAGTAAAGTAAAATCACGTACCTTTATTGTTAATACGATAATACTAACAGAAGCCACATTAAAATAGAAAACAATACATTGAAAACAATAAAGAACTACCATAAAATAGTTCAAAAAACAGAACGTTTTTACAAAACTCCTTTTTAATTGCGACCTTTTTCTGGCCAAATCAGTTTGCATGTTGTTTTCCATGCCGCACCCAAGATGTGTCTCGCCACAAGACTAGTCAAGTCCATTTTAATTGATATGGTGTCAAAGGATCTCATGACACTTTTCAAATAAAGCAGGTCTAGACTGTACATTTTAAATAACAGGTAACATTCCCCCAGAGAGAAAAAGTTAGTGAAGACAGAGATGCACAACAACCTCCCTAAGATTAACAACTATAATATAATAAATATATGACTTATAATAACGGTGGCAGCAGCAATGTTACAGACAGAAAGCAACAGGCAAAACAGGAGGTGAACACTTTTCAAAATAAAACAGGAAACCAAAGACAGAAAAAGACAAGACAAAACACAACACAGACAGATCGTGACAGTACCCCCCCCCTCAAGGGACGGATCCCAGACGTCCCAAAAAAAGTCCAGCAGGGTGGGTGGAGGGGGACCGGAGGAGGGACACAAAACTAGGGCCAACAGGGTGGGTGGAGGGGGTCTGGAGGACGGGCTTGGGCTGACAGCCCAGGGGCACAGCGGAGGACCCAGAAGGGGTCTCGGGCGGACGGCCCGGGGGCAAGGCAGAGTTCAAAAAGGGGGACTCTGGCGGAAGGCCCGGGGGCAAAGCAGAGTTCAAGGATGCGGTCTCGGGCGGACAGCCCGGGGGAAAGGCAGAGTTCAAAAAGGGGGACTCGGGCGGACGGCCCGGGGGCAAGGCAGAGTCCAAGGTGGGGTGAAGGCCAAACAGCTCCGGGGGCCGGGCAGGACCCGGCGTCGGCCGAACAGGAACCGGAGCCGGTGGGACAGGCTTCGGCAGGATCCCCCACGGAAGAGGACCAGGAGTTGGCAGGACCCCCGGCGAGACAGGTGATGGCGCGGCCTCCAACCGAACAGGACAAGGGGTTGGCAGGACCCCCAGCAGAAGAGTTGATGGCGGGACCCCCAGAGGAACAGGACATAGGATTGGCAGGACCCCCGGCAGGAGAGTAGTCGGCGGGACCCCCAACGGGACAGGACACAGGGCCGGCAGGACCCCCGGCAGGAGAGCAGTCGGCGGGACCCCCAACGGGACAGCACACGGGATTGGCAGGACCCCCGGCAGGAGAGCAGTCGGCGGGACCCCCAACGGAACAGGACACGGGATTGGCAGGACCCCCGGCAGAAGAGCAGTCGGCGGGACCTCCAACGGGACTGGACATGGAGCCGGCAGGACCCCCAGCGGAACCTCCATCAGCACAGGACATAGGGTTGGCAGAACCCCCGGCAGAAGAGCAGTCGGCAGGACCCCCAGCGGAACCTCCATCGGCACAGGACATAGGGTTGGCAGGACCTCCAGCGGAATCTCCAACGGCACGGACATAGGATTGGCAGGACCCCCGGCAGAGGAGTAGTCGACAGGGGCTCCAATGGCACAGGACATAGGGTTCGCAAGACCCCCGGCAGAGGAGTAGTCGCAGGGGCCTCCAACGGGACAGGACATGGAGTTGGCAGGACCCCCAGCGGAACCTCCAACGGACCAGGACATTGGGTAGGGAGTTGAGACGTGACTCAAGAGGGGACTTGAGAGGAGACTCGAGAGGGGAACCAAGGGGAAACTAGAGAGGGGACACGAGGAGAGACTAGAGGAGGGACTAGAGGAGGGACTGGACGAGGGACTAGAGAAGGGACTTGAGAAGGGAACTCGAGAGGTGACTAGAAAGGGGACTCGAGAGGTGACTTGAGAGGGAACTCCAGAGGGGATTCGAGAGGGAACTTGAGAGGTGACTCGAGAGGGGACTCGAGAAGAAACTGGAGAGGGGACTCGAGAGGGAACTTGAGATGGGACTAGAGAAGGGACTAGAGAAGTGACTAGAGGTGGGACTAGAGATGGAACTAGAGAAGGGACTTGAGGAGGGACCAGAGAAGGGACCAGAGGAATGACTAGAGAGGGAACTAGAGAAGTGACTAGAGGAGGGACTTGAGAAGGGACTAGAGATGGAACTCGAGATGGAACTCGAGAGGTGACTCGAGAGGGGACTCGAGAGGGAGCTGTAGGGGTGACTTGAGAGGGAACTCGAGAGGGAACACGAGAGGTGACTTGAAAGGAGGCTTGAGAAGGGACTCGAGAGGTGACGAGAGTGGACTCGAGAGGTGACTTGAAAGGAGACTTGAGAGGGAACTCGAGAGGAGACTTGAGAGGGAACTCGAGAGGAGACTTGAGAGGGAACTCGAGAGGAGACTTGAGAGGTGACTTGAGTGCGGACTTGAGAGGAGACTCGAGAGGGAGCTGGAGATGTGGCTTGAGAGGGGACTTGAGAAGGAACTTGAGAGGAGACTTGAGACTGTCGGTTCGCCAACAGAACACGGGGGGCTGGAGTCGGCCGGAATGCCGACAGGACACGGAGAGCTGGCGTCGGCCGGAGACGAGGGGCTGGAGTCTAAACCATCGCTGCTGGGGCCAGGACTGAGGCTGGAACCATGGCTGCTGGGGCCAGAACTGGGGCCGGAACCATGGCTGCTGGGGCCAGAACTGGGGCCGGAACCATGGCTGCTGGGGCCAGAACTGGGGCTGGAACCATGGCTGTTGGGGCCAGAACTGGGGCCGGAACCATGGCTGCTGGGGCCAGAACTGGGGCCAGAACCATGGCTGCTGGGGCCTGTACTGGAGCCGGAACCATGGCTGCTGGGGCCAGAACTGAGGCCAGAACCATGGCTGCTGGGGCCAGAACTGGGGCTGGAACCATGGCTGTTGGGGCCTGTACTGGAGCCCAAAGCATGGCTTCTGGGGCTAGGGCTGCTAGCTTGGACCTGCAACTCCTTCTCTTAAGAGCCTTTTGGAGGCTCCGTGGACCTTCAAAAGCCAGATGAGTTCCAGAGAATGGCTCCTGTACAGGAGCAGGAACTGGGGAAGAAGCAGAGGCCGACTCCAGACGGAACACACCGAGGCGTACGGCGCCAGGTTGGGAGTTGGGAGGCAGGGTGCTAGCATGCCTGGGGCTAGCAGGCCGGGAATCACACATCGAGAGGAAGTCCAAAATCCAGCCAGGTAAGAATTTCACTAAACCTGGCTTCTCCATAGCCATCTGGTGTGCCTCAGCCAGAGCAGCCTCTCGCTGCTGAACTCCAGACGCTCCCCTCCACTTATCAGAGCAGCCAGCCAAAGAAAAAGAAAAACTGAGTAATTCCAACTCCAAAGGATCTGCTGGGCCCATCCTTGGTTAGTTCCTTCTGTCAGGGTTGAGAGAGGCAAGCAGGACCCAAATGCAGATTAACAGAAAATACCTTTATTTCAAGGTTTAAAGACAGAACTCTTCCCAGTGAACACAGTCCAACAACAACAAGGAACTAACAAAGACTAACAGAAAACACAGAACCTAAATGCACACATGACTAACCAAGAGACAGGTGAGGAGGGAGGAGAAAACACAGGGGCACCAGGTGAACACAATCGGGTAATCAGGGAGGGAAAACAGACAGAAAGCAACAGGCAACAGGAGGTGAACACTTTTCAAAATAAAACAGGAAACCAAAGACAGAAAAAGACAAGACAAAACACAACACAGACAGATCGTGACAGTTACGCCCTGATAAAAGGGGAGGATTATGACAAGAGTCAAAGTTAGGTTTCACTTGCCGGTACTTTACTCGAGTGAGTTAACAAATGCAACACCTTTCAATAGCACACATACAAAAAGCCTCGTGTAAGAGTACATACACTTGTCTATTAACACTGTATTTCAATCATGAGACTCCTCAATTTCCACAATATCATTGAGCAAAAACCTCACACAGATGATACCCCGGATGCTTTGGGTCAATGAAATGTTTTGGGGTAAAAGGAATCAAGTGCATGACTCATAAGGACTTGGCTCTAATGCATGCCTAAATCCAGACATACAAACGTGGATGCAATGTCTCTGGCCGAGAAAGTGAAAAGGTCAAACAGTCACGGGATGCGATCAGTTACAAGAACAGGTTAAGCAGAAGGATGGAGTGCAGATGTAGAACAATAGGAGCAGGACCTGAGGCAGGCGACGTGCTCCCAAGCAGGTAAATCACTCCACACTGCTGGCGGGTAAAACCATGAGAAACTACGACTTGGCAAAAACCCAATCGCTGATATGTGTCTGCATTCAGGTGTGATATGTGCTCACTCACACGTACTACGTCTTAAAGGCTTCCGATTTATATTTACCCACTTTATGACTGATTGTAGCACTGAGGAGTATCCTCCATGAGTCATGAGGCAGCGAGCTGCAGGGAAAAGGAGGGAGGGAATAAAAATAAGACTGGAATCAGTTTAAAGATGGATCAGTGGATCCGTCATCAGTTACTGTCAAAGGATACTAATTAAGCTGAAGGGGCGTAAGTAAAGACGATAAAAATGGGATGGAGTAGAGCATGATTGAGAAGGTGGAGAGCCAAAGAAAATACACCCATATAGCGTCTACTCGTTCATCTGCACGTATGTGTTTGTGTCTGAATGAGAAAAGTGAAAAGATAAAGACGTGCAGGGGTTAACTGACAAGAGGAAATATATGGAAAACTGTTCCAAAATATCTTCATTTCTGTGGCATACAGCTACATCCCTCGTGGTTTTGCCAGCCAGGCTGCACCCACTCACCCCTCTCATGGGTGTAGTCCAGCTCACACTCATTACCAAAACATTACCAGGCATATGCAAGTCTACTTGTGTTTGGTACAAATGGTAGAGATTATTGGTCAGTTGGACACCCTTAACGTCATTTTTGTTTCCCTGTTCCCTCTGTCTGTCTCTCAAGTATTCCTTAAGACTTCCATGCACTTCTAAGCTCACAATTTAACACTTTGTATCTTGTTTGTTTAATCTGTACAAAAAGTGGAAAGTTGTGATTTCCTTGGGGCCCAAATATTGTGTGGCTGCACGCAGCAACAACAATCAATCTTCTAAAAGACCAGTAACATCATTAGCGCATTTCCCAAAAAGTCACACTATTCCTTTAAGATTTTAAGATGCAGAACAGACTCTAACAATTGAGATGATCAATGAATCTTCTTATGTACAAGGGTAAATGCTCCTTTCACTTGTTCCTGCTCAGAGAGGATCGAGTGCCAGATCAGGAACAGTAGGAATATAGTGTCTTGCTCGAAAACACAAGACTGATTTTATTTGAACTAAAATCTGCTGTTTTGTAAAACACTGTTATTTTTGAAGGCATTGTTGTTTTAAATAACCCTGCTGCCGGAAATAATGTGAGCAGGGGGAATTACTGCAGATCAGGCAGGTTTACTCGTATTAGACAGGCCCGGCCTTGTTAGAGAAGCCACAAGGGCTCGGTGTAAAGGAACTGGCAGAACTGCTGATCAACCACAACTCGCGAGGAAACAAAGGCGAGGAAACAAAGACAGGAAAATTGAGGATTAAGATGAAGAATAACACTGATTCACTGTTTGATCAAAGGGTCACGGATGCTGGCAAATGAGGAGCTATAAAAAAAGGTCTCATAGTGAAACCTGACTCCAAAGTCCAAATAGGAGTCCTGGCTGCATCTCTGTGCGTGTGCATGCATGCAAGATGTTGTTTGCTTCTTATCTATATTACTTAGTGATCATTTGTTATGAAGCGGAGGCATTTAAAGACTACCGTACTTTTCGGACTATAAAGCGCACCTGCATATAAGCCGCAGCAGCTAAATTGTCCGTCTGTCTTGCTCTCGTTCTGTCTCTCGGTTCCACTTTTACTTTGGCGCGCTACCTGTCTCACTCTTTTCAGGCCTCCAGCTTTTCCTGCTGGAGCCCGCCGCTTAAAGGTGGCGGGCGCGGACCGGTCATAGAGCCCATAGTGTTAAAGGTGGTTAATTTGACCTGTAAAATCCATAGATTTAGGAGGTTCCCTAGTGGCCGTTAGCTGTACAAAAAAAATGGGGAAAAAAGTCGCGGCTTATAGTCCGAAAAGTACGGTATATATCAAAACCCAAATATGTAGAACCTTTACGACATTTACTTCTCTTGGTTTACACATTTGGAAACCTAAATGAGCAGGCTATACATCCATCCTTTCCATAGTGTTTTTGTTGCAAATTGCCCATTTCTATAGAAGAATGAAGATGACTTTTTGTTGAAGAAAATGAACAGCCCTTTGAGTTCTATACAGCACACTCCTCCACAATGTAAACATGTAGCTCTTTCTCCCACATACACTGTAAATCTAACATGTCCACCCTCCATAACATTTGACCCATATGTCGACTCCTTCATAAAGTGCTTTACGGATGCATAGAAGTCAAAAACTATGCAATGTCTCTCTCATATATTTTATTTAGATTCTCCCTAATAACCATGCTATTTTAGAGGTACCTTTTAAAAGAGGTTACATTTTCCAGGTCTTCTCTTGTGTTTGACAGAGTTTTCTGTCTTGTACTGTAGTACCAGACTGTGATACTGCCACGTCGTGAGAGCTTAGTGTTTGTTTGCAGAAGTCATTCGGTCAAAGTTGATGCCTTCTCTTTGTTAACCTCTCCCTTCTTTTATACTATTTTCATACCACTTCTTGCGTTTGCACTCCGTCACTCCTCTATGACTCAGATTTCTGGATCTGCACTGAGGGCAGACACAGATCTTATTTCTCTCTCCTGAACGACCACAACAAACTTTGACCAGAACATTTCACTGGCATCAACGGTCCAAGACAACAAACATGGTGTGCAGTTTCTCATTGACTTTTCCCATGATGAACCAAACTCCTGTCCCTCAGATACTGCTGTTACTGGATAACATTTTACCCATAATGCACTCTCTGTGCTGGCATGTAGCTTGTGTATGCAAGGGGGCACTTCTGCATTTGCCAAAGTAAATAGAAAACATGAAGGTCTGGTATTTGAAAGAAATATATAAATATATACATATACAAATTGTATCCTTATTCAAAGGTGATTTATAAACCTTTAATAGTTAGCTGAATTTACTGGATGGAAAGTTCAAATCTTTAGCCAAAAGTATTGAATAAACCGTTACAATTCTTAGTTAAATAAATGGAATAACCAGTGAAATAGTGAGATAAAAATTATTTAGAAAAAGTAAGAAAGAATGTTTAGCTAAAAGTAAGAAAAAAAACTGTTAAAATTGTTGGCTAGAAAATGCAATAACACTTGAAATATATAGCTAAAATACTTAGACAATTACAATTGGTTAGTCAATAGTAATGGATAAAATGGTTGAAATAGTTTTGTTAGCCAACAACAGCCATTAAAAGGTTGCAAAAAAGTTGGTTAAACTCAAAAGATAAGCAGTTGAAACTGTATTAGATGTAGAGTTTGTGGTTAATATGTCTCTGTGTTACGAAAGAAATGTCTACATAAGAGAGCTAATCAACTATATTTAACATTATGTGACCATATCCACTTTAATATAAGAGAACTTGAATAACGGTACATTTCTAATCAATTGGATCTAATTCACTCCGTACATGACAAATGTTTTGAGGTACTTTAACATCTGAAATACCTCGGGGGGGCACATCAGAAAAAAGGAAACCACTGGGTTAACAAATTAAAAAGTAGTTCAAATAATAAGGAAAAGGGAAAATCTCTATACAGTCAAACGTAATTACAGATACACACTATTATTTATTATTGATAACTCACATTTGTAATGGTATTTGCAACATGATATAAGTCGTGTTTCTGCTTCTGACGAGTGATCTGCTAGTAGTTACCCGTGATTAATGGCTGTTTTTTTTGTTGAACAAACAGCCAGAAGCCACTCAGCCGTGCTTTATCGGTTTATTGTACACGCTGACCAGTGATGCTGCTAATTGGCCAGGACTAATGGCTGGTAACGTAGCATGGAGACACGGTTTCCAGGAGCAGGAGATATTTCTCAGAGATTAGCAGCTGGGGCCAGTAAAAGGTGAGATTAAGACATTCCCTGCATGTTCTCTGTGAAATCGGCCTATTTCTGGCCACTTAAATCATTAACATGTGATTACTTTCGCTTAGCTGATGCTAGCCAGTCTATTGAGTTGCATGTGAGAGGAAAGGGAAATGGTCATTTCAAGTTATGTGGTGACAGAGGCCAAACACTGTTTAAAAGTCAAGCATAGCATTCTCCTTACTGTTTAAGGTCCCGATCTCTATCTTCAGTACCAATAAAATCAGTCATTTGAATCCTGTTTGTGTAGAGGAAATAGTTTTGTCCTCCTGATTGGCCATATGATTTTACTATGTTTTGTTAATTGAATGCAATACAGCACATCAAATGTATAAGTTCCCTGTTTCCAGTGTTTTTCTTAAGATATCTTGAAATGAATACGATTATTAATTTTAACCCCTGACCAAACAAAACGTGCAAAATGTATTTTATCCCTCTGCAAATTCCAAATCACCACAAGCGTCACTTAATTATATTCACATACTTTGAGACCTTGTCGCATTATGTTTTTGATCCTACAGTATATTGCCTATACATTAGGGTAATATTATAAAACCCTACTGTAAGCCTAATCTGCTTACTGTGCCATATTTTTGGATTTGCACATACGTGGATTGATAGCCAATCCGTTCTAGCACCCAGTCACTCAAACCTTACTTGTGAAGCTCAACACTGCTGCTTCAGGAGGGTCTCTGCTGCATCACAGGGACCACCAGAGCACAAACAGCTGTATTACAAGACCAGCTGCTGTGCTGCATGACAAGTGTTGCATGAGACCAACCGTTACATCACAGGGGGGGCTGGCTGCAGCACAGAGCAAACTGTTGCATCACAGGAACAGACGATATGATACGATTTGTTTCAGTGAGCTAACTGACTTAGCATGCAGAAAGAATGTATTGATGTATCGTTACCTGCAGCATTTCAGTCCTCATGTAGATTGTGAACTGCAATTGTATTTGATAATTGTTAGCCGATTTAAAAGTATTTTAGTTTGCATTTAACAGATCTCAATAGAGATGATCTTTATGTTAACAGGTATGTTCAGGGACACTTTCTGGTGTTCAGTTTGTGTGTTTAAAAGCGGGATTTAAAAAAGAATAATTACAAGCTAGATTGTCATGGAACTTGGCAGAAGGGTTTAGCACTGGCCAAAGAAGAACCCATTCATTTAGGAGAAGTTCCCTATCACTGGTCGAAAAACAGAAACTATAGTACAGTGAAAATAATTCTCCTGGACACAGGTGTTACAAATATACAGGAAATACTACAGATGTCCTACTGTGTAAAACAAAGAATTCTTCTGTATTGCCCGTTTGTAGGCTTGTCTAAGTTTGTCTAGCTCAAGCACAGACAGATAAGAGGACAGACACACACTCACTAAGCACACAAATCACACACAACAGTTTCCAAGACTAAATAAAATATTTATCAAATCCAGGAAAAAGTTAGAGTGGAATATAAACTCTGACAGGAGAGAAACTGTGTGGTATTCATTAATCAGATTGTTCTCCATTCAACAGCTCATCTTCATTTCAACCTGAAGGAGTATACGTGTATTGTACAGTAAGGTGTACATGCAAGGCATTTTCAATGATAACACACTCCCATTAAGAGTGCATGGCAGGTGCTGTAATGCAACCTGTCAACAATCAGACCAGCCCTAATGGGATTTCACTTCCTGCACACAGACTGTATAAACAATGTTAAATCAAGTGGAGATGAAAGCCAGTAGCCTAATCTTAACCCTTTCTTTGCCAGGGTGATAATATGGAAGAGGTAACTACAGTGCAGTGGATTTAGTAAAGCAACAACTCCTCCAAGGAGTGGAGTAAGGAGGGAAACATGAACTCATTGACACATGGTCTTCTCAGCAACAAATTACACTCCTTTCTTTCCTGCTTCCACTATCTCTCCTTCTCATACCTCCCGTTCCTCCCCCTCTCCTGCTTGGCCTCCACTCGCCTGCCCCCTAAGTGTATCTCATTTTAGCATCGACTATCTGTAAGCCAAGAGCCGCTGTTACCAGATCTCCCAGTCCTGCAGAGTTCTTAGGAATGGCATGTGTTCCCAATTGGCAGCTTAATGGGCGCTGACCACACAGCTAGCAACCAGAGGCCAAGGTGGGTGAGCTACAGGTCTGTAGTTTATCGACCCCGCCATGAGGTTAAACTTCAGGGTAGCATTCAACGGTATGGTCTCTCCTCATGGCTGTAGTGTGAAGAGGAATCTGGTGCATCGAGAGAGCCTTGTATCCAACGGTACACATTTAGTTTGTGTTGGGGAGCCCCCTATAACACTTTCCCAATACCTCCGCACATAGATAATGTCAATGTCTAATCTCAGGTTTCAGAAGAAAGAAGCCGAGGGACAGACAGAATTTTCTTGGCAGCCACGATAGCGTCAACTCTTCCAAACACGCCAGCCATCGGCAGCCTCTGGCACATATGTGTGAGTGGTCATATGCACGTCTGTAATTTATGTTTCGGTTTGTGCGGCACATTAGTTGTGCATGTATGACCATATCGGGTTTGTCTTGAAGCTTGCAGACACACACACACACACACGTTTGGATGGTTATTCCCTGGCACATGATAAATAAAGAAAAGAAAAAAAAGAAACTGATTTTATAGCTTTGGGTCAATGAGTGTGTGTCACAGAATTGCACTGGGAGTGGCAACGTTGAGAGGGAGTAAACAGTAGAAGGTCAAGGTGAACATGGAGACAAGTGAAGATCATGAAACTGTATTACTATGGTTCTCTCTCTAGCTCAGAGTATCTGTACCCTTTAACACACACAGCCTGTTTTGCTTCTCCCTTTGTTGTCCTTTTGTCCTGTCATTGTCTGCTTTTCCTTATTGATCCATTGACAATCCGGTAGTGTCTCCACCCCCCTTGCACTTGTTAAATGTAATTAGTCCTGTAATGAGTCCGTCCTTCTCTTGCCCGCAGCTCTCTCTTTCTCATCCATGGCCTATCCATTACTTTTCTACCTACAACCGCATCCCATCATTTTGATGATTGTCAATGTGTTTCATTATTTCAATGTACAACTAGCATGAGAAGTCTCAGAGAAGCTTACTTTGAAGCGACGTGGCTCTATAGACATCAGCCTGTGAACAATGTTGTTCTGATATGCCTTTTAAACAAACATGAAGTTGACAATTGTGGTTTTCAGTAAATTATCACACCAACTTTTGAATGGATAAATCATTACTTTGCTTCAGACATTCATGTTTCCCACAAGATTAATTGTAATAACCTATCCGACATTGAATCTTAATTTGACAAATACTTTGCTTTATAAGCAAATTCCAGGCGGGAAACTCTGGGTCTGAAAAGTTAAGCCAATTTGGCAGTACCTCAAAGATCTCCTAACATGCTATTTTTAGGCATATATTATCAGATATATAAAAAAACACGTCTTTGATGTGTTTTGATCAAAATACCAAACAGATCATGCATTTTAGACATCCCTCATATCCCTCTATTTCAGCCTCGTTTGAGAATGGCTGATTCTCTGCTAGCCCCGCCTCCTTTTGAGCACGCAGGCACGCAGTGGGTGCCTCAGGGTGTTTCTCAATCTCGAGTACGCTTGCTTGGTAGCACATGTCTTCCGAGTCACTTGCTTCAGAAGCGAGGCAAGAATACTTCATGGCATTCGGAAAACGAAGAGTGGAACAGGCGAGCTAGTGTGTGTCATATGAGAGGCCCCACATTACATTTTCTGCCACAGATTTGGGGAAATTGGTCCGTGCGCAAAGCATTGTGGGGATTTTAAGATGGTGGAGTCTGCACATGTGCAGCCTCGAACATTGAGAAACACCCACAATGTCGAGTAAAGCTGCTCCAGAGACACTATTTCATCGAGTGCCACCGAAGGACTATTCCAAATTCCAGCATACTTGTAATTCTATCGAGGCCGGCGTACTCGTTTGGAGAATTTTCGAGGCTGCACATGTGTAGACTCCGCGGTCTTAAAATCCCCACGGACCAATTTCCAAATCTTTGGCGGAAATCGCGCTCCATTTAAGGCGGGACCTCGCATATGACGCACACCTGCACACCTGTTAGCCTGTTCCACCATTCTTCGTTTTCCGAAGCTAGGAGGGATTCTTGCCGGACCCGGAGGTACATGTGCTACCAAGCAAGCGTCCTCGACATTGAGAAACACCCTGTGAGTTCTGCGACAAGCAGGTTGTCTGCTCTGCTCATATGCAGCTAAATGACATGACATGTCACTTGTTAGACGCTTGTATCCAAAGCAACTTACATACTCAACACTGTGGGCAATCCCCACAGGAGCAATTTGGGGTGAAGTGGCTTACAGGGACACAACGACATGCTGACTGCAGTGGGGTTTGAACCTGAGCTCCCCTGATCAGAACACTAACACTCTATCCACTGCTCCACACGCCTCCCTCCTAAATGCTGCCGTGATTAAATGCCATATCATGTTCCAAACCATATCAAGGATTATTTATTTCTAAAACAGTATGGAGCTCAAATGCTTATTTTCTTGTGGGTTTACTACAAGGTGAGTTTTTATTTCCTGCTTTTTTACACATAAGGCGCATTCACACCGCAGGACTTTTCCCACAAAGGTTCATGAGAACTTAGTTCATGAGAACTCTTTAGTTCTCATGAACTCAGTAAAGATCGCGTTCACACCGGAATAAGTTCCTGGGGAAGGATTAGGCAAATGAAGCCGCTGACGTCACTTCTACTTCTACTTCTTCTTCGGGTTTACTGGCAGGCCGCAAACAACTTCACGCCGTATACTGCCACCCGAAGTCCCCGGAGTTATCGTCAGTGCTGGTTATTAAACCAACATGGCCAAAATGACAAAATCGAGGCTTGAAAATGTAAGTCCACAAACCAATCGATTACATCACAGGGACCATCTCTAATGTATGCCATACTGTATACCTTCAAAGCTCATTACATTCCCACTAGCATCTGCTTTACATACGTTTAGTGCTATATCTAACAAATGTTATCATGCAAAACAAAGAGGAAAAACAGAACACCTGCTAATTAAAGATAGGAACACTGCCATTCTGATCATATTAGCATTTGGCTACAATCAACTATGTTAAGTGCAGCCTCATGTAGCAGCTAGCCTGGCTGGAGAGTGTATGTCCCCGGGATGCTGTGCTCCTTGGGTGAGTATACCCTTAATATAAACACATTAAGGAGACCTTTTGTTCTCGGCAGTATTTTTTACCAGTGCCAAATGTTCAATGTAGCCTATATGTTTTCTTGGATGTATATGTTGTAATCACCCACCTATTATAGCTTACTGAGGTTCTACATGTTAAAACCAATGCCATCAAATCTGCCAGCAAGATTGTTTCTTGACTTTGATATCTGGCAATGTCTCCCCTCATTATTTTGCAATTTGTATTGCAAAAGGTATATACCAATCTCTTGCAATGATAACTCTGGGAAGATAAGACCCTGGGAAAATCAGTTCGGATCCAGCATGGCTGACTCTTGTTTCTCTCTCCATCTCTTGGCAAGGCAGAGGGAAAAGTCTAGTTGCAAAAAGTCAGAGCAACAAAGGGTAAATATAACTTTGAGTTGTAGCAGTGAAAATAGAGTGAGAGCAAGGAAGCTATTTTTTCAAAAGAAAGTATGACATGTCTAAACTTTCCTCTTATTTCCTCACCTTATATTGATTTTTCAGTTGCATTTATAATGCATCTCCATGTTTTGTATGTAATAGCTTATACACTATTTTCAGGCATACTAATTAAAATAGTTTTTACGCCTTGAGGAGAAATATGCAGTAATGCAGTTTAGGGATTCCAGCTGCCCCCTCCCACATCTTAAACCCAGTTTCCTCTGCGAAAAGTGGCATGGCCTGCAACAAACAAACAAACAAACAAACAAACATACATACATACATACATACATACATACATACATACATACATACATACATACATACATACATACATACATACATACATACATACATACATACATACATACATACATACATACATACATACATACATACATACATACATACATACATACATACATACATACATACATACATACATACATACATACATACATACATACATACATACATACATACATACATACATACATACATACATACATACATACATACATACATACATACATACATACATACATACATACATACATACATACATAGAGGTAGCCCAGTAATTAGGGGTACGTAATTATGCCTTAGCTTTGTAAACTGGTTGGGCAGTGTTGCCAGGGAAGGTTTTGTTGACTGTAGGATTATGACGGGGAACTTAAATGGTATGTGTTTATCTACATTCTACAGCAGTGAGAGCTGCAGTCTAAAATATCCACCAGGTTCTCGGTAATGGAATGGCTCAAGCTGTAAAGTTCAGTGGTCATCATCATCATCATTATCCTTGTTGTCACTCTTACTGGAATCTGATGCATTTCTGCCACAGCAGGAGGATGTTGGACATCATAAACATTAGGTCAAGGACACGAGTTAAGTTTTATTATATAATGTTTATTCTTGTTTGGCTTCTGCTTTTACCTTCAGTGATGGTAGGTGCCAACACTACGGGGACTCACTTCCATTTTTGGTCCACACAAGGAAAACCATTACATTTTGGTGTTAAGATTTCGTTCTGGTTTATGGTTGGACTGGTCTTGGCATGGAGTGGGTATGCCTACATTTAAGATTAGTATTGGATATTAATGCCAGGATTATATATTTGTATTGGACATAACCTATTAGCCTCCTTCCTGATCAAATGTTATGACTATGTGGTTGGTTATAGGACCTGAACAAATATGTAATATCATGTATTCAAGTATCACAAAACAATGAGTAATGTTAAGTCTTGGTTATTCTAGCTTTCCTATTGCTTTGGGGTTTGAAAAGCAAGTGCTCCCAGTTACTTTTACAATTGTTTAAGAAGAATTTGAAAAAGTTATATCAAAGTTATATCATTTTCATATGATTCTGGTTTCCAGCTTCCCATTTTCTGATGTATTTAAATGTCAAACATTGATTACCTGTCTGCCTCTCAAAAGGTTGGTGAGCTGTGTAAGTTCAAGGACAATGGAAATCAATCCTAAAGACTATTGATATATTTATGACGGTGATATTTTTATTAATACATTACAATGTTGTCAATAAGCCAAAACAAAAGTATCCTGGGTAGAACTGTAACTCAATGCAGTGTCCTACTTTGTGACAGGTGTGTGTGTGTGTGTGTGTGTGTGTGTGTGTGTGTGTGTGTGTGTGTGTGTGTGCGTGTGTGCGTGTGTGTGTGTGTGTGTGTGTGTGTGTGTGTGTGTGTGTGTGTGTGTGTGTGTGTGTGTGTGTGTGTGTGTGTGTGTGTGTGTGTGTGTGTGTGTGTGTGTGTGTGTGTGTGCGTGTGTGCGTGTGTCGGTGTGTGTCGGTGTGTGTGTGTCGGTGTGTGTGTGTCTTTGAAAGACAGGTGGTTGAGGAAGTCAAATATTTGACATGGCCAATTACAAAGGCAGTCTTGTGACTTTCTACGGCCATATTTTCCATAGGTGTTGACAGCAAAGCTTTTTATAATAATTTACACATGTATAATATATGCACCAGGCATGTGTTTCTATTCATGAACACACAGTTAGCCGACCATAACAGCAGGAAACTCAGCATCTGATCAAAATGAAATCTAGTGTGTCTCGTCCTCCCCCTCGCTCTCCCTCTATCAGCACCCGGTTCTTAAATTCCCACACACCACCACAATAAATCCTCCAACGACAATATTTCCATTCATGCCACCACAAATCACATTCATGATAGTTGCAGATTTACAAGTTATCATTCCTTTTAAGGGCATTCTCAAACTCAAATTCCAATGTCCAACATTTCCATATTCTCATGACTGGCAGATCAGCAGATTTATTTTCTCACCCCACTCTGAAATAAACAATGGCCGCTTTTCTGGACTTCAAAGTGCTAGAGGGGGTGAGACTGGGCTGTTTGTAGAATACAATAAAGGTGAGAGATTAGGGTTTATCAGAGATTTCCTCTGAGAAAATGCTTGAATGAATTCAACTAGTGCATGTGGAAAGGTGGTCTATGTGTTTCAGAAAAATCCATAACTGAAGATTTTCAGTACGGACTCTTTGGAGGAAGACTTTGTTGTCTTACAGTTTTCTAAATCTCTGCCTTTCACTTGTGTGCTCTGCCATTTTTCCCCCCCGGAGTTATTTTGACCTAACATGACGTGAGAGGCCTTTGACTTTCCAGGAAAATATCATTTGCAAAACACACCTATACACTTTGAAACACCACAGTCGTTGTGCCACTTTGCAACAGCATTGTTGTTGTTAGCTTTAATGGTCTGAGTTTTCAGTGTGATCATAGGTGAAAGGCGTTGGAGTCAAGGTCAGCTAAAACTGATATGATTACAAATGACATTCATTCATTCACTCGTCATTCAGTTAGTGGTTGTGTAGCTCCTTGGGTCTTGAGGGGGAAGCACCTGATTTATTGGGGAACAGATCCCCCATCATTGGTCAGGTAATGCCCTATCGCCCCCCAGTGGTCATGGGGCAAATGCAAATGACCTTGGAGGTCATATCAAAGCAAACACCAAATTGATTTTGTATTAAAAACAAATAAAAATGTGTATACTTTAAAATATACTTGTATTTCCTACACATTAGGAAGTTGTAATCTGAGGATGCAGGAAAGTAAAGAAAAATGGTTAAATACTTTACCATAGTTATGCTTCTTGCTTATTATTTATCAGTGTACTTCCATTTTTTATTGCAAGAAGCAGTCCATGAACAAGAAGGCAGCAAGATAAAGCAAATCTGATTGTGAATGTGTCTGACATGCTACCCTGAGTCATTTATAATGCCGTACGTGACAATGTTCACACATAGCTAGGACTTGACCCAAAATTTCTCCTGACACGGTGACACAGGACAAGGGACTTTTACGTCACAGTTTTGACAAGTAGCTCTTTTCTTTGCCACACACAAAGCCTCAACTGTGCTCATAATGGACTGGAAGAACAGCTGCTGGCGTCAGCTCCAAGATTGTGAACCATGCTGAGCGGTGGTAAAAAAAGCCTTTGCTGCAGGTGGCAGCATATGGATGTGAGGCCCACAGCGCAGGTGGGCCCCGGGTGCAAGTGCATATTGGCCCCAGTAGTGCCAGAAGGACTCTGGTCGCGCTGCGTCAGTACAGCAGGTGCTTTCTGCACCCTGAACTCTGTTTCACACCAACACTGCAAGTATGTGATTATGACAGAGATTATGGATTTCAGTTAGTCATATTTTCTACACCCTTCCTCTGTCTCTTCAATCTGACTTCCAAGCACCAAAATATAAAATCGTCTCGCTTTATAGCTTTTCAGAAGTCTTCATATAGACTTACACAACAGGCAAATAAGACCACACACAAGAACACACTCACACTAAAGCTGTGCCCGGTCCCCAAAGTTAATGTTTAGACGCACTATGCCTGCTGAGATATACTCAGCATGCAGCGCGGACGCTGGGCTGAAGGTCAGCCCCACATGTGTGTTTGATCTTATCCAGGCAACAGCAAGCCAAATGACATGGATTAAAGGACCTGAGGGTAGGGGGTGGTTGGCAAGGCAGCACGGTCCTCACAAGCTGTGAATGACCTACCTGACACTAAGTGTTCTATGTAAGAGACACACAATTACCTCGGAAGAAGTAGGTTGCTTACAGAGATGTGGAGCGACATGATTCTGACTGGTAGAAAGGCAGCTTAAGACAGGTTGTGATGTCTCCAAAAAAACATTGATTCAGGATATTTGGGTAATAGAAGTATGCGTGTTGCTAGGCAGAGTAAAAAAAGACGGTTCTCTCCAAACCAATTTCTATTAACATGGGGTTCTAACTTTAGGAATATTTTTGTCTTCTTAAAAGAGCAGTTAAACTGATACCTGTATTCCCAAAAGCTGAGCAAACAATGTGTAACATTATGTTTTCAAGTATTATTTGATCTTATACATTTATAAGTTTGCACACAAAAGCATATAACGTTTTCTTGTCAAACAAGAATATACATTTTTTTCACAGTGTTACAAACACAAAATATCCCCCTACAAGTTTCACAACCACATAAACTGTGGACTTTTATTGTTAACAGGGGAAACATGACTGAGTTGTTCTGCACAGCGGCACTTTGAGCCAAATGCTAATATTAGCATGCTGATGTTTATCACGTGAAATGTTGTTTGAATTGTGAACATTATACCATTTGCTTATAGTACTGAACACAACACATGTGACTGGTTCATTGGCTTGTTAGTTTGTATGTATTTGATCAAAAAACAACATATCGGGCAGTTTGAAAAAAGATTTACCTTGTGGTAAGCTAAAGGTCAAAGAATCGCAAAATTCAATACGATTCATCACCTTGGAACCATGAAAGATCATACAAAATGTCATCATGCTAGCAATGCTAATAATATAGTAAACATGACTCGGGTGAAAGCAGCAGTATCCAAGGTGGTTTTATTGGTGTAAATGAAATTATAATTGACAAGCCACAGTATGACCTCCTCTTCAGGACACCTTTACTGGGATACAGGAACAGTTGCAAGGGTGCAACTGTACAAATAAGTGACGGATTGACAGACAGGCAAAAGTCACCTCAATGACAGTCTGACAGACTGAGAGCAAAGAGGGATTACAATCATTGTCAGCGGTGAGAAGAATCCAAACATATGAAAAAAAATAGATGCTGACAGACAAACAAATATAGCACAAAAACACGTGCACATGGTTATTCACAGGTCCCGACTAAAGGTTACGAAAAGCATTGTTGACCGATCACAGCTCTATTTTTAAAGGCGAGCCCCCACACGACACCTCTTTGCAAACTAACGTTGTCAGTCAAATCTTATAAAGCATCATGCTGTATTTCATTATGTGGCTTCACCCTAAAATAGACGCATTATCAGCAGGGGCTCAAATGGCTTCATGTTACCTACCGCTTTGTTGCTGTGTGCATTTGAATCAACTATCTGCTGGAAATCTGCCAAGTGTCTATTAAATGTGACCCTTACCATACACACACACACACACACACACACACACACACACACACACACACACACACAAGCATACCCACAACACACACTTGCCAAAGAACTCCACCTGCTCTATCCAGTCCTTTCCAACCATTTTCCTTGCAGCCAATGCCGGCCAGATCCTGCTGCTGTGTTGGCTGTGCTCTGCTCCAGCCAGTGAAAGGGAAGACGAGGTTTTGTTCGCTTGCCCAGAAAGGCTTTGGGATCTGACACAGAAAAAACCTCAAGACAGGGAATACAGTGGAAGAGAGAGAAGTACAGTGAGGGAATGGGGTGACCACACACACACACACACACACTCACAGATGTGCAGCACGTCACTGCACGTCTACAGTAAATGTGGCTGGTGGGATCCAGGCTATGGAGGACTTGGGTGTGAGTAAAGAAGAGTCAGGAAAGAATGAGACCGTGTGTGTGTGTGTGTGTGTGTGTGTGTGTGTGTGTGTGTGTGTGTGTGTGTGTGTGTGTGTGTGTGTGTGTGTGTGTGTGTGTGTGTGTGTGTGTGTGTGTGTGTGTGTGTGTGTGTGTGTGTGTGTGTGTGTGTGTGTGTTCAAAGTGTCTGTGTGTGTGTGTGTTCAAAGTGTCTGTGTGTATGAGAGGGAGAGCAGTATTGGCTGCAGCCTCTGACTTTGACCCACACAGGCTGCCAGTAAGAAGGCAGCTGACAGCCTGGCCGGTTGCCATGCGAACCCAACGCCTCTACAACGTGCAGGCTGCCTCGTACACAGCAGCGTCGTGGAAACATTTACCGGGTTACTGAGTCAACAGCAGCAACTGGTGGACAAATCCAGACATTCATTCATAAAAATCACAACCACAGTGTTTCACTTTAAGCTTAGTGGTAACAGGCATCAGAATCTGGAAGTCTAAGCTACTTTCTCATGAAAAATATTTTTGCACTGATGTAATCGAGGTTTCAGTTAGTGATGACACTTAGATGAATCAGTAACTGTTGAAGTTTGCAGACATTACAAGTGTTGCCATTATGCACGTACACATTTCCACACGCCACTTGCTGTACATGTCTTGCTAATAAACTAGCATATATCCTCAGTCTCACTCCAGCTGAAACAACAGCATCTCCAAATGGCCAGCAGGACATCCTCTGCTATAACATCCCATAGGGCAGGGCAGGCCAGAACAACCTCCAGCAGACGTCTAAAGTCCGAGACACATATTAGTTAAATGACCCAGCACTTTTAGATGGAGGAGAAATCCTACACTGAGTCTGCAGCAAAAATATTCTTTCGCTTTAAAGGTCACAGAGTCCAACTTTAAGCCATTCTGGCCAGAGTTGGAGGTCTCTGGTCTTTGCCTAATGCATAAGGGAGTAAAAATAGAAAGAAGACATTCAGACAAAGCTAAACCAGAAAAATGCATTAGACAAGTCTCTGTTAATTGATACCTTCCATTTGCTTAATACTAGGGCAGTGTCCGTTCACAATATGCCTGTTCATGGAAGAAAAAACACTGTCACACCAGGGAAATACATTCTCTCTATTCTGCTACCAGCAGCCAATCCGCTTGTCTTGATTCCAGGGAGGTAAAGAAGAGTTTGTTTGTACATTAAAATATCCTGCATCTTACCAGCATCCAAATTGGACTGCAAAGCCTCACTCTACGGACGACATGTCAGTCCACTGAAGCCCCGCCCCTTCTGCTGCACAGAACTTTGTTTGCTTGACTAATTTAAATGTCTTAATATTGAAGGCAATGCTTTTCCAAATATCACTAAATTATCCCTCGTTGCCCAAGAAATACACAAAGTAGTACAGTACTAAGCAGTGAAAACAGATGAACGGTTCAAGGGATACGCAGAGTACATAGACAAAGATGCCTTGCTTTACAGTTAGACTCAAAAAAGGCAAAAGGGTTTCCAGTCAGGAACGCCAGAGGAAAAAGGTTATTTTGTCCCACCTGCACTTAAAATGGGTGGAATACCATACTATTTAAACATTATGTAAACAGTTCTGAGTCTGCCCTACAACCCTACTGGATAAAAATAGTCTTCTCGTTGTTGCTGTCAATATTTGTTCAAAAACTTTTTATATTCATATAAAAGTAACTTTTCCATACGATGTGTAACTTAGAAAGGAAATCACCATGACAGAAAAACAGCAGTGACGGCGCGCGAAAGGTAAAAAAAAGCAACAGATTGAATAGTCCCGCTTAAATGATACTAGTCTAGTTAGTTAAGCTATACCTGTAAATGAATGAATGCTGGAGTAGCAAAGACACATTTGCGTGTTTCTTTTTTCTTGCGTTCTATCCATTTACCAGATAAGTCTTAATTAGACTTTATGTTTAGTCTAGTCAAGCAATAACCCACAAGAGGGAGAGATACTTTATGTCAGCAGGGCTGTGATAATATTATAGGCACAAGGCGGCATGCCACAAGAACAAGAGGTTTTACACCTTATATTACACAGTTGACCTTAATATTTTCAAACTTCAAATCCTTGCTCCTAATTTGTCTCTGCAGCAACCAATCCATTGACCAGTGTTGTCTGGTGCCAAAGGAGAATAGTGCGCGGAGATTGAATGAAGGTTTAATGAAGGCTTTGGGGGTCAAACAGGATGATAAGATGACCGAGGGATGCGATAACGGTGCTGCTTGAGATCAGACTTTGGTATTGTGATGTCATCGTGACTCAGCAACCAGACAGGCAGCACCAGCAGGAGGGATGATGATTTCACCCATGTGAGCTGAAGAGCAGTGCCAGTGTGCGTGCGTGTGTGTGTGTGTGTGTGTGTGTGTGTGTGTGTGTGTGTG
This sequence comes from Pseudochaenichthys georgianus, assembly GCF_902827115.2. Classification (NCBI taxonomy): domain Eukaryota; kingdom Metazoa; phylum Chordata; class Actinopteri; order Perciformes; family Channichthyidae; genus Pseudochaenichthys; species Pseudochaenichthys georgianus. Next base: position 18,935,196 of record NC_047526.1, read on the forward strand.
TGCGTGCGTGCGTCTGTGTGTCTGTGCATGAAAGAAATGGTCCAACCCTCAGGTTCCCAGGCTCAGAGAGTAAAATGTATCTGCATGCAAGATAACTATGCGACAAAATGACAGAATGCAGAAACAGGAATGCTAGGCAAACACAGAAGATACACAGCTAAAATACGTTTCTATTACTGTGGCAGCACCTTGGAGGGTTTGGTGTGTGGCCTCCTTTGAGAGAATGCATTTATTCTGACCTATATGCAAAGTCCTGTGTGCATCCTATCCATCCCCAGTGCACCCGCCCTCTGTGGGGATGGCGCGAGGCAGAGAGCGTGACTAGCAGCGTGACAACAACAACAACGTGTGTGTCGGCCCGAAGGAGGGGGATCAAGCCGATCTGAATCAGGGGTGCTGCTGTTGGTGTTGGAGGGGGGTACAAAGACGAGTGTGGAAATTACGCCTCTGCAGCTGTGAGCCTACGTGAGCCTCGGCAGGAACGCTTTCGCTCCTAGTCTCAACCCCCCTCCCCTACTGGTTCCCCAACTCTCTCCCCTTCATCTGCACCTAATAGACTTTTGAAAGCACTCCCTTCCCTCTTTCTCTCTCTTTTTCTCTATGAAAACTCCCTCAGTCCTATCCCACGTCATACTCCCAAACAGCGGGGACCTTGACCGTGAAAGATGTGTCGTGTTCCGGCAGCCAACGGATATCTGAGGCGACTGAAAGGGAAAGAAAGGAAGCAAAGATAATCTTTCCCACACACACACACACCACATCAGATCTGGCCTGAAATGACCTAAAAGGGATATGTGTGTCTGTGTGTTTTCCTGAGCCAATTTACTCATGTCATGCGGTAAAATGCATGCCAATGCACACACTGTGCAATGTGACTCCTTCAGTATCTCGAGACTGCCTGTAAACACACGGCTTTAAGACCAAGGTCAGAGGTGATACAATATGCACAGGATTTAGCACAATGAGGAGGAGAGACGGCAGGAATGAAGATTAGGAGGAGAATGAATACAATGAAGAAATGAATACATGACTGATAAAGAACAGGAGAGGAAGGAAGAGCCAAATTAGGTATAAAAATAGGAAACACATTGTTGTGCATGTGCAAAGCCGAGTGATGCCAGGGGAGAGTTTATCATAACAGAGATAAGGACTGAGCTGAAGCGGCTGACTGTCCTTGTGCTCTTCAGCAGGTGCATTTCTTGGCAGTGGATGGGAGTGGAAGGCCTTTTCTTTTTCATGCAGCCTGAAGAGCAGCGCTGACCTCTACTGGCTCCATGTGGATGTGTACATGTTAGCTAAAGGCCTTGTCCTCTTTTTTTGTCTTTATTTCCAACATTATGCAAAGTAATATGCGAGTTTGTACAAAATTATTATGCAAAACACATAACTAGCGACTGCTTAAATAGCACCATGCCTTACGGTAATAAAGTGAAGATTTTGACTGCATGTATTTTAAACCAGGAAATGCACAGGTTGTTCCCAGGGTAAATTCAAGTAACAATGAACACAATATGTATATCTATTTCGGATGAACAATTTTATTTAAAATAATAATCCTAATTATTTTTGATCAATATTGACATGACAATTATCTGTCACTCACGATTATTCATTGATTTTAGGCGCAGAAATATATTATCGCTTTTCAAATTTAAATAAACTGACAAGTGCTGTTTGCTTTCCGGCAAAAAAACAACTTCTATATCTTTCGAGAATGTCATCTCTTTTGTATCCCACTAGACATGTGTGGAATTGTCATATAATTTGTTGAGTTATGGCCAAAAACTTGTTTTGTGAGGTCACAGTGACCATGACATTTGGCCAACAAATTCTCATCATGTTATCCTTGACTCCAAGTGGATGTTCATGCATATATTGCTTTAAAAACTAAAAAATACTATTGTCTAAAGTTCTCTTTGTAATAGTCACTGTTCTCATCTTAACTTGGTGTGGGACTGGTATGCAGAACAGTAGGCTATGTGTCTTGTGTGTATTTGTGTACAGTGGAATCCTACCACATTTGACGTAGGTTTCCTTTCATTCACAGCGTTCATACTGCAGGCAAAAGGTTATGCATCTTGTGGGATGGCCTTCTCATCAGGGACTGGAAAAGGCTCTCTGGAATCGTCTCTTGAATCCTCTTTATCTCCCATGATGGCTATGAGATCTCTTTAGAGGAAGTCCCATCCTAGACATAGAATTAGGTTTATTAAATGAACTTATTTCACACATTTCTGCAGTACAACATTGACAGTTCACTTTGACTTCACTTTCACTCATAAGTAAGACAATTAGGTCAGAGCTACTTCAGTAAAAAAATATTGCAGTTTCACTACTTTTAAATATGAATCACTTATTGCAAACTGTAAAAATACGAGCGCTCAAAGGTAATTTAGCTTGAAAATTAACTTTACATCTTAGCCCGCAGTTAAAATGCGGCAATAACACAAAGATAAAAGACTGCATGAGAACCAAAAAATTTGCAAATCCTGTTTGTTCGTTTGTTAAATAATTATATGGGAATTACGTGTTGCTAAATAGCGTTGCAGCTAGCGGAATTTTTGATGGCTAACACGTCTTACCCATAGGTCTTACCATATGTTAATGACGGTAGATTCTCTAGCTAGCTGTACGTTAAGACATGCTAGATGCATGCTAAGTTTTATTTGTATTTATTGCAAAATCAAAAAGGCACGTCATGTGAAAGAGAACATTCAATACTCACCGGTTGCAACATCTGGGAGGAAAATGGTTCCCTATTAATCCACACATTTCAATTGTTGAGATTAACAATGAACATTAAAAACACAACATTAACTCAAAAAGTGTTCACACAGCTTCGGCTGCCCCTTTGACCTTTCATCTTTACTGTCGTGAATGGTCATTGGAGCGTTAGATTGGTGGTTTAAAAAAAAAAAAAACTTAAAATGAATTGGCTATTTGCCAAACAAATGCAACAATAGATTATTTCAAGGGAAATTGTTTAATTATAAGAATAATGGTTGTCATTTATTTGTAAACTACTGGTCAATTATGAATTGGGAAGTGAGAAATTAAAGTTTACCAGCCTTTGGTCAATTGAATTACCCTGGAAAGTCTTAAGAAACTGAACTGAAACCAGGTCACATTCTCATGAGTGTTGCAAAACAACAGCTGCTGAAAGTGCAGTGTGTTGTGTTCATATGTTTGTGTGAACTGTCTTTATAGCAGACTCAATAGGATTGTCGCAGAGGTGCCCTTGAGCTCCCCAGGTGCTTGTAGCTACTGCTTATAAATAGGATGGGTATCTAACCCATCCTATTTATAAGCAGTAGCAGATACTAAATTTCACTGGGTGTAGTGCTGAGATGCTGTGTAGTCGTTAAATAGTGTAGCAGCCAAAATCATATAGGATTTGATTTCAATCCTTCATTTTCCCATTTCCTCTATTCCATTGTCAGTGTATTGGGCTATTATTGCAAGGTTTTGGGTTAAGGCTACTCCAGTGATGCATTTGTCCATAGCAGGAGTGTTAGCATAACTAACAGTCAGAGTGGAGACATTTCTTTGAGTACCAGATGGAGCCACAGTTTTTCTATGTGTACATTTATTTTGTTCGAGAACAGCATTTTTATTTTGATGGGGTGATTATACATCACAATAAATAGTGCTGCACCTAAATGATTCCAAACATAATGACCTCCAACCCTTTGCTTAATTTAAAATATTTATTTCAGTGAAGAACATAATTCACAGAATAATCTGCATTAAAGTGCTGATCTGAAACCAGTCTTTCAGCTTTTTGGAAATCTCAACAGAGATACAATTAATCATCTTCCCTAATGCTCTGTGAAGTACATACATGTGTTTAAAATCATGGATTTTTCAATCACATTAAGTGGGTTTTCTTTTGTTTTATTGATACTGCATGTAAAGAATTTAAGAGAAGGATCACGTGAAAAAATACAGATAAGGAGCATTTCCAGATTGCTGTCCCTGAGCTTCAATGGATTACTGTACTTGTAATGGCTAGTGCCATGCTTTTAAGATGAAACTCTTACATCCTTATGTAATCAAGTTAAATCAGTCAGGGATCAGAGGAAGACAGGAGAAATGGCGTTTTCATCATCATCATCGAAGAGTGATCCCTGCAGTCTGCCACCTCTGTAGAACTGGCGGATGTTCCGTTTGGCAGGCGCAGACACATACCACATGACCACACCTGTTGGGTTCACTGACACCACGAAGCTAGTGGAGTCTTTCAGTGTCATGGTCTTCTCCGTGAAGGCATCATAGATCTGAGAGTGAGAGTATACGAGAAAAAGTGATTTTCCTGCTGAATACATCCTCACTGGGTTAACAAAATGTAAAATAAAACTGGTAAAATGTATTTGTATGGATCCAGCGGACCACAACCGTAGAATAAGTGCACATCATCACAATCAGACAAATATCACCCATAAACAAAGTGCTAACATTGAAGTTGCTGTAACAACAGTTTTACAGTTCAGATCAGACATAAAGTTTTAATGGCAGGACATTCAGAAGTGGTTACAGTGGTGGAAGTTGAGAATACCATGTTCTTGGTCTTATCTACAATAAAAAACAAGTTGGTAAAATAATTGATAATTGTAAATCATCAAATGCAGACTGTGGCAAACCATGTGGCATATCAATTGTATTCTCTGCATAAAATGTTAATTATGTATAATGTAAATAGAAGTGGACCAAGATAAATCCCCTGTGGCACCCCATTAGAGACGGTAAGAGGGCTTGACTTCTGTGGCTGTAGTAAGTTTCAAGTGTAGCATTATTATTATTATGTACTTTTCTTTTTATCAACCATAGCATTATATTTTGATATAGTAGTGGTCTGATGAGTGGGTACCACAGACAAAGAAGAAAATAGATATAGGACATGGATATATAGATAAAATGTTCAGGTGTATTCTAATCTAGAAAGTAAAAAAGTGATGGTGTTGAAATTATCAACAAATGGAATGCCAAGGGCCAGATGTTCAATTAGCAAACACAAACCTGGTAGCTGCCTGTGGTGTAGTTGAGTTTGCTGAGGGTAGTCTGGTATCGGTAAGGCATGTCATTACGACGACTGAAGAAGACCAATGCACTGGCATTTTTTGACAGTGGGCGCCAGTAGACATCAATGCCACTCTTCTCCTGGCAGACAAAAATGAAAGAGAAATTGACACCAAGGATGAGAAGTTATTTATATGTAAAAGGTCTGAGCAGCTAATATCAGTTTGTATCCCCATTCTGATCACTTGCAAGAAGCTGAAAGGACCCAGCAAAAGAGTGTCACCTTTAAAATGCGCCTTCCTTGGATGCCCATGGGATCCTGATTGATGCCGATTGCAATTTTGTTCTGCAAGATGCTGCGGGCCCCACTGTTGATGGTGCACAAGTCATTGGACATAAAAAGAGGAGCAGCCATAATCGCCCAAATAGCCATCTGAGACCGAGACTGTTGCATGCTGAGGCCAAAGTCACCAGCAATCAACTGTGGAAGTCAAAATTACACAATCAATAGAGGATAAAACAAGTGTTCATACCTGTAGCTTTTTAACTCATAGTACTGGTGCTTCCTGACCTAATTAACAGACTGAATAGAAAATAGTAAACAGTAAATATGTTATATATTAAACAGTAGAACAAACCATATCAGGGTCGTTCCACTTTCCAGGTCCAGCTGCAGATACCAGGACATCTTGGTTGTCAAAGAACCAGTTAATAATGTTCAGCACACTGTCCCAGGAATCCTGGATGTCACCATAGTTACGCCACAGGTTGCAGATCTCACCCAACTGTGTGTAGTTTACCTAAAAACAAAATTCAGTTTCACAAAAAAGTGAATCAATGATATTTGGATTTAAATTATTACAACAAATTCCTCAAAACAGTCTACTTCCACTGGGGATATTTTCAATGACCTGAATTATGTTAGATTTTGAGGTTATTATACCTTAGGTGGTAGGCCCCCCTGGTAGGCAGGCCAACTGCAGGAGTAGGCAATGGGACGTCCAGTAGCATTTAAAGCCTTTGACATTAGAGGGTAACCTGTCCAAGAGAGGAACAACAGTCAAATCAAGTCAGCTTCATCTCATTAAATACGATGTAAAGGTCCCTTCTTCGTCTCTTACCCTGCTCTTGCTCTGTGGCGTTAGAATAACAACCATCAAATTTAAACATATCCACCTCCCAGTCGGCAAAGGTCTGAGCGTCTAACTCTATCTTGTCCAGTGTTGTCCCCGGGTAGCCCCCGCAGGTGTGTGTGCCCATGTCCCCGTAGATGCCCAGCTTGAGACCCCTGTCATGCATGTAGCGTGCCAGTTTATGGATGCCTCCTGGGAATCTGAAGGAGTGCAAAAAAGGGCAGTTGGAACGATATACCAATTACACAGCGTACAGTCTCCGGCACTCCTTTTTTAATATAGTAAAGAAAATATTTACTTTATAGATCCAAATTGGGAAATTGTTTTTGTCACGGCAGCATGTAAACAATGTATTGCACATTAATCAAATATTAAGATAAAATGTGAAATAAACACAAAAAGCAATTATTTACATATTTACAGTAGAAAATAAAAAAACAGTAATATATACATAAGTACAGAGTAGCTCTATAGAATATGAAATACAAAAATGCATATAATAACTTATATACCCCGCAGAGTTGTGAAACTACTGAGTACAAATGTACAACATTTTCAGTCACATAATTGCATTACTGTCACATTGTAATCACCTTGTGTGTTTTATTGACTTACAAGCCAATAAGTTAGATTAATATTTGCACTGAGGAAACAGCTCCTGTGTGTGTGTGCGTGTGTGCGTGTGTGCGTGCGTGCGTGCGTGCATGCGTGCGTGCGCAGACAGAACACACTGCACCGTTACCTTTTGGGGTCAGCCTGTAGCCGCCCATTGTCATCTCTCTTCATGGAGGACCAGCAGTCATCTATGTTCACATACACGTAGCCCAGTTCTCTCCAGCCGTCCTCAGACAGTCGGTCTGCCATTTCCATGAACAGATTCTCACTGGAGGGAAGACAGAACAGCTCATTACGTGTGAGGTCGAGTAAACACATCTTAAAAGCAAATGTAAAATAATAATATCATAAAACTTGTGAAGTTATTTTTGTACAAATAAGTGGTTTGGCTTATGAATTGCACTCATTCTTACAAAAAAAAGGTTCTCAAGCTTAAAGGTGGGGTAGGTAATTTTGGAGAAACCAGCTCGAGTGCGCGAGAATTTGAAAATACACAACCGGAAAAAATCTGCCACTTCCTTACAGAGCCCCTCCTCCAACACACACGAACGCGCACATGACCAATGAGGGCATGAGACAAGTTTGTGCAGATGGAAGGCTGACAGGCAGGTAGGCCATCCAGTTACTTTAGCCGGGCCGGATTGGTCGTGCTTTTTACAGCGCTACAGCTTCCACAGATTACATTTTGTATGTATTTATTGTCAAAGCATTTAATATATGCATTGCCATCGGGATGTTAAGAGCATTCCATGGAATATAACAAAAAGTGTTTGTGAAATAAATTACATACCCCACCTTTAAGAATAAACATATTTTGACATTTAAAATTCTTAAAATAATATAAATTCTAGGAAAATGGAAATGCAAATGTATTTTTCCACTAAACTGTTTTGGTTTCCCGGAGCCCCACATCAAAACTTAAATATGATGGTTTTAGTAAAATAACAGACAGGAAATCATTCTTCTGATTGTTCAGCAGCAATGTCTGCCAACATGCTACATTTTAAAATAAGTTATCATATACAGAAGAAGTATATAAGTGCCGGTTCAGGGTGGCTTATCGGAATGGACGGAATTTCGATAATGCAAAAGTTTGTGACAAGGTGAAATAACCCCTGCTTTTAAAAGGAAAGCTCTAGTGAAATCACAGTGTGCTATATTAATATTATGTAGGCTTGCCTGATGCAGTTCTTGGGGTCGTGGTCACAGTCGATGTCACAGCGGTATCGTTCCCATGCCAGCCAGCCCATGGGAGGGACCCTCATCACTCCATTTTCAAGGGCGAAGGTGGCCACAGAGAGCGAAGACACAAAAAAAAGCTCCGCTAAATGCATAACTGCAGAGGAAAAGGGATAGGTTGAATCAGATGTTAGTTTGATGGATGACATCACAGTTAATGTGTTCTGAATGCCTCGTGAAAGGGTTTGCTGCCTGTGTATTCATGTCCTGCAGCAAAACAATTGTTACATTACATTACATTGCATTTAGCTGACGCTTTTATCCAAAGCGACTTACAATAAGTACATTCAACCAGGAAGACACAACCTTGAAGAAAACAGAATCATATAAGTACATCAGGTTTCATAGAGCCAAACATTTCAAGTGCTACTCAACTGGCTATAGATAAGCCAGTCCTTTATTAGTATATAAGTGCTCAGTTAGCAGTTCTTTGTTAGTAATTCTATCGCTCGAGGTGGAGTCGAAAGAGATGAGTTTTCAGTCTGCGCCGGAAGATGTGCAGGCTTTCTGCTGTCCTGATGTCAATGGGGAGCTCATTCCACCATTTTAGAGCCAGGATAGCAAACCCACGTGTTTTTGCTGATGGGAACTTGGGTCCCCCTCGCAGCGACGGTGCAGCGAGTCGTTTGGCTGATGTAGAGCGTAGAGCACACGCTGGGGTGTACAGTTTAACCATGTCCTGGATGTAGGAAGGGCCAGATCCATTCGCAGCATGGTAAGCAAGTACCAGTGTCTTGAAGTGGATTCTAGCCGTTACCGGAAGCCAGTGAAGGGAGCGAAGGAGCGGAGTGGTGTGGGGAAATTTAGGAAGGTTGAAGACCAGACGAGCCGCTGCATTCTGGATGAGCTGCAGAGATCGGATGGCACATGCAGGTAGACCAGCCAGGAGGGAGTTGCAGTAGTCTAGGCGTGAGCTGACGAGAGCCTGGACCAGAACCTGCGTCGCTTTCTGTGTCAGCTGGGGACGTATCTTTCTGATGTTGTAAAGCGTGTATCTGCAGCAACGGGTTGTAGCAGCGATGTTTGCAGTGAAGGACAGGTTGTTATCTAGGGTCACACCCAGATTCCTTGCAGTCTGAGTCGGGGAAACAACAGAGGGGCCGATGTTGATTGTCAGGTCAAGAGAGGGACAATCTTTTCCCGGAAGGAAAAGCAGTTCAGTCTTGTCAAGGTTGAGCTTGAGGTGGTGAGCAGACATCTACTGAGAGATGTCAGCTAGACAAGCAGAGATGCGTGCGACGACCTGGGTCTCTGAGCGGGGAAAGGACAGAATTAATTGGATGTCGTCAGCGTAGCAGTGGTATGAAAAACCATGCGGGCTAATGACTGATCCGAGCAAGTTTGTGTACAGGGAGAAGAGGAGGGGACCAAGAACAGAGCCCTGAGGGACCCCTGTAGTTAATTGACAAGGGTCGGACTCGGACCCTCTCCAAGTTACCCTGTAGGTACGGTCTTTGAGGTATGAGGTGAGGAGGGAAAGTGCAGAGCCTGAAACTCCAAGTTCTTGGAGAGTGTGAAGGAGGATCTGAGGGTTCACCGTGTCGAATGCAGAAGACAGGTCCAACAGGATGATGACAGAGGAGAGGGATGCTGCTTTGGCAGTGTGCAGTTCCTCAGTGACAGCAATGAGAGCAGTTTCTGTGGAGTGACCTGCCTTGAAACGAGACTGGTGCGGATCCAGAAGGTTGTTCTGATGGAGATAACAGGAGAGTTGTTTAAAGACAGCGCGTTCAAGTGTTTTAGACAGGAATGGGAGTAGAGAGACAGGCCTGTAGTTTATAACATCAGACGGGTTGAGAGTGGTTTCTTTAGGAGAGGGTTTACTCTTGCCTCCTTGAGACTGTTTGGAAAGTGACCAGAAGTTAGAGAAGTCTTGATGAAATGGGAGAGAAACGGTAGAATATCAGGAGCGATAGTCTGAAGGAGGTTTGAAGGAATAGGGTCCAGAGGACAGGTGGTAGGGCGGGCAGAGGTAATGAGGGTAAGAACCTCACTTGGAGAGAGAGGGGAAAAGGAGGTTAGTGTGTGGGTGAAAGGAGGGTCTGGTGACCCAGCAGTGAGTAAAGGTGAGTCAGAAAAAGAAGAGCGAATATCATCAACCTTTTTTTCAAAGTGATTAACAAAGTCCCTTGACAGAAGTGAGGAGGGGGGAGGGGCTTTGGGAGGGTCCAAGAGGGTGGAGAAGATGGAAAATAGTTTTTTGGGATTGGAATAGGAAGATTGGATCTTAACTTGAAAGAAAGTGCTTTATGCCTGAGAGATCGAAGCAGAGAAAGAGGAGAGGAGAGCCTGATAGGTTAGGAGGTCGTCATGGTGTTTGGATTTCCACCGATTCCGCTCTGCTGCCCTAAGGACGGTTCTATTAGCACGCAGTGCGTCATTTAGCCAGGGAGCAGGAGGGGACTGACGAGCCTGCCGAGATGTGAGAGGACAGAGAGAGTCCAGAGAGGATGAGAGAGTAGAGAGGAGAGTTTCTGCAGCAGAGTTTGGAGGCAGGAGTTGGAACGAGTCAGAGGAAGGGAGGGCTGAGAGCACCGATGAGGCAAAGGTAGAGGGGGAGAGGGAACGAAGGTTACGGCGGACAGGTTCAGGATGAGTAGAGATTAGTTTGTTATGTTCGGAAAGGGGTAGAGAGAATGAAATGAAGAAATGATCGGATGTGTGGAGCGGGTTTACAGAGAGGTTAGAAGTAGTGCAGTTCCTTGAGAATATGAGATCAAGGACATTGCCAGCTTTATGAGTTGGTGGGGAAGGAGACAGTGAGAAAGCAAAGGCGGTTAACAGAGATGTTAGTTCGTCTATCTTGCCTGTCTGGAGGTTGAAGTCTCCGAGAAGTACAGCGGGAGGGCCAGTTTCAGGGATGTGTGAGAGGAGATTATCTAATTCCTCCAAGAAGTCCCCCAAGGCGCCTGGTGGACGGTAGAGAACAACAATGGTTAATTGTATAGGATGGGTTACTGTGACGGCATGGAATTCAAAGGTGGAAGGAGTTGTGTTGTTGTTGAAGCATTTCCTTTAAAGCTAAGCCAAAAATAATACTGTCGTAAGGTTTTTATCTTCTGTAAAACAAATTACAAACATCTCTCACACACCTGCTGAGTCTCACATGACTCAGCAGGTGTGCTATTGAAGCTTCAACAACCTGCCAGGTGACTTCTCCTACCATCCAGTCATATCATCTAAATCAGTGATTCTCAACTAGTGGGTCGCGGGCCCGTTTCGAGTGGGTCGCAGATTTAAATATAATTAAATAAGTATGTGAACATAACCAATAACCTACCATAGCATGTATTTTGTATTTTATTTTAGCATATTTTTTTATCTCTCCAGTTTAAAACGATATGTCTGGTTTACTGTCCTGAACACTGGCAGGCTGAACAAGCTGGTGAGGAAGGCTAGCTCTGTAGTTGGAGTACAACTGGACAATCTGGAGGAGGTGGCAGAGGGGAGGACGAGGAGGAAGCTCGACAGCATCCTAGAGAACCCCTCCCACCCACTCCACGCAGAGCTAGTGAAGATGAGGAGTACGTTCAGCCACAGACTCATCCCTCCACCACAACGCACCAAGCGCCTCGGACAGTCCTTTGTGCCTGTAGCCATCAGGCTGCACAACAAGGGGTTAATGATGAAAAAGAAATCAAATTAAATCACTGGTCATAAATATACACTGTTTTCACAACCCAGGTTAACTTGTCACTTTAACTTATTATGCACTTTATAACTTAGATGATGACGAAATATGTATATATGCTGACAGTTATTTTACTCTTATTTTTATTTATCTCCTATTTTTATAGTCTTTTATTATTATTATCATTATTTCCTTGATTTTATGTTATTTATTTTAGATTTTAGATTTTATTGATCTGTGTGAATCTTTGCTGTACTGTTTTTTTGTTCACGCTTACCCTGTTGCTGCTTTGTACAACTGAATTCTGAATCCTCGGGGATTAATAAAGGTTCATCTTATCTTATCTATAGTATACATTGGAATGATTTCAAACCTGTTTTATCCCAATAATTATAAAAGGAGTGCCTTGGAAATGTTTACATAAATTGTGATCAAAACGTTTGAGACCCACTGAGATAACTTAGACTAAAGTGAACTATCTAAACACTCAAGAGGTCTTTACCTCACTGAGCTGTAGTTATCAGCCTCTCAGTCTGACTGGAGAGGACTCTCCCTCCACATCATTGTAGAAACATCTTCTTCTTCCGTTAGAGCAGCTAGCACCAGATGCTAATAACAACAGCGCCCTCCTGTTCTCCCTCGCTCACTCGCACTTTGGCTGTGAGCTGCGGGTGCGGCGTGCCAGATAAACCAACATCCCCAATAGAGAACCACAGTGACGCGTCGTAAAACCCGGAAGTAAGTTAGAATTTTTAGCACTTCCGGTTCCTTCGTCAAAAAAGCAATGCATTTTCTCCATAGGGTTTTGGAAAATAGCTCGAAATAAGGTCTGTGGTTGACACAAATTTAAGAGATAAATCACGTTTTGTTCTACGACAGTAGATACATCAGCAGTGACCCCACTGGTGATTTTTGAAGAGTTTACGTGTCTGAAAAACGATGGTTGTTACCGAGTGGCTGAATAGGACTACAGAAATTGTCGAGGCCGTTGTACGTCATTACGCCTACACACGTAAAAACACTCCCGCTAAATTTGTTTTCCCCTGTGTTCTGCTTGAAAGCAAGTACCTGCCTATCTTTAGTATCTGTATATCTATATCTGACCATTAGAATCTGTATTTTTGAAATTGTCGTTTTTAACACCGTAGTTTTACAAATTATAGAATAATTAATTACCAGTGTTTTCCTATTTTTCTCGGCAGTTCGTTTCGTTAGCTAACGTCAGCTAAAGCTAGCGCTACTAGTTAGCTACGCAATGGTGTGTTGCTTTGCTCCGGGTTGCAACCACAGGTCTTCGCATGAAAGGTGCTCGTTCTATCGTTTCGGGCCAATGTTTTCCAAAGGAGAGTCTGGATTCGTGCTATGAGGTAAGCTGACGTTACATTTTTGTCCATGTCACGGTGAAATGTAAATGATGGGTAGTGACTGTATCGCTGTTTTAGAGATGGCGCTGCTGAAAAGACCGCAACATAAGTAAAGATAATGAATACATCCTATTAAAACCTGTGTGGCTTAATATGATAAGTCGAATTAGTACAAGCAGCATAACGTTTCACCAAGTAACTAAAGATTGTATTCAGGGAAATCAGTTTGACATATTGAACTAATAACAAATCACCTCTGGCTGGCAGAGAACTCTCTGCTCCATAGCTTCTCTTGGACGTAAAATCACATGTACATTTTACATTTATATTCAATTTAATATTCCATCCCTCACATACTTTTGTATATATAATAACTTATAGTTTCTTTTTCTTGTTATGCTGCTCCAACACAAATATTTCCCAAATTGGGATCAATACAGTAATATCTTATCTTAATTAATTAAGAAATATAACTATTATAATTAGTGTAGCAGCTGACAACTATTTTCATTTATTTCTTTGGTTCAATTTTCATCTATAAAAATGTCAAAATAGTGAAAATGTTCACGAGACAAAGTGCAAGGTTATATCTTTAGATGTTTTGTTTTAGCCTATGTACTGTATGTCTTAATGCTCTTATATGTGACGGTGTGACTTCCATGAAACTAATAGTTTATATCTTCCCAACAGACGTACTGACAGGAAACCTAACACTCTAACAACCACAACATTGCAAAGGCGAGTAAATGTAAATTAAAAACGATTCACAATTTCTTAATGTCTTCTTCTTTCTTGCAGTGAGGTAAAGCTGACCTTGCACTTGATGCCAGTAAGGATGCTCCTCACGCAGGCTGAATGTTTCTCCCTCCTTACTGACACAGAAGCCCTTGATTTGCAATGCTTCACTAATTGTCATTTCCCTGGCTCCGTAGGGACACTTTACCTCCAGCACAGCGGAAGACCCTACCAGACCATCTGGAGATGCCCCCAACACTCCTGATTGGGAGAGCCACAAACCTGACTCATGGACCTGCATCTGGGTTGCAGTGGTGAATGCCCTGACGCCCTCACATTCATTCATAGTTCCCCACTGTACAGACAATGTTGCTGCCAGTCAACCTTCCTTTCCTGAACAAATGCCAGTTTGGGTTGGTTCGCTGACCAGTGTAGCCACCTGAATTGCCCTCTGTTGCTCCTCAGACAATGCCATGTTTGCCAGAATTGCCTCAGGTCCCTGATGCCCAACAAATTTGAGAATTTCAGGAACAGTAAGTGTTTCCAAGCTGGAGTGTTCCTCTTCTGGCTCGAGGGAGAGAAGCCAGGACATTCCTGAGAACCTGCCCCCGAGTCTGTCCGTCAGCCAGTCACGATCTTCGGATGTGGGCTCTCTTGTCAGCGGGTTGAATCAGTTATTGGTTGGAGGAAATAGCTCCTCCACTGAATGCGTACGTTTAGCTGCCTTTGGCTTCTTCCACTGACAGGGGGTGTCAGTGCAGCTGAAATTGTGGATGGCAAAGATGGCTAATGCAGCCGCATGACTGCATTTCCATTCTCCACGTGGGCATTCACATTTTGTGGAGAGAATTCCCTCTTCTCCTGTAGATACCTGTGGTGGTGGGATTGTTTTATTATTTAAAATATATTTACATTTGTAATGCCTTCCCAATTATCCCTTTAATTGTTTATAGCCTACTGTATGTTTATTTCATGGATATTTCTGTGTTTTCTGGTGTGTAATATTTGTAATCTTGGGGCCTCTTCTCTTTAACATCTACATGCTACCACTGGCTCAGATAATGAAGAACAACAAAATAAGTTATCATAGCTATGCAGATGACACACACAACCATTTCACCAGGAGACTATGCTCCAATTCAAACACTGAGTAAGTGCATTGAACAAATCAATGACTGGATATGTCAGAACTTTCTCCAATTAAACAAAGATAAAACTGAGGTAATAGTTTTTGGAGCCAAGGCAGAACGTATAAAAGTTAGCGCTGAGCTTCAGTCTGCAATGTTCAAAACAACAGATAAAGCCAGAAATCTAGGTGTAGTCATGGACTCTGACCTGAGTTTCAACAGTCACATTAAAACAGTTACTAAATCAGCCTACTATCACCCAAAGAACATATCTAGGATTAAAAGACTAATGTCACAGCAGGATTTGGAAAAACTTATCCATGCTTTTATCTTCAGTAGACTGGACTACTGCAATGGTGTCTTCACAGGTCTCACTAAAACATCTATTAGGAAGCTGCAGCTGATTCAGAACGCCGCTGCTCGAGTCCTCACTAACACTAAGAAAGTGGATCACATCACTCCTGTTCTGAAGTCTTTACACTGGCTTCCTGTGTGTCAAAGAATAGATTTCAAAATACTGCTGCTGGTTTATAAAGCACTGAATGGTTTAGGCCCAAAATACATTTCTGACCTCCTGCTAAATTATGAACCATCCAGATCTCTCAGGTCTTCAGGGACTGGTCAGCTTTCTGTCCCCAGAGTCAGAACTAAACATGGTAAAGCAGCGTTCAGTTATTATGCTCCAAATATCTGGAACAAACTCCCAGAAACCTGCAGGTCCGCTGCAACTCTGACTACTTTTAAATCCAGGTTGAAGACTTTTCTTTTTGCCGCTGCTTTTAACTGAACTATTCATATCTTAAACTGCACTGTAACTTTTATCCATGTATTTTTTCTTTTAATGTTTATTTTATTATCTTTTCTTTTTAATGACTGGTTTTAAATGCCATTTCTTAATGTCTCATTTTTTGTAAAGCACTTTGAATTGCCATGTGTTGAAAAGTGCTATATATTATATAAATAAACTTGCCTTGCCTAATAAAGATTTCATGTGACACATAAAATGGATTTGTTGATGGGAATTAATGTGAATAAATTAACTCTAGGTTAACGGTACTCTTGCTATAACTACTCACCGACACTCTATAAACCTTGTCCCTCATGCTAGCCCTGACAACACCGGTAAGCACACCTTCATCTAGGCTGCACTGTTGTACGTGTCCTGACTTGTAGTGGTTCTCTCCTATCTCCAATCTTCTTGTCATCTTTGTAAAACGATATCAGACTGGTAATTGACACAGCCATGACTTCTAGTTAAATTCAGTGTGGCTAAAATGAAAAGCTTTGTTAAAATATGCAAGCATGCGGAAGTCAAAGTGGGCTTTATTGTAAAAATAAAACGGGCCTAGATAAACGGGGTATACAGTTTAAAATGTTAATATATTTAAAGTGTTCAAAGTGCAGTTTCAGTGCAAGTCAGTTGAAACGATCTTAAGTTGGCGTGACGTCGAAGTCGTGCGACCCTGCTGCTGTACTGGCTTGTAGTTCGTTTATAGCATAACGTTAGCATTTCGCTTTTGGCGACTAGATTTATGATTCAAAAATTATAAAAGTAGGGGAGACATGTGGAGATTATCCGGCTGAACAAAACATGATCCCTCTCTTAAATGTGTGTCAACCACAGACCTTATTTCGAGGCATTTTCCAAAATCCTATGGAGAAATTGCATTGCGTTTTGGACGAAGGAACCGGAAGAAGTTTACATCCGGGTTTTAGGACGCGTCACTGCGGTTCTCTATTGTCATCACTTATAGCGCCCATCGTACAGGGCAAATGAAAAGTGTAACCGGGATGAAAAGGGTGTTACATTTACTTAATTATGAATGTTGTTACATCAAGGCCGAAAATTAGGATGAGCACCAAAGGTCAAAACATTTGTTTTCCCTCCCAGAGCTGTCAGCACAGCGCCTCCACAGATCTGGCGCCCGAGGCGAACATCTATAACGCCAGTGCGACGGGCCGGCCCTGGTCTCAGGTTACGCTGTAGGAAGTGTAGGTACAACGCTACATTTCCCGCCCCGCCGCAGTCATACAGTAGGCTACAGAGAGCGGCGAGAAACATTTCCTCAGGCATCGAAAAGCGGAACCGAAATTCACATGTCTAAATGATGCCGTTGGAATCGAAATGTTGGTACCCAACCCTACACAAGAGCTTGAATCAAACAAGCGACCTTGTATTTGAAAGATTAACTCACATAGCAACAGTCGCACCTGGTATATAAGTGGTGTGGCTGAGTACTTTAAAGAGGACTTGAATGTGAAATAAGAACAAGAAAATATAAGTCTAAATGCATGAAAAAGCAGCAGAATATTTTAACTGAAAACTTTAGAACTAAAAGCATACGTCACCAATAATGTCTAAAATATGTGGAACATGTTGAAGTCAGTATGAAGTCTCCATCAGATGGAAAAGAATAGTCTGAGACAGTCTGTTAAACTCCAGTGACCACGTCATTAGTCTGCTGCTCTAATTATGTCAATTGGAGTTATGACATCATCGTGTTCCATGACACAGGTGTTTATATTTGAGCTAAAGACGTGTCCAGAGATCAAAGGTTTCCATGGTGATCAGTGAGAGGAGAGCACTTTCATTGTTCTGAATGAGAGATAAACCTGTTACATGTGAACGTTTTCTTGAAGAACCGTAACAGATATCGGTGAAATTTCAAAGCGTGAAGCATGTCAAGGAACTTGAGCATCTGAAGTGTACTTTTTGTGTACTTTCGGGTTAATAATGTGGGCTTTTTGGGGTGAGGCTGAACTTGCAATGGGTTTTAATGGAGACATGTTGAAAGTTGTTGTCACTTCATGCCCTCGTATCTATCAAACAAACGCATAACATTTTTCTAATAAATCATGTTTCAGAGACAACTTCAGCATAGGTTTTACAAGTACACAACTTTTGTTTACAACTACAACACCTTTTTTTACAAGTACAACACTTGTTTTTACAACTACAAAAGTTTTTCTTCTCATGGCGGAATATTACTGCCAAAAGTCACGTGACTGACTCACGTGACTTTTGGCAGTAATATTCCGCAGGGGACGGCACATATCGACACAGTATTCCAACTATCTGTTATGCTACGCACAAAATTCTTTATTATTCCGCCGGGTTATTTTGCGCCACTTCTCCTCCCACATTGAACATCACAGAAACTCCGTTCAAAATTCAAAACGGTCGGGAATCGATGGCTATTACTTTTATCCTTCACAACTTTCATAATTCCAGAGATACATCCTATAATACTTCAATTTTTTTTATCATGGAAGTCAATGGAGAAACTCTTCAGACTTCAACAACAATCTTCATGCAACTTCAACTGCTAACTGCTCCTTCTTCAATTGCTAACTGCTCCTTCATACTTTCACTCAGAAACCTCATTCCAACTTTAAAATGTTACACATCTTTCTGCCATTATTCGTGTAACACAACTTTTAAATCTGATTCTTGCACAATTATGAAAGTTGTGAAGGATAAAAGTAATAGCCATCGATTCCCGACCGTTTTGAATTTTGAACGGAGTTTCTGTGATGTTCAATGTGGGAGGAGAAGTGGCGCAAAATAACCCGGCGGAATAATAAAGAATTTTGTGCATAGCATAACAGATAGTTGGAATACTGTGTCGATATGTGCCGTCCCCTGCGGAATATTACTGCCAAAAGTCACGTGAGTCAGTCACGTGACTTTTGGCAGTAATATTCCGCCATGAGAAGAAAAACTTTTGTAGTTGTAAAAACAAGTGTTGTACTTGTAAAAAAAAGTGTTGTAGTTGTAAACAAAAGTTGTGTACTTGTAAAACCTATGCTGAAGTTGTCTCTGAAACATGATTTATTAGAAAAATGTTATGCGTTTGTTTGATAGATACGTTTTTTTTCTTTGCAAAACTAAATGCATTAGTTTGTAGATGGTGTTTTGTATTTGCAAACCACATTGGGTTTGTTAGTGAATCATGAGGCATTTGTAAAAACCTGTTTAGAGTTATGGCAGGAAATTAGCTCCATAGATATTGTTGCCAGACTTATTACTGAATATCGTTCTTAATGTGATACCAAGTCCATCTGAGACCTGTGCACACCTTCAGACAGCCTCCAAGTGAAGCGTACGTTGTTTACTCACAGTTTGAAAGCAGCGTGAAGTCTTCAGCTGTTCTTCACTCTGACCAGTGGAGAACCACTGATCTAAATCATAACACTATTTACCCAAATAACATACATTTCTTACAACATGGCAGGTAAAACACATACAAAACGTGTTTACCATAAACTATCATCTTATATTGTTGTAAAGTGTGGGCTTACATGTCCATATCTGTCACTAAACTGTAGTTTGTATGTAACACAGAGCATCCAATACTTGTCAAAACAAATGAGCCGTGTATACAAATAGTGTTTACTTATGAAAAGACAAATCTACTTACTTAAATGTAGTGACCTGCTCTCAGTAAAGGAAGAAAGACGAAGGAGGATGAGTCTCCTCAACTCCGAATCTCAGCTTGTATATTCTTCTTCTCTTTGTCCTTCCTCTACGTTTTCTGCAGTGTTCGCTAAAGCTTATATTCCGTCTACTCACTCAGATCTTTGAACACAACCCGTGATAAACACACTCTGTTGGCGTGTAAAGAAATCAAGTGAGACGCTCCAAAGGAACATAAACGAGAGCCACGTGACCTGGTGGTTGAATCAGCTGACAGCGGAATTACAGGAAGTTGGAGGGGCCGCGTTCGCGTTCTCTTTATACACCCATGCCCATGGGCCGCGTCCCATTTTATATTTGTATTTCACCTGCGTCTACTAAATATACATTTACGTCTGTTATGTGGTCTTAATAAAAGAAATTATGGTACCACTTTTTGTAAAGACACTATTAATAAAGGGATTATAAAAATATATGATTTTATTAATGATTACTAAAGCTTTATTGTTCTATTAAAAGCAATAAGGAAAAATGTTAATTTTGTGGAAAATCCAAGACATTATAAACTTTTTTTAACAGTAATTTACCCCATTGTATTTTTGGGATTTGCATTCAAATGCCTATTTAGGGGAAAAAATACACTTGTATGAAATCTTAGTCTGAATGTGATAACTCTTACAAGATTAACTGAAACTGAGTTATATTATTGTCATTTTTAAAAAAAAAACTGTCAAAAATGAGTTGCTGACAGGGTAGTATGTATTTGTACATGTTTATGTAATCAGTATGCATCCTACCAACTAGGATTGTTCAGCGTTACAGGCATCGGCGGCTCAGGTTTGGGAAGGCTAAATAATATGAAGGTAGATATGGTGAAAAATGTGAGAGCGTGTAAAACCTGATGTGAGCACTTGCAGAAAAAAAATCTGAGCTTGTGTGCTTACATTTACACTTGTATAACATATCCATGTAACTGTGAACCAAATGTACACTTGTATAAAATATCCATCATCTAACTTGACCAGGCAATTGGCAGGTGCATTCATATACATCAGATCCCCATAGTCCAGCACAGGTAAAAAGGTCACAGTGACTAGCCTTTTTCTGGCCTCAAGCGAGAAACAGGACTTGTTCCTGTAGAAGAACCCTAGCCTAACCCTCAGTTTTTGTAGCAGGTTATTGACATGAAGTTTAAAAGTGAGACAATCATCAAGCCAGATACCAAGGTATTTGTAACAGGCAACAACTTCAAGTTTTGTTCCTTGCGTAGTTACAATATCTAAAACAGGCTCTGGTGTCTTTTTTGCTTTTGAAAAGAGCATTACCTTGGTTTTATCCACATTTAAAAGAAGCTTTAATTCAGAGAGCTGAGTCTGAATAGTGTTAAAAACAGCCTGTAATTTAACAACAGCCTCCTTAATGGTGGGACCTGCACAATACATCACAGTATCATCCGCATAAAAATGTAAAGTAGCTTCATCCACATTATCACCTATGCTGTTAATATATATGGAGAATAAAAGTGGTCCTAAAACAGAACCTTGTGGTACACCATTAGAAATGTTTAACCACTCAGAAGACAGTCCATCAAAATGAACACATTGGGACCTTTCAGAGAGGTAGTTCACAAACCACCCCACTGCAAGGCTGGATATGCCAATACTGAGTAGCCTCTGCTTTAAGATGCGATGATCAACGGTGTCAAACGCTTTGGAAAGATCAATAAACAGAGCTGCACAACTCTGCTTATTATCTAAAATACTAGTAATGTCATTTACCACTTTCATTGTGGCAGTGATGGTGCTGTGTTTCTTTCTGAATCCTGACTGATGTTTAGACAGGATATCATTTATAGATAAAAACTCCTTTACTTGTTCACTCACAAGTCGTTCGAGCACCTTAGCCAGAACTGACAATTTAGAGATTGGCCTATAGTTATTTAAAATAGTTGCCTCCCCTCCTTTCAGTAAAGGCAAGACATAAGCAGACTTCCATACTTTTGGAATTGCATTTGTGCTGAGGGAGAGGTTAAAAAGAGAAGTAAGAGGTGGAGCAATAAAATCTGCAGCTATCTTTAAAAAGAAAGGTTCTAAGTTGTCCGGGCCAGCCGGTTTCTTAGGATCTAACTTGGATAAATGCTTCATGAACAATACCAATAGTTAAAGGAGTAAAACTGAAAGGGTTTTCCAGACCACATTGTTCAGAGTCAAGGATTGGAGCGTTCACAGAAGCAGAAGTACAGTCAGTGACAGAATCAAACATAGAGCCACAAGACACAAAATGCTTATTAAAGCAATTTAGCATAGTAGCCCTGTCTGATATAGTGCCAGATGCTGTAGTAAGGCACGGAGGTAGCTCATTTGGGATATCACCAGTGGAAATCGATTTTATGTCTTTCCAACATTTCCTAGGATTATTCAGGTTTTCTGTGGTAACCGACAAATAGTACTTTGATTTAGCACTTTTTATTTGAGATGTGAAGCTATTTCTTAGCTGCCTAAAACGTAGCCATTCTACCTCTGAGCCTGATTTCCTAGCCTTAGCCCAAGCATTATTTCTCTCATGAAGTAGACTGGACAGCTTAGCAGAAAACCAAGGATTGTTTCGTCCCTTCACTCTAAATGTACGCAGAGGTGCATGTCTATCTATAATTTTCATAAAACCAAGATAAAAATAAGACCATGCAGTTTCTACATCAGCACACAGATTGATTTTACCCCAATCAAAAAACCCTGCTCCACAAAGTGTTTTTTGTCTCTCTTTGTGATGATACGTGGTTTAACCTTTTGGACCTTAGTGTCCCTAATTGTGGCTACAACACAGTGGTCACTCACATCATTAGCAAATACTCCCACAGATGAGTATTTATGTGGAACATTTGTTAAAATTAGATCAATTAAGGAGGATTTATTTGGGGACTGTAGGACTGAGTAGGACTGTCTATAATCTGGGTAAAATTCAATGAGGTACACAGGTTTTTAAAATCCTCTGACACAGAAGTTAACCAGTCCCAATTAAAATCACCAAGCAGCACTATTTCCTTGTAGGAAAGTTGTGATAACAGTTTTGCCAATGACGATAAAGAGTCCTTGACAGCCGAAGGGGCCCTGTAGCAGCCCACCACCATGACCTGTTGACCCTTTGTTACCTCAATATTCACGGCTAAAAATTCGAGCTGTTTACTAACAGATTTGGAAACCATATTGGTTACATAAAACTTATTTTTCACATAAATGGCAACGCCACCACCTTTTTTAGCCCGGTCAGTAAGATATACACTGTAACCATTTATGTAAATGTCAGAGGCCAAAATGGATTTATCTAGCCACGTTTCTGATAAGACAATGACATCAGCATCAGTCGAACTCGCCCAAATACGGACAAAATCTAATTTAGGTAACAGACTACGCACATTTAAATGAATTAAACCTAGCCCAGATCTAGATATAAGATCAGCAGGAGTAGCTATTTGACTAATACTGCTAGGTGGACCTGGATTTGGCTGTACATTTCCTGATAGTAACAACAATAAAAATACCAAGCACCTTTTCCTCTTAATCAACACACATACATTGTCAGCTGTTCTAGAGTCACCAGCAAACTTCGCGAAAGTGAGATTAGAGTTTAAAAAACAATTCTGAAGGACCATCGTGGCAGGCATGTGAGAAAGACAAACATTTTCCAAAATGAATGTCCGCGACAGTGCAACCAGCAATTGTTTGTGCAACACCTCCGAAACTGTACAGGGGATGTCCACTGCGGGCGGCAGAACATATCCGAATCCAGTAGATTTTTCAGGACGACTAGCGATCTTCTCCTTGTCCAGCACAGCCAAGAAAAGGCACAGCAGAAACACGACACCCGCCATTCTCCCAGTCCAGCACAACAGTATCCACGCTGTTCCCGGAGCAAGGTGGAACCAGGCCTCAGCTACAGCAGCACAGCAGAGCAGAGCAGGTGGAACCAGGCCTCAGCTACAGCAGCACAGCAGAGCAGAGCAGGTGGAACCAGGCCTCAGCCACAGCAGCACAACAGAGCAGAGCAGGTGGAACCAGGCCTCAGCTGCAGCAGCACAGCAGAGCAGAGCAGGTGGAACCAGGCCTCAGCTACAGCAGCACAGCAGAGCAGAGCAGGTGGAACCAGGCCTCAGCTACAGCAGCACAGCACAATGCCAGCTTTTCCCTATCAACTTTTGAACCAGTTCAACAAAGAAGTCCTTTTTATACTTCACAGTCGGCCTTGCTCAGGACTTTTGATGCTACAGTTTAACATGTACTGATATTATCCGAAAGTGGCTAGATATCGTGTTACTGACATCACATTTATGTCACCTCTCTACTTGTGCTGAGTATAATATATATAATATATTTTCCATTACAACTGCAACTTTATTTATTACAACCTCTCAAATCAGTCATTACAACTTGACGAATCTGCTCTGTGGCAGTATAAATCGACGAATCTGCGGTCTTGACTTTTGCTACACTTCTTGCGATAAATGTGTCGCAAAAGTAATTTTCACCTGTAGATGTGGGGGGAGGGAGGGGGCTTGGAGCGAAGAGGCGGAGCTATCAGAACAACGAGGCTTGGGTCAGTCACAGTCACAGTCAGGTCGAACCGGGTGACAGCGGGGCTAACTGTTCGCTAACGGTTCGTGTCGCTACCAGTCCGCTGACATGGCGCGTCAATCAACGGTAAGTGTTGCCCATTACTTGCCCAGTATTACTTTCAATATTATTATTTTGATTGAGGATTAAATCCGCTTTGAAGACCACCGTTTTATATCGTGCCGTTTAGCGGCGAAATAACGTCAGTCAGCCAGCTAACGCTAGCTTTGTTGAGTTTATGCTAGCTAAACAAGTAGTGGTTGTCTATACAGCAGTAATTCATATATTATAGCCTACTGCTTTGGCACTAACGGTTGATAACCGTTTATGAAAATAAAACCAATTGAACTGTACTGAAATAATGACAAGTTTTATAATTGTCTTGGGCTCCTGCTGTGTTTTTAAAGCCTTTGTAAATTATCCATGCTATTTTCTATTTAGCTAACGTCGAAGTAATGTATGTGAAATCAACCTCACAATAAGATGTGTGTGTACATTACAATTATTAATGTCATATTTCAAGATGATTACTTAGATATTACAATATGGTTGGTTGAGCTGGAGTTCATTATTGAGCTTACAAGTTAACGTCACAGTCATCTGAAGAACGAACCCAAACCTTGTTGTTTTGATTAATTGTATTACAAATTGATATCAAATAAACAGTAAGCATTGGTAACACAATTTCCAAAGTTACAGTAAAATAAAAAGGACCCTGACTCGGACAATACACAATCCAACATGTTCAACAGAAGAGAATCAGTTATATTGTTTGTACACATGGTACTTTACATATATATATCTGCAGGGTTGGGAGGGTTACTTTGTAAATGTAATCAGTTACTGATTACTGATTACATGGCTCTGAAAGTAATCCAAATACAGTTACAGTTACGTGCCTTAAAAACGTAATCAGATTACTTTTAGATTACTTTTGGATTACTTTCTTTTTCCTGGGTATGTTTTGGTGAACAGGAGACACAAAAAGCAAAAGGAAACTGAACGTGTTTTTACTGTTTTAATGGCTTATCAAGAGCACACTGAAACATCACATCTGAAACGATGTAACTAATACACGTTTTGGGGATGCAGCTTGATGTGAGGAGACAGGGCTTAAAACGGGCGTGTCGCCTTCTGTCCTGCAAGTGTTGGCAGGACATGAATTAAAATGTCGAACTCGGACTTCATTTTAAGGACATTTCGGCCAGGGGTGTAGAGCTATATTTTCTTAAGCACCGGATCGGCAAAACAGGAGAGTGTGTGCACCAGTCTGCCTTGATCTATGAATTAATGTCCGTGACACTCACAGTATCTGCTTCCCACAGCTGTTTTATAGAAGGAAAACCTCCTTCACTTCATGAAATCTCTGCAGCAGTAGGAGACTGCGGTCAACTCAGCCGTCTCTCGCATTTGAGCAGCGCTTCATTTTTGAGTGCGCGATTAATATCGTATTTACGGTAATCGCCGAGAAGTGGCGCTGGCGGTAGTACAAGTGCTTATGCTATATTTGATCAATCAATGAATGATATTTGATGAGGGATCAAATCATGTTTAGCCATAAGTTCTTAATAAAATTGGTACTGTTGGACTCAGTACATGTTAGACTACTACCACAAATACAATCAAGTACTTTTACTGTGTACTATTTGAGTAATACTCTGTCAAACTCCCCTCCAGAGTACAATAATGCATGTTTTCTGCCCTTTTTGATGAAAGATACAATCATTTTTTGCAATGAGTTCTTAATAAAATCGGTTATGCTGAATTCTGTACTACTTGGACTACTACCAAAAGTACAATCAAGTACTTTTACTGTGTACTTTTTGAGTAATCCTTTGTCAAACTCCACCCCTGAGTACAATAATGCATGTTTTCTGCCATCTTTGATGAGAGATAAAATGATTTTGTGCAATAAGTTCTTAATGAAATTTGTACTGTTGGATTCAGTACTACTTGGACTACTACCAAAAGTACAATCAAGTACTACTTTTACTGTGTACTTTTTGAGTAATCCTTTGTCAAACTCCCCTCCAGAGTACAATAATGCATGTTTTCTGCCATCTTTGATGAGCGATAAAATGATTTTGTGCAATAAGTTCTTCATGCAATTGGTACTGTTGGATTCAGTACTACTTGGACTACTACCAAAAGTACAATCAAGTACTTTTACTGTGTACTTTTTGAGTAATACTCGTTTAAACCCCTGTCCTGAGTACAATAATGCATGTTTTCTGCCATCTTTGATGAGCGATAAAATGATTTTGTGCAATAAGTTCTTCATGTAATTGGTACTCTTGGATTCAGTACTACTTGGACTACTACCAAAAGTACAATCAAGTACTTTTACTGTGTACTTTTTGAGTAATCCTTTGTCAAACTCCCCTCCAGAGTACAATAATGCATGTTTTCTGCCATCTTTGATGAGCGATAAAATAATTGTGTGCAATAAGTTCTTCATGTAATTGGTACTGTTGGATTCAGTACTACTTGGACTACTACCAAAAGTACAATCAAGTACTTTTACTGTGTACTTTTTGAGTAATACTCGTTTAAACTCCTGTCCTGAGTACAATAATGCATGTTTTCTGCCATCTTTGATGAGCGATAAAATGATTTCGTGCAATAAGTTCTTCATGTAATTGGTACTGTTGGATTCAGTACTACTTGGACTACTACCAAAAGTACAATCAAGTACTTTTACTGTGTACTTTTTGAGTAATCCCCTGTCAAACTCCCCTCCAGAGTACAATAATGCATGTTTTCTGCCATCTTTGATTTGAGATAAAATGATTTTGTGCAATAAGTTCTTCATGTAATTGGTACTGTTGGATTCAGTACTACTTGGACTAGTAGCAAAAGTACAATCAAGTACTTTTACTGTGTACTTTTTGAGTAATACTCGTGGACTGAACTGCTACTATTTATCTCTCAATATTGTCTGTAAAAAACGTGGTAAAAGTTATTCTTTCAGTGAGACAACAGAGCAAGCTTCTACAGTTGCACTACGTTTTGATAACAGTTAAATATTATTTTGATAATAACATATATTTCAATGTTGATGAATTTCATACTGTTCATTCATAATCTGATTACAATTAAAAAATAATTATATCAACAGCCCCATAACACACAAACACACCTCTTTCATAAATAACACACTTGTTCTGCAATAATGTTTTATGTTTCCTGTAAATTTAGTTAGGAAAGGACATGCCCGAAAGACACGACATCTTCTCCTTCTCTGAGGGTCAAGAAGAAGATCCAAGAGGAACATTAAAAGCTGATGTTATGAGATTTTAAGACCAGTACAGGACATTCACATAAAACTACTTTTATTGTGAAAACAAAGATCTGCACACCGAATATTTGTGTAGTCTATCAGGACCATCATTTGTTTGTGACGCTGCCTGCACCTCAGAGAAGGGGTGGTTATAGTCAGGCTTATAAAGTGTGGCGAAAAACATAGTCAGCTGATCGAATGCACCTATTTCCACATCTACACTCCATCAGCTGATTATTTCTATTTGCCTCACTTTATGAGCTTCACATCACTTGTGCCTTGTACCGCAGAGTTTGCAACGTCACAAATAAATGGGGCCAATCTTCAGTCAGATGTGAATGTGTAATCTAACATTTTCAGTAAGAATAATGGACAAAAGGAGTGCAAATACAATTTATTGAAATGTGAACCAAAAGTTAATCAAATGTTTTAAATAAAAAGCACATATGGACAGAAGGTGTAAACCTATTAAATGTATAAGTAAACACATTTAGTCAAATAACGTGACAGACTAGGCCTGTGCAGTTGGTATCAGCTTTGCCCAGCATGGGCTCCTTCATCAGCCCTGGTCCTCCTCGCTGAGGAAAGACCCTCAGTCCTCTCCAAACCAACAGACAGGACGTCCATCACACGGAGGTTTCTCCCTGAAGTCTCTGCAGCCCTCTGGACATCACGCTGTCTCAATCCGTCCACACTGAATATGAGAGGGGGAAAATGAAAATAATAAATGCTTTAGACAATAAGAAATATAAAGTTGACTGTTGAGTTGCTCAGTTTTTTTAGATTGTCAATACTATTACTGTATAACTAATATCTCAGGTTAAGAGGCACCTTCAAATAAAGATTGGTCTTTAAATACATGTTGTCTTTTGAATTGTTTGTCTAAAGTCAAGGAACTAGAACTGGTACTTAGTTTTAATGATACAGTCTGGTTATTATGCTGTTTGGAGGAGGCATCACAGGTAAGAGCACTAATTAGCTGTACACATGTAACACATGTACCTTAGCTTGACTTAAATGTATTAAACGTATAGTTCAGTGATGGCAAAATATAAATAACTAATGTCATGCAAACATATTAATATTTGCTTGATTCCAGAGTTGAATTTAGCACAATTGCATACAAACGTTAAGGAATTTTAAGATTCTGAAGTCTTCGTTCTAAATAGAAAATAGCATGGATAATTTACAAAGGCTTTAAAAACACAGCAGGAGCCCAAGACAATTATAAAACTTGTCATTATTTCAGTACAGTTCAATTGGTTTTATTTTCATAAACGGTTATCAACCGTTAGTGCCAAAGCAGTAGGCTATAATATATGAATTACTGCTGTATAGACTACAACCACTAGCATAAACTCAACAAAGCTATCGTTAGCTGGCTAACTGACGTTATTTTGCCGCTAAACTGCACGATATTAAACGGTGGTCTTCAAAGCGGATTTAATCCTCAATCACAATAATAATATTCAAAGTAATAGCCTACTGGGCAAGTAATGGGCAAAATGTACCGTTGATTGATGCGCCATGTCAGCGGACTGGTAGCGACACGAACCGTTAGCCCCGCAGTCTCCAGTCACCCGAGCCTTGTCCTTCTGATAGCTCCTTTCGCTCCAACCCCCCTCCCTCCCCCCACATCTATGGGGGTTATTCCCTATCTTTATTCAAGAGCGTGGTATTTACATTTGAGAGCATACTTTATGTATTTATTTCCCTCAAACTCTGTCCTCGCACTAAAATAGTGCCCTCGCACTCAAATAGTGCCTGCTTGCACTTAGATTTGCTCTGCTTGTGCTCAAACTACGCTTGCACTCAGATATATTGCTGCCCAGAATTATTCTGTGCGTGCTCGAAATTTTTTCTGCTCTCAGAATTATTCTGTGCGCGCTCGAAACTTTTGTGCAACAATCCTGTCAAAATCCCTCAACCAATAGGAGGCCAGGTGTCCTTGCGGGTGCGTTCGCTTTATTTATTACAGCGTCCCGTAAGGGCGGTTACTCTTTGGTTTATAAACTCCCGCCCTCCACGGCTTTATAACATAACATGTACATCACTTCGCTGTACAACTTTTTTTTGGGGGGGGTGTAAGCACAGTTAGTACATGTTTATAAAACGGACAATTCAAATCAAGCAATCTGATGTTTCTTAGTCGTGATATAATGAGCGTATATCCCGGGTATAATTGTAGTTACTTTTCCCAAATTCAGTATCCCTCCGCGTCTGAGAACCGTTACAATCATAGACATATAAAGAGTAGACGCCGCATTGGCTGCTGGGGCGCAAGAAATACGGCCGCCATCTTGGACCGGTCATCCTACAGACATTCTACCCATAGACAGCAGAGGTTTCAAGATGCCAGAGCACTGTGCAGCATATTGCTGTGCAAATCGGCGGACGATTGCGAACAGGGGTCGGGGGATTACTTTTCACAAGTAAGATTCAACATTATAATTGGTTGTATTTTGTAAATAGAATATTATTGTACTGTATTGATGTCCGCCAGCGAAATCGTAGCCAGCAAACATTATGTTCATGGCCAACTGAGACTTTATAAATCGCTGCTGTAACAAGTGAATGTCCCCGTTGTGGGATGAATACAGTAACATCTAATCTAATCTATCTAGGAAGAAGAAGGAAGAAAATAAGCTTGACCTCCTTCTTAAAATGTTTTTGTGTTGACTCTCAAATCTCCCGTTTTTATTTTGAAGGTTTCCCAAAGACAAAGATATGAGAAAGAAGTGGGAAGTTGCTTTGAGGAGGGAAGGGTTCACTGCAAGCGAGTCATCCGTGATTTGCAGTGAGCATTGTAAGCAGGACGAGTTTGACAGGACAGGACAGATTGTCCGACTCAGAGATGGTGTTATTCCCTCCATCTTCAGCTTCCCGGTTCACCTCCAAAGAGTAGGTGTATCATCATACGGTTATTAGCATTCATAAATGTAAATATTCTATTATCAATAACAGGGCAGGGTGACGTGTGTGTGTGTGTGTGTGTGTGTGTGTGTGTGTGTGTGTGTGTGTGTGTGTGTGTGTGTGTGTGTGTGTGTGTGTGTGTGTGTGTGTGTGTGTGTGTGTGTGTGTGTGTGTGTGTGTGTGTGTGTGTGTGTGTGTGTGTGTGTGTGTGTGTGTGTGTGTGTGTGTGTGTGTGTGTGTGTGTGTGTGTGGTATTCTGCTTTTTCATTTTAGCCAGAAAAGGGCAGGACTACGTCTACTTCCAGAAAAGCTGAAGAGAGCCTGTCTGTGGCCCCTCAGGACGACCCAGAAGCTTCAACCTCACAACCTCAGCCTAATGATGTGAGTATTTCTATTTTCAACATCATATCATAATGGTCCTAGACAAAGTCAAATCTCATCTCTCTTGTTTGCTGCCACTCATATTAAACACACTCACAAATAAACACATACACACACAATTGAAGACATGTTGAACATGCATTCCTGGCACACACACACACACACACACACACACACACACACACACACACACACACACACACACACACACACACACACACACACACACACACACACACACACACACGCATGATGCTGGCAGTGGCTTTGACAGGTGATGACTATAAGAAAGAATGTGGGCCATACTCTAGTTGTGTCAAAGTGTTGTGTGTGAAGTGAAACATCACTCAAACCATGTTCATCCCTCTTTCTACTGGGATCATAGCTATGTCTCGCCTGCTTCTCCTACTGCTCTTAAGGCCAGACTCAATGAAGCTTTAGCAAGAGTGGAGAGTCTCGAGTGAGAGAGGAAGAATGCCATGGCTAGAGAAAAGAGGGCAGAGACCACAGTGAGGACTCTTTTGGGGGATTTGAGGGAAAAGAACCTCATTAATGAAGAACTCAAAGAGGCTTGATTTCTACTCAGGGAAGATGAAAGTAGCACTTTGAGATTCATGTACATCTTACTCTTACACTCTTTATTAAACTCCTTTGTTATTATATGAAGGGGACTTATTAATTTTTTCTCATACAATTTCAGATCTTCAAATAGACTTGAAGGCAAAGCAGGGCCATGAGTACTCCAAGGACCACAGAGAATGTGCCCTCACACTCCATCTACATGGTCCAAAGGCATACAAATACCTCAGAGAGACTACAACAAAAAGGTAGTCTTAATGTTGTTCAATTTCATTTTTGGAAATTACGGTTGCAAGTACGTTAAATAGCTACTTCTCAATTTTTTTACAGGTGGCTGTGTTCGGTGGATGGCAAGCCTGGCCTGAACAAGATGATGCTGGATATGCTGGAGAGAAGATGCCAGGACGACCAGGCTAAATATGGATGTGTTTCACTCATGTTGGATGACATGGCCATCAGAAAACATGTGCAATATAATCCACATAACCAGTCAATGTCTGCTT
Organism: Pseudochaenichthys georgianus; assembly: GCF_902827115.2. Classification (NCBI taxonomy): domain Eukaryota; kingdom Metazoa; phylum Chordata; class Actinopteri; order Perciformes; family Channichthyidae; genus Pseudochaenichthys; species Pseudochaenichthys georgianus. Next base: position 18,966,736 of record NC_047526.1, read on the forward strand.
TTGTAGACATGGGTGATGGAAACAATGAGACCGATGCTGCTACTGAGGCTCTTGTGTTCATGGTGGTTGGCCTACACGGACATTGGAAGGCTCCCATTGCATATTACCTGACGAAGTCTTTGTCACCTGAAACACAAGGGGTCCTAATCTAAATCTAAAATCTAATCTAATCTATCTAGGAAGAAGAAGGAAGAAAATAAGCTTGACCTCCTTCTTAAAATGTTTTTGTGTTGACTCTCAAATCTCCCGTTTTTATTTTGATGGTTTCCCAAAGACAAAGATATGAGAAAGAGGTTCTCAGTCATGCTTTGGAGGAGCCGCATGCACGGGGCATTCGGGTGTCATGAGCAACTTTGTGTAAATATGGTTTGGGCGGGGTGGTGTCATGTTCTTGTGTTTAACTTGAACATTTACATTTTTTATATAGATATAGAAGTACATTTTCATTTTTTATGACATAGATATTCATTTTTACTGATATATAACTTCTGTCTATGTATAATGTATTATTGTTTCTTCATTTTTCAACTTATTAAAATAGCTGAGTATAGGCCTACACAATATGCTTCTCTATCATATATAGACCATTAGTGTTTTTTTACGTGTGTGTGTGTATATATTATATATCGTGTGTCTTTTGCAAAATACCTATCATACATAACATAGGCTATCAAATACCAGAATATTCTATTGCTGTTAAGCCTACTATGAATATTAAAATACGCCGAATCATGTGTCCGGTATCATGCCTACATATATGACGTTTGCAGAACCCCCCCCCCGTGAAAATCAGTTTTGTATTCAGCGAGTTATGATTGATAAAATGCGCTGACACTTCATTGCGCCTGCCAGACAGATTACACTGAGTGGAGCGGGTGACCGGTCCAAGATGGCGGCCCCACGGCTCGTCAGCGCCAATAGGCAGCAGCGGTCGATGCGGCGTCTACTCTTTATATGTCTATGGTTACAACCATATGGTTACAACTGTTACATTACGTCCGTCACGAAACTAACTAACTAACAAAGCTTAAAATGGAAACATTTAAGGTTAACTTCGACCTCCGGGGTGGCCTTACTATGGAGGAGTGGATTGAGAAGTGCCTATCTCCAGAAAAAAAAGCACCTAAACGACGACAATGCTGTCTGTCTATTATGTTCTCTAGCTGTTATTGTTGTTGCATAGCAACCACCTCGCACTATGTTTTGTGCAGAAGGCAACGGAGGGACTATTTTATTTTGAACATCATTATTTAATAATAAAAACTATTACATGTATATATATATACTAACTGTGCTTCCTCCCCCACCCCCCCCAAAAAAAGTTGTAAATCAAACAAGTGAAGTACATGTTATAAAGCCGTGGAGGGCTGGAGTTTATAAACCAAAGAGTAACCGCCCTGACGGGACGCTGTAATAAGTAAAGCGAACGCACCCGCAAGGACACCTGGCCTCCTATTGGTTGAGGGATTTTGACAGGATTGTTGCACAAAAGTTTCGAGCACGCACAGAATAATTCTGAGAGGAGAAAAAGTTTCGAGCTCGCACAGAATAATTCTGAGCAGCAATATATCTGAGTGCAAGCGTACAGTTTGAGCACAAACAGAGCAAATCTAAGTGCAAGCAGGCACTATTTGAGTGCGAGGACAGAGTTTGAGGGAAATAAATACATAAAGTATGCTCTCAAATTTAAATACCACGCTCTTGAATAAAGATAGGGAATAACTCCCATACACATCTACAGGTGAAAATTACTTTTGCGACACATTTATCGCAAGAAGTGTAGCAAAAGTCAAGACCGCAGATTCGTCGATTTATACTGCCACAGAGCAGATTCGTCAAGTTATAATGACTGATTTGAGAGGTTGTAATAAATAAAGTTGCGGTTGTAATGGAAAATATATTTAAAAAATATGTATTTTTCTGCAAGTGAACATTTCATCACTAAGTTCATTTTTTTTCTACAAGCTACAAAACTTTTATTTTTTTCTTCTGTGACTTCAAATTTGGTTCACAGTTACGTGGATATTTTTTACAAGTGTACATTTGGTTCACAGTTACGTGGATATTTTATACAAGTGTACATTTGGTTCACAGTTACGTGGATATTTTATAAAAGTGTAAATGTATGCACACAAGCTCAGATTTTTTTTCTGCAAGTGCTCACATCAGGTTTTCACGCTCTCGTATTTTTCACCATATCTACCTTCATAAATAACTTGTTTTACCTGATGCTGCCTGCCTCCGACCGCGGCGTCTATAGAAAAGAGATCAACTCAGTGAAAGCACGGGCACCGCCTGATCAGAGCTCAGTGTGCGGAGTTTAAATCTATTAAGTATAAAGGAAATACAGTTTAAACTGCCGTATGAAGAGAAAACGCCGACGTGTCACACTTATCATTCATATCACATCATCAATCAGATCATCGATCATATAATATCATAATCTATCATATATGTCCTTATCTGAGTCAGCTTCTCGAGACGTATCTGGCCGTGCACACTTGGCGCATTTCCACTACAACAGGGTAGCCCCGTTTAAGCGTCCCTAAGCGTCCTCGCTCAGGCCTCGGGCTGCCTCGCTGGCCGGCGGAGGCCGTGGTGCATTTCCATTACAGTTTAGGACCTGGGCAGAGCCAGAGCTATTTAATAGAAGAGTTACGACATCTCCGTTCACTCCAATGGACCACTTTTTTACAGCAATGGCGGATCGTGGAGCCTCTCAATCGTTCCCCGGAAGTTAGCGCCAAGGCTGGCAGAGCTGTGGAGTTGCAGCATAATACACCGTTCGTGACGGACTTTTAAAGGTAAGAAGAAGTTTAAAGATTTATATTGCGGATATTATCAGTCCATCTGATTCAAATGAACATGTGTATTAAAGGATGTCAGTGGATTATCCCTAAATTAGTAGATTTAGGGAACGTTTACAGATAACAGATTAAGCTAGCATACCGAAGCAAGTTAGCAACACACGTTGAACAGCCTTTAATTGTAAATTCCGTTCTCTTAATGTAATTTCGTCCAACATGTTGAATTAGAGAAGAGGGGCTTCTAAACGCGATTGTATGCGGGGGTGGAGGGAGTTAAATATTAGATAAATATAACTTTGGTGCGTGTAAGAGTGAGTGTTTTTAGCAGAGCCATATTGTGTCCTTGTGATTATGTTGATTATTACCTGTCTGTATAATGTTGCAGCTCAGCTGATTCTGGATTGATGGCAAAGGGAGAGGGACTTAAGTGAGAGTGAAAACACAAGGTAAGTTTAATACTGTTTTATATAAGTAAACACCTTATCTCCCCAAGGCATTTCCCATCCAATAGGTGTGCTGTGTGTATAACCCTTTCTCCTGTCTGTTACTCCCTTTTTCAGCACAAGAACCAGAGGGGGGTTCAATGGAGCCTGAATACCTGCACTGAGACCCTCACCCTGCACCCTGAGTCTCAACTCTGTGTTTTTCAAGCCTTTCCCTGTTTTTTTGTATTAAACAAAACATTAAGCTTTCCCAATGGTGTGGTTTTCGTTTTGTGAAAAAGTGCAAATGCAGTGTTTGTATATAATTACATCACATATTGTGTTGCTGTTGGTCGTGAAATTGCTCCTGCTGACTTGAGCCAGCCATTTTTTACTCCGCTCTGTGTCAGTGGGGAAGCCGTACATTCGTACTCCTTTCTCTGAGCGATTTGAGCATCCCCAGGCAGCACAGCAAACCATGGTGGCTACTAGGAGGCAGCACAGCAAACCAGGACAACACGGAGGAAAAGGCACCGACAAACTGCATGATATGCTATTCAATGTTTATTGAATTCCATGTATTTGCAATGGATGTTCCTAAAACAACACATTTAACATCATCATTATCATCATATGCTGCTAGTCCTGCTGCTGCTGCTAGTCCTTTGATAGTCACCTGTCGGTCTCCCGTCCTTTCTGAAAGCCATAAAGATGACATTAGTCATTTAGATAACTTGTGTCCTCAATTACCAGGGGATTACTGAAACTACCATGAATTTAAGAAAATGGTAGAAATGAATCCAATCTGAATTTTAAAGCATTACTTTAGATCCCCTCCCTCTAAATGTATCAAACATTATAAAGTGATCCTCCTGACTACCATACAAGTTTAAGAAGATAATATTGGTTTGAAAGAATTCAAAGCTATAAATAAACAGCAACAGGCTCTTTAACAAGGCACTGTTAGTAACATGTAAACTAGTTGTTCACACTAATCCTAATATTATCACTTAATATTAGCAAATTCGATTTTATTTTTTAAAACATATTGATGTAAATACATACACATCGATTTGTTGTATAAATATTGCAAATCAAAACCTTTATTCACTAATAATTAACAAAAATCGTAGTTCTATCTCCTGTCATCAATGCATTCACATTGCCCGCCATGAACTTCCGGGGAACGATCCTCGTCTACATGAACCACGTGACGATAACCGTTTTTGGACTTCCGGTGTCGTAACTCTTCTATCTATATATATATTTTTTTTTTATTGAACATTTTTAAAACATACAAAAGGTCGGTGAGGATATCATCAACTTATCAACATAAGTGCAAGACATCCATTCACAATAAGACAAAAAAAAATACATCCAAAAAGAGCCAGGGGGAGAGAAAAAAGCATAAAGGCACAAAAATATTTGAGAGGCATTAAGTTTACTTAAATAATAACCATTTGGAAATGTCATTGCAAATCTTTATAGACATGTTACAAGATTGTATTTTCCTAAGGGACAGAAAAAAGTACTTGAACTAATTTATGAAACAGTGAAAGGAGGGCTTGCCTCTTCTCCATTTACTACAATGTAAATGATATTTACCCAAAATAATAATTATATTTACCAAATCAGATATGGGAGAATCCAAATTATCCATATAATATAAAATGTGATATATTTTGAAGGCCGGAATGTTTGTTAATTTAAGTAACAACCAATCTCTCACATTCGACCAAAACAATTTGGAAAAAGGGCATGAGAAAAATAAATGTTCCAACGATTCATCAGATAGATTACAAAAGGAACATGGTTCCACTTAAAATTTAAATCTTGAATTTAAAAAAGTAGAAACCGGGTAGATTTTATGAACAATTTTAAAATGAGTTTCTTTTGCTTTAGGAGAAATAGGCCATTTTATAAAATAAGTGAGAGCTTTTTCCATTACAGATAAAGTGTCTAAATCGGTCCCTTGTGGAAATAAGCCTCTGTTCAAATTGTGAAAAAAGTGGGATTTCAAAGAAGCATTAATAGATTTGTTATTCTTAAGAGTATCGCCAATAAATTCCAAATTAGGTAAAACTGATACAACATTTGAGTACAGTAAAGTATTATGAATCATTTCAATAAGTGGTAGAGGAATTGCTTTACAGATTTTGTTATAATCTTTAGCAGTACACGTTATATTGTATTTCGTTGAAAAAGCCAAAACATCTAGCAGTTTACCATTGCAATCTAGTAAATCACTAACAAACAAAATACCCCTCTCATACCAATCACTCCTAAACAAGGATTTTCTGTTTATAATAATCACTCTATTGTTCCATAAAGTAGATCCATGAGGAGAAAAATTGTGGGTAAATATCATTTTCCAATAATGAAGTACCTGCTTATGAAAATTTGACAATTTGGTCGGAATCTTATTAACCTCAAAATCACATTTTAAAAGAAAATCAAACCCTCCTAGACGTTTAAATATGGCCTTTGGAATATGGAACCACATGGATTCTGGCTGGGACAAAAAAGCTTTCAACCATTTTATTTTAATTGTTCCAATCATTGATTCAAAGTCTAAAGCTTTAATTCCGCCTTTATCATATTCTTTAACAAGCTGTGACTTTTTAATGTAGTGAGTTTTATTTCTCCACAAGAATTGGAAAATAATTGAGTTGGTTTTTTTAATATTGGCCGAAGAGACAAAACACGAGTGGCATGGATAAATAAGTTTAGATATACCTTCTGCTTTAGTAAGAAGAACTCTGCCAAAAATAGTAAGATCTCTAGTTAACCAACGACTGAGAGATTTCTTCATATCTGTGATACGGTTACAAATATTAAGATCTTCTCTCCTGATATAATTTTTAGATAATGTTATTCCTAAATATTTCACTTCAGGTACCACTCTAATAGAGTCAATAACGGAATCATCACATGAATGGATAGGGAGTAATTCACATTTTGAAAGATTAAGAGATAACCCTGATGCTTTTGAAAAAATTGAAATTGTGTTAAGAGTTTCCTTTACCATGGATTTATTCTTTAGGAAAATGGATGTGTCATCCGCGAATTGACTAATTTTAAATTCTTTGTCAAAGAGGGTAATGCCTAATATTTTGTGATTCTTTATAATAAGCGTCGTTAAAACTTGGGTGGTCAGAATAAATAATTTTGGGGAAATAGGGCAACCCTGTCGAATACCACGTAAAACCTTAAACCTAGGGCTCATTCCAGGGTTCAAAGATACAGAACTATCTATGTCCGAATAGAGCATCTTAATTATGTTGCAGAAATGTTCACCAAAACCCAGAAATGTTAGAGTTTCCATTAAAAAGGAATGTTCAACAGTATCAAAAGCCTTATAAAAATCCAGAAATAATACGAGACCTTCAGTATCAATAAACTCCTGGTAATCGAGCATATCCAGTATCAGTCTGGTATGGTTATGAATACTTCTGCCCTTAATAAAGGCTGATTGACATTCATCTACTAGTTGATTCAGACCTGAGTTTAACCTGTTAGCATAAACATGTGCTAACAGTTTGTAATCATTACATAGTAGGGTAATAGGTCTCCAATTATCCAACAAAAGATTATTTTTATTTGGTTTTGGAATTAAGGTAATAAGGCCATGTTTCATGGTTGGCGAAAGGTTTCCTGCTGAAATGCAATCTGTGAAAGCCTTATAAAGCATTTTTCGCACATCTGACCAAAAATATTTGTAGAACTCTATGGTTATACCGTCCAGCCCTGGTGATTTGCCACCAGACATTTGCAGTAATGCACTATCTAATTCTTCAATTTGTAGTCGATCGTCCATATACTGTTTAAAAGGATCATCTATTGTCTTTTTGAATTCTGTAATTTTACTAAAAAAGTTATCAGTTTTCTTTAGAAAACTTTGAGTTATATAAATTGCTATAAAAAAAGTCTAATTTCTTCGTTTATCTGGTCTTGATTTTCAATCGTGACATCATTAACACTCAGTTTTGTGATTTTCTTTTTCACTTGTCTTTGCTTTTCAAGATTGAAGAAATAAGAAGTGTTTTTCTCTCCTTGCTCAATCCATCGGGCTCTCGAACGAATAAAAGCGCCCTTAGCTTTTTCCAAATACATATTGTCTAATTGAGTTTGTAAATTGTTCAGTTTAATTTGCTCATCCAATGATAACTCAGTTTTAAGGCATAAATTATTAATTTCACTTGTCATCTCTTGTTGTTTTTGTTTCTTTAATCTAGAGGAGTATTTACTGGAATTTATCGCAATCTGTCTCACACTAAATTTAAACCATTCCCATTTACTGAGAGATGACATATCCAAAGCCAGAGTTTCTTTTATCAGTTGTTTGATCTTTTTACAAAAAACTGTTTGCATTCTCCAAAAGACTATTATTGAATTTCCATATAGGTTTAAGATTGGGACTGAAATTGCATTGTAAAAAGGACAAAGAGATGACACAGTGATCAGTCAGAGGTGATGCTGAAATGTCACACTTTGAGACATTAGTTAAACTAGTAGAGATTAACCAATAATCGAGCCTAGAACACTGACCATTGTTAGAAGAGTTAAACCAGGTATATTGTGACTTTGAGGGATTATTTATTCTCCAAACATCAGTTAAATTAAGTTTAGAGGCCAAGTGAATAATAGAATCATTAAAATTATGACAATGTCCCCTTAAAGGAAGACGATCTAACCACTCATCAGGAACTACATTAAAATCCCCTTTGATTATAATCTTATCAGTCATATAAAGTAATTTCCATTCCTCTAATTTTTGGCACAAGATTGAAAGAAAATTATTGTTTTTAATCTTTCTGTTATATCCATAAACACACACCAGTATGTAATTAGTCCCATTAACATCAGTCACAACCATTAGCCAATGACCGTTTGTATCACTCCTGTGGTCAATTATATTTCCAGGTAACCTGTTAAATAAAATCATCACTCTGTTACGGCCTATAGGATTTTGGACCCCAAAGCAAAAGACTGGAGAGAGATGGTCGATAAACAAAAAGCTTTATTCAAGCAGAGAACAAAAAAATACGGCAGTGGAGTCAGGAAGTTGGCTGGCAAAAATCCAAACAATAATCCAAACAACGAGGAGAGCAGCGAGACACACCGGAGGGTCGAAACACAGAGGAATTATCTGGCAGGGAAGTGGCATGAGGACCGGGCTTTTATATCTACAGGTGAAGAGGTGAGTGGAAACAGGTGTGCCTCGTCTGCTACTGGGAGGAGCCAGCCAACTCCCTGTCACACACCAGCCCTGCAGAGGAAAACAGAGAAGAGAGGGGTGAGACAGGAAATAGCACACAAAAGCACACAACAAAAATACAACTAAACAGAATCATAACAGTACCCCCCCTTCAACGGACGCCTCCTGGCGTCCTACCAGGCCTGTCCGGGTACCTCTCATAAAAGTCCCTAAGGAGAGCAGGGTCCAAAATCAGGGAGCGGGAGACCCATTGACGCTCCTCTAGTCCGTACCCCTCCCAATCCACCAAGTACTGGAACCCCCGGCCTCGCCTTCGTACATCCAACAACCGCTGGACGGTGAAAGCAGGATGATTGTCAATACTCCGGGGGGGAGGAGGGGGCTCGGCCGGAGGGCTCAGAGGACTGGAGGAAACTGGTTTGAGAAGTGAGACATGAAATGATGGGTGGACATTCAAGGCAGCAGGCAGCTTGAGCCTAACCACAGCGGGGTTAATAATCCGTTCAATGACAAACGGGCCAATGTACCTGGGTGCCAGTTTGCGGGAGTCAGTCTGGAGTGGCAGATCACGGGAGGACAGCCAGACCTTCTGACCGGGCTGGTAGCCCGGGGCTGGAGTGCGATGGCGGTCTGCAAGCCTCTGGTTGCGAGCAGCAGTGCGAACGAGAGCTGCCCGAGCTTCATGCCAGACTCTGCGGGCCCGCTGAAGATGCCCCTGTACTGAGGGGACTGCCACATCCCTCTCCTGGGCGGGGAAGAGAGGGGGTTGGAACCCAACAGAAGCCATGAATGGAGACATTCCTGTGGCGGAGCAAACCAGGGAGTTGTGGGCATATTCAACCCAAGGCAGGTGGGAGGCCCAGGAGACTGGATGGTGAGAAGAGACACAGCGAAGGGCTGCCTCCAGGTCCTGATTCGCACGCTCAGTCTGGCCGTTGGTCTGCGGGTGGTAACCTGATGACAGACTGGCCGACGCCCCCAATGCCTGGCAAAAGGCTTTCCAGACTCGAGAGGCAAATTGCGGACCCCTGTCAGAAACAATGTTCAGAGGAATGCCATGCAATCTAAAAACATGCTGGGTGATTAGTGTAGCAGTCTCCAGAGCAGAAGGTAACTTAGGTAGGGGAACGAAGTGTACGGCCTTGGAAAAGCGGTCAACAATCGTCAGGATAACTGTATTTCCTTCCGATGGGGGAAGACCCGTCACGAAGTCCATGGCGATGTGAGACCAAGGCCGATGAGGAATGGGAAGAGGGCGGAGAAGACCAGCAGGGGCGCGGTGGGATGCCTTACTGCGGGCGCAGATGGAGCAGGCGGCGACATACTTCTTGGCGTCAGAGGACATGGAGGGCCACCAGAAGCGTTGTTGGATGAGGCCTAGAGTCCGAAGTGCTCCTGGATGGCAAGCTATCTTAGAATCATGTCCCAACTGGAGCACTGAAGATCTGGCGTGCGGTGGAACGAACAGCCGACCCGGTGGACAACCCTCAGGAGCTGGATGGTCCTCTTGTGCCTCCAGGACCACCTTCTCAACCTCCCACCTGGCTACTCCCACCACACAGGAGGATGGAAGAATGGTTCCTGCGGATGGCTCCTCAACCGGAGGAGCGAACTGACGTGACAGGGCATCTGCCTTGATGTTCCGTGAGCCTGGCCGATAGGTGAGGGTGAAGCTGAACCGGCCCAGAAAAAGTGCCCATCGAGCCTGGCGAGAGTTGAGCCTGCGAGCAGAACGGAGATAAGCTAAGTTTCTGTGGTCCGTCCATACCACAAACGGATGAGTTGTGCCTTCAAGCCAGTGCCTCCATTCCTGCAGGGCTAAGACTACTGCCAGAAGCTCCCGATTTCCCACATCATAGTTTCTTTCTGCCGGGGAGAGCCGGCGGGAAAAGAAGGCGCAGGGATGCAACTTCTGGTCGGAGGCTGAGCGCTGGGAGAGGACTGCCCCTACACCAGTGTCGGAGGCATCCACTTCGACCACGAAAGGGGCTGAAGAATCAGGGTGAGATAACACAGGAGCAGAGGAAAACAAACACTTCAACATAGCAAAAGCAGCCTCAGCTTCAGATGACCACACAAAGGGAACATTAACTGTGAGTGCTTGGTGAGTGGGGCGGCTGCTCGACTATAGTCACGAATAAACCTGCGGTAAAAGTTGGCAAAACCAAGAAACCTTTGGAGTTGCTTTCTCGTTGTAGGAGTGGGCCATTCGGCCACTGCCATGACTTTGGCAGGGTCGGCTCTGACCTGTCCCTTCTCCACCACAAAACCCAGGAATGAAACAGAGGAAACATGAAAGGCACACTTCTCAGCCTTAACATAAAGTCTGTTCTCCAGGAGTCTCTGCAGCACCAACCTCATGTGTTGGACATGTTCTTGGGGGTCACGAGAGAAAATGAGGATATCATCAAGATACACAAAGACAAATCTGTTAAGCATATCACGAAGGACATCGTTAATGAGTGTCTGAAACACAGCAGGGGCGTTAGTTAACCCAAAAGGCATAACTAAATATTCAAAATGTCCCAGGGGCGTCTTAAACGCAGTCTTCCACTCGTCTCCCTCCCTTATCCTAACTAGGTGGTAGGCATTTCGGAGGTCCAACTTAGAGAAGATGGTGGCTTGATGGAGGAAACCAAAAGCTGAGTCTATGAGCGGAAGAGGATACTTATTCTTTACAGTAATGTCATTCAAGCCCCTGAAATCAATACATGGGCGTAGAGTCTTATCCTTCTTGTCAACAAAAAAAAACCCTGCCCCCAATGGAGAGCGAGAAGGGCGAATGAGACCAGTAGCAACAGAGTCAGTGATATAAGTCTCCATGGCCTCCCTCTCCGGCTTGGAGATATTATAAAGTCTGCTCGAAGGCAAGGGAGCACCGGGGAGCAAGTCAATGCCACAGTCATAAGGTTGATGAGGTGGTAGAGACAGGGCACGATCCTTGCTGAAAACCTCCTGGAGGTCATGATACTCAGAGGGAACTGACGTGAGGTCAACAGGTCTGGGGGGGGAACAGGTTTTGAAGTAACAGTGGTGGGTATGGCAGAGTGTAAACAGTGAGTGGCAGAACAAACTCCAATTGACGATGGATAAGGTGGCCCAGTCTATGTGTGGGTTGTGGAGTTTAAGCCAGGGGAGACCTAACACCAGCGGAGAAAGGGGTGAGGGAATGAGATACAGGGAAATGGTCTCGTGATGATTACCTGAGAGTAACAATGACACTGGGGCAGTACGGTGAGTTACACGGGCAAGAAGCCTACCATCAAGGGAAAAAATGTTCTTGGGCTCGGGAAGGAGTTCTGAGGGGAGATTAGACTGGAAAACCAGGTCAGAGTCAATACAATTTTCATCAGCCCTTGAATCAACTAAGACTTGGAGAGGAAGGGAAACTTGAGAACTAGAAACCGTACCCTTTAACTGGAGACGATTAGCGTGGGAAGGGGAGACAGAAGTATGGCTCACCAGCGCCCCTCCCCCGGCTGCTGAGCCTGCTCTTTTGGCCGAGCGGAACAGTTGGCTCGAATGTGGCCAGCCTGACCACAGTATATGCAGAGCCTCTGGAGGAAACGGCGTTCCCGTTCAGCAGGTGAAAGCCTCATTCTCCCCAGCTGCATAGGCTCCTCTGGGCTTAGGGATGAGGAGACGGTGGGTGGGTCCCGGTAGGAGAAAGGCTCCAGGCGTTGTTGAGGAGGTGCAGACTGTCCAGGCGGACATGGTGACTTGGGTTGGGAAAAGGGGAGAGGGAATCTCTGCCTGTCTGTTCTCTCCCTACGCCTCTCACGGAGGCGATTATCTAAGCGAATGGCCAAAGAAATTAACTCCTCAAGGGACGAAGTCTCATCTCGAGCAGCTAGCTCGTTCTTTAACTCCTCGTTTAATCCACGGGAAAAAACTATCTGTAGAGCCGTCTCATCCCACCCGCTCTCTGCTGCGAGAATGCGGAAATCAATTGAGTAAGTGGAGACTGACTCAGAACCCTGGCGTAAAGAAAGGAGCCGATTACCGGCCTCCTTACCCTGAAGCGGGTGGTCAAAAACTCGATACATCTCGGTCTCAAACACAGGAAAGGAGTTATAGATAGCTGGGTTACTCTTGGCTATGGCTACCGCCCATGCAGCTGCTTTACCCGATAACAAACTCATAACGAAAGCTACTCTAGTTCTGTCAGAGGAGTAAGTTAAAGGCTGCTGATCAAAAACTATGGAGCACTGGTGAAGAAACTGACTGCATGTCCCTGAATCACCTGAATACCTCACAGGGGTGGGGATGAATGGTTCACGGGGTTGGCCGGGATGAATGACTGGAATCTCAGGAGCTGGAGGCGGTGGCGCAGGAACTGGAGCCGTCAGAGTGTTGAGCTGGGTGAAAGACTGGTCCAAGTGGCCGCTGAGTTGAGTGAAACCGGTATTAAGGTTGTGGAGGGATTCCATGATACTTTGTAGGGCTTGTTCGTGCTGCCCCACACGAGCTCCCTGTGTCGAAATAGCTTGCTTCAATCTCTCAGTCTCTGCGGGGTCCATGCTTTGGCCAGATAATTCTGTTACGGCCTATAGGATTTTGGACCCCAAAGCAAAAGACTGGAGAGAGATGGTCGATAAACAAAAAGCTTTATTCAAGCAGAGAACAAAAAAATACGGCAGTGGAGTCAGGAAGTTGGCTGGCTAAAATCCAAACAATAATCCAAACAACGAGGAGAGCAGCGAGACACACCGGAGGGTCGAAACACAGAGGAATTATCTGGCAGGGAAGTGGCATGAGGACCGGGCTTTTATATCTACAGGTAAAGAGGTGAGTGGAAACAGGTGTGCCTCGTCTGCTACTGGGAGGAGCCAGCCAACTCCCTGTCACACACCAGCCCTGCAGAGGAAAACAGAGAAGAGAGGGGTGAGACAGGAAATAGCACACAACAGCACACAACTAAACAGAATCATAACACACTCCAGCCGAATGTGATGTTCCATGGCTGAAAAAAATGTTGTCTCCCCATTGTACTTTCCAGAACTTTGTATCTGCCTCTGCAGAATGAGTTTCTTGCAGAAAAACACAATTTGCCTTTTGTTCCTTACAAAAAAGAAAAATTGCCTTACGTTTCACATTGTTTTTTAGCCCCCTAGCATTTAAGGATATGAACGATAACATTGAAAGAGCAAAGATAGAAACCTTAAAGAAAATGCGCAAAGGAATGCTATATCGATGCGCAGGAGTGAGTAACGTAGCCCTTAACAAACATATTTAGTGCAATAGCTCACAACATTTTGAATATAACCTGAGACATGTCCAATCCTAAAAAAATAAAAATAAACACTCAAACTGAAAACTTCAGCATACCTACTGAGGACCGAAAACCTGCTCCCTGTCCCTCCAGTTAATTACTGCGGTGTTTTTCACGTTATTCCGGGTCCACTCTTTTGTTGTCAATCAGCGCGAAGCCTTCCTTCAGAAAAGCTCTCTTCCCCTTTCTCCTGGCTTCTTGAACCAGAGCTCAAAGCTTGGAGCGAGCCTCTCGGTCCTCCTTGGAGAAATCCTCTTTGAAACGAATGTGCATCTCGCTGCAGACTCTCGCATCTTTGGACTTTTTCCAGATCTCGTCACGAACATTCCTCATCCCGAACTGAATGATGATTGACCTCGGTGTGTTGTTGGAAGTAGCTGCATTACCCTTCATACCCAGCCGATGGACAGTGTCTACTGAGTCACGCAGCTTTTCCACAGACAGCGGAACAACTCTTGTGAGTATCCCGATCACAGCTTCTCTTGTGTTTTCTCCTTCTTTTTCAGGCAGACCATTCATCCTCAGATTCCACCTCCGTTTGTAGCGGGCTTGCTCCTCGCCAGACTTACGTAGTAAAGTGTTATCTTTCAGAAGATCATCAAACTTTTTCTGAAGAGCAGAAATGTCTTTCTTATTTTCTTTAGCTGCTTCAGTGTTTGCTTCAATGCGTTTTTCAAACTTTTTTAACAGCTCTGTCTGTTCATCCATTTTTCCGGATAAGACTTGTATTGCCTGGAGAATGGTGCTGCTGCTATCCTCTGCCATTTGTGTTTCGCCACGAACCTTTGATTTCTTTGGATTCGGTCCTTTAGTTGGTGTGTGGTCCCAATTTATTTTGTGTCCCTTAGAGTTGTCCGCTTCCATGTCCTCAATATCCGAGTCGTCACACGCCTCATGGAGAACTTTTAAGTTGTAATCATGGTCGGTCATGCTAGCAGGCACTTTATGTCAAAAGTGTTGGTAACTGAATAGTTAAAGTAAATTGTGATTATTTAAGCTTCTATAATAACTTAAAGTGTATCATGAATAAGCTATTGCCTGTCAGTTTTGCAGTCAAGGACTCAAATCTAAACTTTGTTTACGAGCCTGCAACGTTGCTGCTTCTCACTCAGCCATCATTATATATCCTCTTCTATCTATATGGCGCTGGGCAGAGCTATTTAATAGAAGAGTTACGACACCGGAAGTCCAAAAACGGTTATCGTCACGTGGTTCATGTAGACGAGGGATCGTTCCCCGGAAATTCATGGCGGGCAATGTGAATGCATTGATAACAGGAGATAGAACTACGATTTTTGGTAATTATTAGTGAATAAAGGTTTTGATTTGCAATATTTATACAACAAATCGATATGTGTATGTATTTACATCAATATGTTTTCAAAAATAAAATCGAATTTGCTAATATTAAGTGATAATATTAGGATTAGTGTGAACAACTAGTTTACATGTTACTAACAGTGCCTTGGTTAAAGAGCCTGTTGCTGTTTATTTATAGCAGGGGTGGGGAACCTTTTTCCTCTCAAGGGCCATTTCAATTTTTACAATATCCCGAGAGGGCCGTACAAATGATTGACCTCTGCTTAAAAAAACTAAAATCACAGCCCATTCATTTCATTCTGTGCAAAGAAAAAGCAACCTCTTAATCCAGATATCTCACCATGACTCGCGTATGCATGCACGTGCAGGGTGTGGCGTGCTCCCCTGGGAAGATTTTTTTTAAATGTTGAAGTTAAAAGCATCAATCTGGTGCACTTTGAGAGCAACATTAGGAGATCTATGGACACATCTCTCAACACCCAAACACAACTGTAAGCAGATTTTCTTTTAATTTATGGATATTTGACAAATCACTCCCCTTTCAAACTGTATTCTTCTTTATTAATAACTGTCATATAGTATTTTATACCTGTTTACTTTATTCTCTTATTTTTTTTATAACTATAATGATCATATAAAGATGTGCCTTTACCTCACTGGTTGTAGACAAAGCTTCTTATATTCGTTAGCATAGCTAGCTAACCAGATGCTAATGATAACAACACTGTTATTGACTGTCTGATCAGAATGACAGATGAGCAGATCGCAACTGGGCTTTCAGCTAAAGACACAGACACGCAGAAACTGCGGCATGTGTATGGACTTATCGGTACTGCAATTTCTGAAGTGCTGGAGTGGCGTTCTGGTGCTCTCCGTCAGAACTGCACCCCTGTCAGTCGAGACATATACCACGTGATGACACGTTAGGCTCGTGTTGTGTTCAAGGACCCTGACTTTGGCCAGGAAAAACAGGCACTCGCTTGTTTAATTTTTTTGCGGTCTAGATTTCTTTCATTTTTTTATTTTTTGCGTGTGTTTATAAATGACATCGAGGGCCGTACCAAATTGTCTCGCGGGCCGTATACGGCCCGGAGGCCGGAGGTTCCCCACCCCTGATTTATAGCTTTGAATTCTTTCAAACCAATATTATCTTCTTAAACTTGTATGGTAGTCAGGAGGATCACTATCTAATGTTTATTGATACATTTAGAGGGAGGGGATCTAAAGTAATGCTTTAAAATTCAGATTGGATTCATTTCTACCATTTTCTTAAATTCATGGTAGTTTCAGTAATCCCCTGGTAATTGAGGACACAAGTTATCTAAATGACTAATGTCGTCTTTATGGCTTTCAGAAAGGACAGGAGACCGACAGGATATGATGATGATGATGATGATGATGATGATGATGATGATGATGATGATGATGATGATGATGATGATGATGATGATGATGATGATGATGATGATGATGATGATGATGTTAAATGTGTTGCTTTAGGAACATCCATTGCAAATACATGGAATTCAATAAACATAGAAGAGCATATCATGCAGTTTGTCGGTGCCTTTTCCTCCGTGTTGTCCTGGTTTGCTGTGCTGCCTCCTAGTCGCCACCATGGTTTGCTGTGCTGCCTCCTAGTCGCCACCATGGTTTGATGTGCTGCCTGGGGATGCTCAAATCGCTCAGAGAAAGGAGTACGAATGTACGGCTTCCCCACTGACACAGAGCGGAGGAAAAAATGGCTGGCTCAAGTCAGCAGGAGCAATTTCACGACCAACAGCAACAAAATATGTGATTTATATACAAACACTGCATTTGCACTTTTTCACAAAACGAAAACCACACCATTGGGAGAGCTTAATGTTTTGTTTAATACAAAAAAACAGGGAAAGGCTTGAAAAACACTGAGAGTTGAGACTCAGGGTGCAGGGTGAGGGTCTCAGTGCAGGTATTCAGGCTCCATTGAACCCCCCTCTGGTTCTTGTGCTGAGAGAGGGAGCAACAGACAGGAGAAAGGGTTATACACACCTATATAGCACACCTATTGCCTTGGGGAGATAACGTGTTTACTTATATAAAACAGTAGTATTAAACGTACCTTGTGTTTTCACTCTCACTTAAGTCCCTCTCCCTTTGCCATCAATCCAGAATCAGCTGGGCTGCAACATTATACATAATCACAAGGACACAATATGGCTCTGCTAAAAACACTCACTCTTACACGCACCAAAGTTATATTTATCTAATATTTAACTCCCTCCACCCCCGCATACAATCCCGTTTAGAAGCCCCTCTTCTCTAATGTTGGACGAAATGACATAGAGAGAACGGAATTTACAATTAAAAGGCTGTTCAACGTGTGTTGCTAACTTGCTTCGGTATGCTAGCTTAATCTGTTATCTGTAAACGTTCCCTAAATCTACTAATTTAGGGATAATCCACTGACATCCTTTAATACACATGTTCATTTGAATCAGATGGACTGATAATATCCGCAATATAAATCTTTAAACTTCTTTTTACCTTTAAAAGTCCGTCACGAACGGTGTATTATGCTGCAACTCCACAGCTCTGCCAGCCTTGGAGCTAACTTCCGGGGAACGATTGAGAGGCTCCACGATCCGCCATTGCTGTAAAAAAGTGGTCCATTGGAGTGAACGGAGATGTCGTAACTCTTCTATTAAATGGCTCTGGACCTGGGGTAGCAACGCAGTGTAGGCGGGGCGATCAGCTTTTTGGCGGGCTTTTTGAGAGGGGTCTGCCTGCAGACCTCCACTCTCAGGACAGTTCCGCTGCAGACCTCCACTCTCAGGACACCACCACTGTCAGTACAGGAAGTGCACGCTAAGAATTCCAAAATAAAATTACCACTATCAGGACAGTGCCACTTTCCAAACAGGAAATGAACGCAAATACAAAATAAAATCGGATCGTGACACTTATTATCTATATATATATATCTATATCTATATAGATATATATATATTTATTTATATATATAAATACGACATCTTGTATTTTAGTTACACCCGCTAGACAACAGTGGAAGGTTCGAGAAACAACCGCGTTTGCCGGGTGCACCGCGGCGGAGGTGGGGAGGTTCCAGCTGGGAACCTCCACCCCGCTGCGGGACCCGTGGGACCCCTGGACGGTGCGTCTTGGTCACGCTTCATATCGGCCGGCGCGGAGGCCCTCCGACAGTGGGTCGCGTTTGCCATTCGATCAGTGAGAGGAGAAAAATGCAACAACAATTGTCAAAATCCGTTAATATATGGATGAGTGTGGGGGGGGGGGACACTGGACACAGGCCGTGGGGGGACACCCGAGACCGGGAAATGTCCCCGGTAGAAACCGGGTGAAATAGCCAAAATAATAATAAAACCGGGGAAAAGTGAAAAAAAGTGTCCGAAAATAGGCACTCGTGAGGAGGGCAGAGTCCCCTGTCAACTCCCGTCAACATTCCTCCATGGTGTCATTTGAGTGAAAAACTTTTACGAGAACCAGGCTGGGGGGGGTCAAAAGGGCTTGACCAAGGCCGACCCAAAGTGCACGGTGGGCGGACTCATCACCTCCGTGATGAGTCTCCATTGTGATTTGAAAACTTCCATCAAACGAGTCCTTCGGTGGGCGGGGAAAAAACGCGTCAGAATCGTCACTTCCTGTACTGACAGTGGAGGTGTCCTGAGAGTGGAGGTCTGCACCGGAACTGTCCTGAGAGTGGAGGTCTGCAAGCAGGCTCCCATGGGCTTTTTGGGTGGAGCGACGCTCAGTAAAACTGCAGTGGCGTCATCTTCAATGCGACACATTGGTTAAGGACGCTTAAACGGGGCTACCCGCTGCAGTGGAAATGCGCCATTAGGGTCTTCGGCTGGGGTCCGTTCTGGATTCAATGACGATGTGGACGGAACACTGCCATCACCCGTTGTTCGGGAATGTTCCTCCTCACAAGTCCCAATGTAATCATCTAGAACAGCAAAATGACTTGTAAATTCCACAAACTACTGCAGCACAATACTAAATAGCAACAACAACTATAGAAAAGAAAAACTGAACGTAAACAATGGCACATATGGTGTTAGCAAACAATAGACTAGCTATGTAGCTATGTAGCTCTTCGGGGCTCCATAAAAGCATGGGTTGTCGAACATTAATGTAAGGATAAAATAGACTTCTTTGTTAGAAGTGAGCGTACCTTGCAGGGACTCCAGTAAAGCCGTTGCAGAGTCCAGGCCTCCCTCCCTCCCAACGTTGGCCGGTCTATGGCCGTAAATCTGGTCCAACAAGTCGAACCACTTCCATTGTTTGCGACCCACACCACTCGTGTTATTGTTGTCCTTTATTATGCGATATTCACTCTTCATCTTTTTAAGTTTTTCCCTACACTGCAGGAAAGTCCTCGAAAATCCGCGTTCGGACATCTGTGCAGAGACATCCTGGAACACTTTTACATTTCTTGTTGTTCCGTCGAGCTCCCGCTGGATTTTATCATCCCCAATGAGATGAAGGAACGTCGTCACCTCCTCGGTCGACCACAGTGTGCTTTTCTTAAAAATCGTAGCCATTTTTGTAGCTCCTCCGTTTACAAAATGCTGTTTATAAAAATGCTGCAAGCTTGCTTCTAGATCTATATGCGACGCTAGGGATGAACTCGCGCGCGATCTTGTGACGATTCTCTCTGACGATTCTCTCTGACCAATCAGCAGTCGAGTGTTGACGTCACAGCCCTGGCCTGGTCTGATAAATAGAACCACGATTTTATGGGGCCGGAAAAAGACGGAAAAAGTACCCGCTAGCCGGTACTAGGCTATATGGAAATGCCACCAAAAACTGGCCTGGCCGCTTGAGGACGGTTAAGGACGCTTAAACGGGGCTACCCGCTGCAGTGGAAATGCGCCATTACAGTGTCACATACTGTATGCAGAAGTATTATTTTAAGCAATACATTAAGTTTGACGAAACACTCAAATGTAATTAAAGTCAGATCGTGTTTTAGACGGGGCAGTGATATCATAAAACTGTTCATGTGCGCATTCAGACACTTTTTCTTTTACCAGCTGTATTCACCTTGCAGGTGCAGCTATGTGGCTTGTATCCTGGATTATATGTTTAAATCATGGATGTTTAAAGTTCATATTTGTCTAATGTTAGTTTACTTTTCATTAATGAAGTATGACGATGCTAAATGTTGCTAACCACGCCCCTTTCACGTGAACGCGCTCTCAGCTGGAGAGAGAAACCCTGGCTTGATTTACCGAGTTGATAACCAGCGTCGTATGACCGTTTAGCGAGAGCGCGTTTGTTAGGGTTAGTTAAGATATCATAACTCAAACGTATCCAGGGTCTGTTGAACTGGCTTCGTAGTACAGGGCACAGTTGGCTGCATAGCAGCGCTAATGTCAAAGACACAAACATTATATATTATATTTTTCTTGCATGCAGTGACACAAATATTTGGGAAGGCTTAGCCTTCCCTAGCCTGCAGTACCCGCCGCCCCTGGTTACAGGGCTTTTATTGCCATTTTTTGGGTCAAGGGCCCTCCGTTTAAACAAGCATTTGTAGAGTAACTTTGCACGTAATCACCAATGAGAGTCGTATTTCATATGCTTTGATAAAAAGAGAGTATAAAATCCAAAAATGTACTTGAGCTCACGTCAGGTAAACTTGTAATCTTAGTTACAAGTCCTTGCATAAAGGTGTGCAGACTGATACCTTCCACCAGACAGAGGGTGAATACATGTATTTTCAGGCAGATGGTATCTGAAAAGAAAAGGTCAACATGAGCCGTGTAGGGTATAAATACAGTGTATACAAATACAGTGTTTACTTTTGAAAATACAAACCTATACTTACTTAAATGTAGTGATGTAGTGCCTGTTGACCGGCTCTAGTAGAAACCAAAAATGCAAGTCAATCAATCAATCAATCAATCAATCAATCAATCAATCAATCAATCAATCAATCAATCAATCAATCAATGTTTATTTATATAGCTCAATATCACAAATGTTACATTTGTCTCAGTGGTCTTCACAGTGTGTACAAGTATGTACCTGACTACCTGTATGCTGTATAAACACAATATCGCCTTTAAGTGAGAGAGTATTATCAGCCGAATGTATCAAAAGTATCACAAGTAAAAGTTTGTTCTGCAGTAAAATGTCATATTGTTTTATGGCACATGCTTATAAATGCTGGTTCATCAATGTGTTACTGGCATTTTACTGTAGTAAATTATTTCTATATTTGGTTTCCCATTTGATTAGAGAGGAATTCCAACATAGCAGACTCCAGCAGGAGGTGCACTGAGACTGGAAAAAACGAGTATTTTTAACCATTACAAATGGTTTAACACTTTTTATAACATCCCCTGACTTCCCTCTTTATCTCTTGACTAAATATATAAATAAAAAAACAGAAATCATGCATTGCAATATGTTTCCTGGTTTGTATTGTGCTTGTGAATAAATGAGATTTTAACTGGTTAAGCCTCAATTAAACCTGCAAAAATAAAACAATTGTTTAGAACACAAATGCATATTCTGTTGGAAAAAAAACAGTTTATTACTGCATTTATTTAGAATATGTTTACAGACTGTACTAACAGGAACAGCTGACCGTTTAAAAACATTTTGATATGAAGTATAACTTTACTGAATGTCAACCATTCACTTATCTTTATTATGGTTGTGTCTGCCCTCTGTGGGTGAAAAGTGGCATCAGACAGGAAAAGGTGGAGCCTGTTTTTTGTGCCTGAGCTTCATGCAGAGGCAGCCTCAAGAAGCCATGGCAGAAACAAGCCTTGGTAAGACTATTTAAGAGACACACTTAAAACAATATAGCTAAACTTGAGATAAATAACAGTATATCAGATATTCAATCAGCTGCTCTCATTTGCTGGACAGATGACTCAGAGTTCATATCTGCAGCCATGTGACAGTGTTGCTGTTGTTGTACTATAATGAAGCAGAGTACAGATAACTATTTATTGCAGATAATTAACTGCACTGACACAAGGGTGGAGGTAATGAAATGGTCCGTTTGAAATGTTTGGTGTTCTTTCGTAGTTCAGAAAGTGTTCCTGGTTTTAAGTTTCAGCGTGGAGCCATTTCAGTGGTTTCACTTTCGTCTTAAAGTGACAGGATCCTCTACTACTTAGTACTGACTATATCTACCGCAATATAAAATAACTTAATTTCAAGTAAAACTCCTGCATTTAATAGTTAGTTAATAAAAGTAATCTATTATGTTAATATACATAGAGTAAAAATACTCCTAATTTAGAATGGCAAATGTGTACTGTATTGCTATTGGATTATTGCAGATGCTTTAAAAACATAGGACATTCGACAAGACAACATGTTTTACAATTTGATCATCATTCTTTATTGATAAATAAAAGTAACTATACGAGCTGTCGGAAAAGGGTTTGGAAAAAGTGCAATATTTACATTCAAAATTAATTAATGTTATTTAATTTAACAATATGATAATTGCAAAAACTAAAGATTGATTAATAGATTTTTTTTTAAAGAAGAAAATCGAAAAATACTGTAAATTGTGCTCAAAAAACTCTGAAACCTACATTTTCCATAATGCAGTTCCACTAAACTGAACTTCATGTGTACAATTGTTGTTGGCATTGAAGTAAATGTACTTAATTCATTTCAACCTTGTAAAGAAATTGTTATATATCATATCTTTGTTTCTTTTCCTATAGGTGCTTTTGGTGCAGTGCAGACGATCCTACAAAGTGCAGCAGCAGGATTTGCTTTTGGAGAAGCTGCATTATTCGCAGTAGAGCCCTCACTGACTGAAGATGGCGTCCTGCTGTCTGCTGCAACTCTGGCTGCTGGACGAGCCGGATCCACTGGGGTCGGCGTGGTGACAGCGTGCCTCGTGTTCACCTCACTGCTCATTTCTCTGGGAAGTGGTTTCCTCCTTGCTGCCATGGTGATGGAGCTGTTGAATAAAGTTGGAGCGAGGTTGCCTTGGTTAGAGGAGGCCACGACGGGAGCCTCTGTTGTGCTTGGTGCTGTCACTACTGGAGTGTTAGCAGGCATCCTTCCTCCATGGATCTGCATCGCCGCCCAAGGCATTCTGGTCCTTGTAGTCTACTCATACTCCAATATCAACGAAATGAGCACAGCTCTGTTGATCATCTTCACCACACTCTACCTCAGTGTCCTGTACGGAAGAATGGGAGTCATGGTTGGACTCTTCGTCATGGGATTGACCATCTCCGTGCTTTGTGCCCTTCGAAAGGCTTTGACGGAGAGAATGACCCAAAAACCAAAATCTAAAAGCGGGTGCAAACTCCTGGAGAGGATATTCTTCTACTCTGTTTTTGTGGGTATACTGGGATTTTCGGTTGGTTTAGGGGCAGGTGGAGCAGGAGAAGGGTCTGAAGCGGAGGTGGTTTTGATGCTGCAGTCGGTCCTCTGGGTTGCGTATCTGTCTGCAGGCCTGCTCGGAGCTGGTCTGGGAACAGTGGCCACGGTTGGGCTGGGGCCAGAGGTGGCTGGAAAGGTTGCTTTGGGAGCTGCCATAATATCATCTGTTTCTCTTAGAGCCATACTGCATTCAAGTTCTTCTCTAGGGTCCCGGAGCAGCATGGGGGGAACATTAGGAGCAGCTACAGCTGCAGGGGTGTCACTCGGAGCTGCAAGCGTTGCAGCAAAACAGGCGTTTGGGTCTAAAAACACAACGTTAGCAGCTCTAGGGTCAGTTGTTGTTGGTGCACTTCTATCAACGCTCGGCCTAGCAGTGAATTCGACACCCCTAACAATATCAGAACTTTTACAAATCACCCTAGTTGCAGTAGGGGCGTTTGTCCTGGGTGCACCAAAGAGCCCATTCAACACTCAGGTGAATCTACAAAGGGGCCTTCTCACGGGGCCAGAGCTAATTAAAGGAATCGGCATGGAGACGGTCACCGCAGCAGCAGCACCTATCGGAGCCGGGGCACTGGGGGCTGCAGCGCTGGCTACCGCAGCTCTGGGGAGGCTGGGGACTCTGGGAGTTTTTGTGGCTATACTGTTGGCTTTGGGAAGTGCCCTCAGTGGCATGATAGGAAAATCACCGCAAACAACCAACACACACACAGACTGATAGAAGCGCTCAGATCTGTGGCCAAACACTAAGAGTGCATGTGTGTCCATATGCATGTTCTTGCATTATTGCATATTCAAACTGACGTAAAATATGAATACCAAATTAAATGTGAGCTTATTTACTCTTTTAAATGAAAAGCAAATTCGCATACCTGACAATTGTGTCATAAAGATGTATAATTGAGTGTTAAAAAAAAATAAGAATACATTTTATCCAAGCATGTGTTTGTGTATTTATTTGAATATGAAAATCTTGGAAGATTGTGTCTGCACTTGAGTGTTAATGAAAATGTAGATTTCAAAATACTGTGTTGGCATACAGAACTTTTCATTTCAATTTAATTTTTGTATTTTTTTTTAACATAATACCGTAAAAAGTAAATGTGTTGGTGTATTTGTTGGTACTTAGAAAATTCATTTTTTCAAAGAGTGGATGTATAATCCTTCTTCCTTCCACACCAGCTTTGCCACACTTCCTAAGACATGATTGCAATCTGGTAGTCACTTTGGCTTCATCTTAGCAACAGTAACAGAGGACTTGGTGTTTAGAAAAAGGAGGGGGAGGGTGGGAGGAGAGAGAAACGAAGAATAACATCAGAAAACTGAATAGCATCTTGAAGTACAGTCTGTTGTGCAGATCGTACCGGAGTAAGGAGAAATATGGATCCGTACATCAGAATAAGATGCCCTTTTGCCTATATATACTTATAATGCCCTCTCTGAAAAGATTATATGTTGCTGGCAAATGGATATCCACCTGTGGCTCAGGGTTTTGTTGGTCTACCATGGCAGCACACAGGACTCCAGCAGCAAGGAAGAAGAAGTGTTTCCACTGAAGCAGCCTGGGGAGGAGCAGCATCTTCATAACTGTAATGTAAAGTAGCCTACTTTAAAGGAAGTTATTGACACCATATCATTAAGAAGGTGAGCACGTGTTGATGCCTAAAACTCCCTGGGATGTTATGATTGTTAGCACTAAAATGCTTTTCATTACCATGGATTAATTTTTGCATACAAAAAGTTTCACGATGTCATTACTTGTGATACTTTTCCATGGATGTTGGCATTGATAAACAGTATTACTTGAGGAACCATCAGGATAGTCTTTACTAAACCAACATGTCTTTGAACCGGATCCCCACGACAGACAGCGAGCAGTCTGTGGAGTATTCCGTGCAGGGTCCCAGTGACACGGGTCACGGTGGGTCTCAGACCCGTGAAGTGACCGTGCTCCAGTCGAGATGCTGCCGCTGCCTGCCGCGCGCGGCGCGCCTTGCGTTTGCTCCAGAGTCACTGGAGAGAATTTACCAGAACTACTTCCGCAGACAGAGACAAGAAAACCTGCTCGTGCTGGCGTTGTTTGCCGCTCTTTTCAACAGCTTCATCATCATCATGTGCGCGGTGGTGTACACTCAGGACAAACTGGCCATGGTGGTGGTCGCCGCGGTGGGGCTGTCTGCGGACGCGGGGCTGTACGCGCTGTGCCGGCTGCAGAAGCTTCCCGCGTCACCGGTGGCGCGCGGAGCAGTGCCGTACATTCTGTGGCTGATGATAAACGTGCACGTTTTGTGTTACATGTGTCTGAACTATGAGCGTTTCCCCCAAGGAAGTGACTCTGTGGGCTGGCATGCCTTTTTCACTTTCTCCAGCTTTCTGACCCTTCCGCTGGACCTGGGGCCGCTGCTCCGTCTCACGGCCCTCTCCTCTGGGATACACACCCTGGTGCTGGGGGTGACTGTGGCTCAGAAGTCCGAGGATGACCTGCAGGGGCCCATGCTGGTTAGACAGGTAAATATGGTCCCCTGTAAAGTGATAAATGACAAAGCACCTGAAACCAAAAAAATGAAAAGAAGCCCAAAATGGTCATACAGGACATGAGGCACTGAAGATTCGATGCTTTCAGGGTATTGCATGATCCTTAATTCATGGCCAAATTTGGCCCATTAACAATTTGTATTCACATCATAAAAAATAATTGTAAACACAATGGTAATTTCTTTAAGTATTTTTATGTAAATAATGTCATTTTGCAATAGTTCCACCTTAAGCAAGTTGAGTATTCTTGATTTACTTGCACTATAGCCAGAATAGTCTCAATGGTATATATTTGAAAGTTATATATTTCTGTAGAGAATTTACACTGACTATATTTACATTTATTTCAATTTTCAGCTATATTTTATTATCGGATAAAAATAGGCCTACATTGCAGAAAATTGTCTTTCTTCGATGAAACAGTTCAATACATCTGTTAGAAGCAAGAAATACATGTTCTGAATCCAGCTGATTATTCTTAAAACTAAGTGATTCCCATATTCAATTCAATATATGAGAACTACAAACAACAATACACATTGACAGAATGAGGAAACTTACCATCAGTAAACAAACAAACATCCTGTCTTCAGCTCCTAGCCAACATGATGCTGTACCTGTGCTCAGCCTCGGTGGGTGTGTTGTCGTACTACATGGCGGACAGGAAGTACAGGACAGCATTTTTGGAGGCCCGTCAGTCACTACAGGTCAAAGTCACACTGGAGGAGGAGAGCACCCAGCAGGTAAACGTGGCACACACAAATACACAATTACAGGTAGACTTTGCCTAATGAGATAATCCATTTCCTAATTTGGACACACACATACACATTATACACAAACACACCGGTGAGGAAGGACACGCTGTTCTGCCTAATTATAATGTGTTGTGCTGAGCTCGAGGATAAATGGGTGATTAGACAGACTTGTTTTCACCAGCGCAGCCACCGCGAGGGACCGAGCACAATATGGACGGATTAAGCTCTGTGCCAACAAAACCTAAATTGTTGAAGGATACACTTAGATTTAGGAATTTGTTTTGTATTTTAATAGCTCTTCCTTTCCCCTTATGTGAACTTATCTATGTCTATCAGTTTGTCTTTCTCTATGGTTCCTTTTGCAGCTGACAGCTTTCTCCATAATGGTTTGATTTTGGTCCAATTGTTTATAAATTATCTAGTATTTAGGCTTTAATTTGTCTTTCAGAAATGAGGGGTTGGAATGTAAAGGGAAGACACACGTATACAAGATTAAATACATGGTAAAAGAAGCAATTCTACTGTGTATAAATAATATGTTCAGTAAAATGCATGCGTTCAAAATGTAACATAAGTAAAAGTGCAAAGGTTAAGCATCAAACTGAACTTAAAGTATACAGGAAGTGTACCTATATTGCACAAGGGCTCATTTGCAGTTATATTTATTATAATTATTGAAGCATTAAAGCCTGCATCCCTTTATTGTTGAAGGTATTTAACTTGGAACTTGTTTTCTTTACTTTATATACTGCCAGATAGCTTATGAATTCCACCAAGGGATTAATAAAGTTTATCTTAACCTATAATAACACATGAAAGTGATTTATGATTATATTTTTGAATTATTAATCTGAATCTGAATCCTCAAAGTTGTCCTAAGAAATATAAAGTATACATACTTTTTACTTTTTCTCTGCAATCATGTTCTCAATAAACTCACAATGATACAGTATTCCTAATACATTAGTTTGATTTATTACAGCCAAATACTATACCATGTTTTTACTCCAACCTTAATCTAATTCATTAAATTACTCTGTTTAATCACATCTCACATTTATTGCTGTGATGTGACCATTTCTGGGAATAAGAGAGCAAGGTAAGGGTACGAGAGTTGTTCTAAGAGTAGCGTTGAAAAGATGAGGAATAATAGTATCGTAACAGTATGTGGAAGACAAAAAGAGAATGAATAAAATTCCCCAAGTGTCTTTTCATTGGGGAGCTTAATAGAAGACAGACAGACCCAACCAAGAGGAACACATTGGCAGGATCTCGTGAGAATCCCTTCTCTACCTCAGTCATGCTATGCACACAAATGCAAAAACATACACATGGGACAATCTTTGTGTCAGTACTGAACCTGACAAGGCTCACTGTTCATCCTGTGTTGTCTCCATATAGGAGGAACTATTACTGTCCATCCTGCCCAAACACATTGCAGACGAGATGCTGCAGGGCATGAAGAACCAGGCCAGTGAGCTCGGGGGCCAGCAGCAGCAGCAGTTCAACACCATGTACATGTACCGCCATGAAAACGTCAGGTTGGGACCACACATTTGTGTTGCAGTGTATTGATGGTATTTGTTACGGGAAGGTTTCTGAATGTTACACCTCTTCCCTCATGTTCCAGTATCCTGTTTGCTGACATAGTTGGCTTCACCCAGCTGTCCTCCACCTGCAGCGCCCAGGAGCTCGTGAAGCTGCTCAATGAACTGTTTGCCCTCTTCGACCAACTGGCAGAAGTGAGTCAGGTTTACTGTATCCTCTCCTTTTTTCTTTCCTAGATTTGACAATATATTGTTTGGTATATTCTTAATAGAAGTACTGGTTATGTTTTATATAGCTGATATATCCTTTTCCATGGTTTTAAAGATATAATTCTATTTTTTCTTGATTTGTATCTGTTATTATGACACAAGGAGGGAATAGACACGTGCATACACATAATAACAATACCACTAATTAAAACAAAATAAAACCTAGAAGAAAGGCAAGGCAAGTTTATTTATATAGTTTATTTATATAGCACCGTTCAACACAAGGCAATTCAAAGTCCATCCATCCATCTTCTCCCGCTTATCCGTGGTCGGGGCCAGCGAAGAGATATAATCCCTCCACCTGGTCCTAGGTCTACCCCTTGGTCTCTTCCCAGCTGGACGTGCCTGGAACACCTCCCTAGGGAGGCGCCCAGGTGGCATCCTAACTAGGTGCCCGAACCACCTCAACTGGCTTCTTTCGACGCGAAGGAGGAGCGGTTCAACTCCGAGTCCCTCCCTGATGACCGAACTTCTCACCTTATCTCTAAGGGAGACACCAGCCACCCGGCGGAGGAAACCCATCTCGGCCGCTTGTATCCGGGATCTCGTTCTTTCGGTCATGACCCATCCTTCATGACCATAGGTGAGGGTAGGAACGAAAATGGCCCGGTAGACAGAGAGCTTTGCCTTCTGACTCAGCTCCCTTTTCGTCACAACGGTGCGGTAAAGCGACTGCAGTACCGCTCCCGCTGCTCCGATTCTCCGGCCCATCTCACGCTCCATTGTTCCCTCACTCGAGAACAAGACCCCGAGATACTTGAACTCCTTCACTTGGGGTAAGGACTCATTCCCTACTTGGAGTGGACAGTCCATCGGTTTCCTGCTGAGAACCATGGCCTCAGATTTGGAGGTGCTGATCCTCATCCCAGCCGCTTCACACTCGGTTGCGAACCGATCCAGTGAGTGCTGAAGGTCGCAGACCGATGAAGCCATTAGAACCACATCATCTGCAAAAAGCAGTGGTGCAATCCTTAGTCCACCGAACTGCAGACCCCCTCCCCCACGACTACGCCTCGAAATCCGATCCATGTATATTACGAACAGGATTGGTGACAAAGCGCAGCCCTGGCGGAGGCCAACCCTCACCGGAAATGGGTCCGACTTACTGCCGAGGACCCGGACACAGCTCTCGCTTTGGGAGTACAGAGATTGGATGGCCCTGAGTAGAGACCCCCTCACCCCATACTCCCGCAGCACATCCCACAGTAACTCCCTGGGAACCCGGTCATACGCCTTCTCCAAGTCTACAAAACACATGTAGACCGGATAAGCGTACTCCCAGGCCCCCTCCAGGATCCTTGCGAGAGTAAAAAGCTGATCCGTCGTTCCACGACCAGGACGGAATCCGCATTGTTCCTCCTCAATCTGAGGTTCGACAATCGGCCTGACCCTCCTTTTGAGTACCTTGGAGTAAACTTTCCCGGGGAGGCTGAGTAGTGTGATGCCTCTGTAATTGGCACACACCCTCTGATCGCCCTTTTTAAAAAGGGGAACCACCACCCCGGTCTGCCACTCCTTCGGTACTGTTTCCGACTTCCACGCAACGTTGATGAGACGTGTCAACCATGACAGTCCCTCAACACCCAGAGCCTTCAGCATTTCCGGGCGGATCTCATCCACCCCCGGGGCTTTGCCATTGCGGAGTTGTTTGACGACCTCAGTGACCTCCCACCAGGAGATTGGTGTTGATCCCCCGTCATACTCCAGCTCTGCCTCTAACATAGAGGGCGGAGTTGTCGGGTTCAGGAGTTCCTCAAAGTGTTCCTTCCAACGCCCTAACACTCCATCCGTTGAGGTCAACAACGTCCCATCCTTACTGTACACAGCTTGGATGGTCCCCTGCTTCCCCCTCCTGAGGTGTCGGACAGTTTTCCAGAACAACTTTGGTGCCGCCCGAAAGTCCTTCTCCATGTCTTCTCCGGACTTCTCCCACACCCGCTGCTTTGCCTCGGCCACGGATGAGGCTGCTGCCCTTTGGGCCTGTCGGTACCTTGCAACTGCCTCGGGAGTCCCCTGGGATAACAAATCCCTGAAGGCAATTCAAAGTGCTTTGCAAAAATCAAAGACATTAAGAGCATTAAGAAACATATTATAAAATGGCATTTAAAAACACTCATTTAAAAGCAAAGTAAATAAAACATGAATAACAAAGGTACATGAATAACAGTTGCAGTGCAGTGTGAGATACACCTTAAGAACAGTCTACAGTTCTCCCAAAAAGAAGTGGATGAACTAAAAGAGACTTGTAAGGAGCTGAAGAAGAAGAGCCAAGAAGCACGCACAGACATTAGTACTGTGCGTGAATCTGTTATGACAATGAGTGGAAAATCAGACTATCTAGAGGGCCAATCGAAACGCAAAAACTTAATTATT
The DNA here is from genome assembly GCF_902827115.2 of Pseudochaenichthys georgianus. Lineage (NCBI taxonomy): Eukaryota > Metazoa > Chordata > Actinopteri > Perciformes > Channichthyidae > Pseudochaenichthys > Pseudochaenichthys georgianus. The sequence goes on from NC_047526.1 coordinate 18,997,652, forward strand.
GATGGAATCCCAGAGTCTCCAGGGGAGAGTTGGGAGGAATCGGAGTACAAGGTCCGGGAGCTGCTCAGAACAGAACTACAGATGGATGAGGAGAGGATCGAGGTGGAAAGGGCACATCGAATGGGAAACGGCAGGGGCGCAGACAAGCCTAGGCAGATTGTTGTGAAGTTTCTGCGTTTCAAGGACAAGACGGCTGTGATGGGGAGACGAAACAGGTTGAAAGGAACGAACATCTTCCTCAACGAGGATTATCCTGAAGCGGTACGCCAGAAGAGAAAGGAACTCATCCCTGCCATGAAGGCCGAAAGGAGCAAAGGGAACATTGCTTACATTAGGTACGACAGACTAATTGTTCATCCTCCGCAAACCCCCACCCATCCCCCGATCCCCCCCTCCCAAAGGGCTGAGAGAACGGATTCACGCCACTCATCTCAGAGGACTGAGAAAAGGGACTAAAGAGACAGAAGGGGTTCGTAGCTTGGTGCATGCATATACACACGCACACACAAGGGATGCCCACATACACACGCACAAACATGCACTTTAGCATCAGAACTGTAATGGACATTGTGCTTAATTTTCTGTTAGTCTATCTCTATTTATGTCAGTGAATGCTAAACTACCTAAGAAAGGGCTAAAGATCGCTCACTTGAATATCAGTTCAGTGTGTTCAGGATATGTTGATATCAAATAATATTCATATTTTGGCCATCTCTGAAACTCACTTAGATGACTCGTTTGAGGACGGTGCAATATCAATACAGGGGTACAATTTGTACAGAAAGGATAGAAACTGCAATGGGGGAGGAGTGGCTTGTTATGTACAAAGTCACATTCCTGTGAAGTATAGGGGGGATTTGATGTTAAGTGAGGTAGAGATGGTATGGCTGCAGGTTCACCTGCCCCATTTAAAACCTATGTTGCTGGGATGTTGCTATAGACCACCAAGCTCTGATAGTAATTATCTAGATAAATTGTGTGAAATGATTGAGAAGGCATGTGATGAAAACAGGGAGATATATTTATTGGGTGACGTGAATATTGACTTTCTGTCATCAGACTGTTCATTGAAAAACAAATTGATGACGGTAACAAGTGCATGTAACCTAGATCAGATGATCAATCAACCAACCAGGGTAATTACCAATAGCTCTGGAGTAACATCATCCAAATGCATTGATCACATATACACAAACGCAAGTGAACTGTGCTCAAAAGCGGTATCAGTACCAATTGGCTTCAGCGATCATAACCTTGTAGCAATATGTAGGAAAGCCAAAGTCCCAAAAGCAGGAGCGAAAATAGTGCTGAAGAGATCATATAAAGGGTGTTGCTGTGATTCATATGTGGAGGATGTTAAAGGAGTATGTTGGTCTAATGTTTTTAAAGAGAGTGACACAAATGCGGCACTGGATGTTTTCATGAAATTGTTGTTACCAGTGATGGATAAACATGCACCTGTTAAGAAGTTACCATGGCACCATGGATTGACGAGGAGCTAAAAAAATGTATGGCTGATAGAGACAGAACAAAAAGGGCAGCAATGAATTCCGGCAATCATTCTGAGTGGCAGTTATATTGCAAAATAAGAAATAATGTGACAAAACTGAACAGAAAGAAGAAGAAAATGTATTATGAGATTAAGATAAATGATATAAAGCATGATGGAAAAAAGCTCTGGGGTACCTTGAATACCATCATGGGTAGGAAAAACAACTCAACACCATCCTTTATAGAATCAGAGGGGGCATACATCACTAGACCACTAGATATTGCCAATTATTTTAATAGCTATTTCATTGATAAAGTGGAGAAGCTAAGGCAGGGAATGCCAAAATCTAGCTGCGAGTCGTCCTATGTTAATATTAGAGAACGTATTATGAAAAATAAAAATTGCACCTTTGAGCTGGGTAAAGTTAGGACAGAAGAGGTGGAAAAGTTATTGTTGGCAATCAATAATGATAAACCACCAGGTATTGATAACTTAGATGGTCAGCTATTAAAGAATGTAGCCAAGTTCATTGCTGCACCCATCTGTCATATTTTTAACATGAGTCTGGAAGGTACATGCCCGCAAATCTGGAAAGTAGCTAAAGTTATTCCACTCCCTAAAAATGCAAAGAATGCCTTCACTGGCTCTAACAGCAGACCAATAAGCCTGTCACCTGTTCTAAACAAACTACTAGAAAAAATTGTATTCAATCAAATACAATGCTATTTTTCTGTTAACAGTCTGATGAGTGAGTATCAACATGCGTATAGAGAGGGTCACTCAACAGCCACAGCATTAACACAAATGACAGATCAATGGATGAAAGAGATTGATGTGGGAAAATGGTGGGAGCAGTACTATTAGATTATAGCGCTGCCTTTGATTTGATAGACCATAGCATTTTACTTGACAAATTGGAGTGCTATGGTTTTGCCCCAAAGGCGATATCATGGCTAGAAAGCTATCTATATAACAGAACTCAAAGTGTATACTTTAATGGCAGTATCTCTAGTGCTAGATGTGTTGCAAGTGGAATTCCACAAGGAAGTTCACTAGGTCCTTTACTCTTCTCAATCTTTACAAATGATTTTCCATTAGCTCTTGAAAAAGCACAAGTCTCTATGTACTCGGATGACACGACAATATATACACAGGCTCCCACAATTGGTGAGATAACTGATATTCTGAACAAAGAACTGAAAACAGTAATGGAATGGGTGACCAGCGACAAATTATTGCTCAACATTCAAAAAACAAAAAGTATTGTATTTGGCACAAATGACGTACTAAGGTCTAAACCGCAGTTGAATCTGATGCTGAATAATGTAGAGGTTGAGCAGGTGGAGGAAACAAAGCTCCTGGGACTCATCCTAGTGAACAATTTATCATGGACGAAACACATAGAGTCAGTGGTGGCAAAGATGGGGAGGAATATATCTGTCATCAAGAGGTGCTCAGTGTTTTTACCACCGCAACTGACAAAACAAGTCATTGAGACTCTAGTCCTTTCACAACTGGACTACTGCTCAATGATCTGGTCAGGGGCAAACAAGAGGGACCTGGGAAAGCTGCAACTGGTTCAAAACAGAGCAGCTCGGCTTGCCCTTAGGTGTACACCAAGACATAATGTAAACAAAATGCATGTCAAGCTCTCCTGGACATTAGTCACGGAAAGGCTGATGGTATCACTCCTTGTCTTTTTGAGAAACATAAATGAGCTGAAACATCCAACCTGTCTATATAAGCAACTTACACCTAGCTCTAACATCCATACATATAAAGCGAGACATGCCACAAGAGGTTGCTATCAAATCCCTAAAGCCAAAACAGAGTCTATGAATAGCACAGTGCTGTATAGAGCCATGGCTGCATGGAACACACTGCCAGATCAGATTTCTAAAGAAACAACTAAAGCAAGCTTCAAAAGACGATTGAAGAGGCATCTAGAAGCCCAAAGATTGTAAATTACACAAGCAGCACACCGATTCATATAGGTTTTTTAAACACGGAATATGGTACTTTCGCTAACATAGACACACACACACAGCCTTTCACAGTTATGATGAGGATTGTATTTGTTTAGTTTGTTTTTACTCTAAAAGAAGCGAAGGGAGACATTTGTAAAATCACTATTATTATTATTATTATTCTTTTTTTTTTTTTTTCTTTCCAAGGAAATGGGGAATCAGAAAATAAGCTGTATGTGATGGTTGATATGAAAGTCACTGTTTGAAGGAAAATTGACGCCGTACACGATTTGTATCATTGTCTTGTAATGTACTGTCGAATGTCATGTTTTATGTTATTTGTGGACCCCAGGAAGATTAGCTGTTGTTATGCACCAGCTAATGGGGATCCTAATAAACTATAAACTATAAATTATAAACACACATCTGAAATGTTCAGGTCTCACTCTCAATCATTGCTAACTTTTTAGCAGAAATTGTTTTCTTTGACCTCACTTTCCTTCTACTTTCTTTTTTAACTTATCCTTTACTTATCTCAAGTGTTGCATGCTAAATTAACCCCCCTTTGGAAAATTCGAATCTGCAACCCAATATTCCGAAAATTCAACGGATCCTGGCCATATTTGTGTAGCATATACAATTAATACAATTAATTTGCGCCCAGACATTCATGTGGCTTGCTAGTTTTGGACCCGATCTGTAGTCAAACAGTCACCACTTAAGGTCCTTTCAGTATTTCTACTAATCACTTAAGCATACAATAGTGACTTTTGACTTTCTGTTTGATAGGAGAGTCGAAAGAAGCAGAACATAACATATGTATATTCTTTGATTTGTAGATATTGACAATGTTTTTCTATTTGCTACACTTACACGTATTTTAAATATGCACCATTCTTTCTCCTTGTGCTGTCTTGCAGGACCATCACCAACTGAGGATTAAGATCCTTGGAGACTGTTACTATTGTATCTGTGGTCTTCCTGATTTCAGAGAGGACCATGCTGCCTGCTCCATAAATATGGGCCTCGCCATGGTGGACGCAATATCGTAAGTAATGATTTCATTGGCAACAAATGGAAAAGGAAGGGGTAGTATTAATGTAGGGTTTGTATTATGGTGGTTTTATTTGTACATATTGTCTATATATGTTTTTTTGTTTTGTTTCTTTCAGTTAACTGTCAAGTGGGAACTAAGTATTTTTTTGTAAGTTTTTGTGTTTCTCTTATTTTCCTACGATACTGTTATGATTGGCTGTGAATAAGAAAATATGAAGGACAGACCATCTATTTCTATTTCTTATTTTCTTTTGAGAAAGGGGCAGGTAGTATAAGATAATGTTCTTCTCCCAGCTCCTTTTCGGGTATGCTGTGTTTATAGAAACATGTTTTGTAAATAATTGTTATACATTAAGTTGTGCATACCATGAACGGAACAAATACAAATTAAATGAAATATATGACAAAAGGCAATCTCAATAATTAAAGATATAAATGAGTAAAGGAAGGAATTAGATGAGGGAGATTTTGCCACTCAACACTTAAAATAGTCCCCAAAGTAGGAGAGAAAAGAGAAAAAGAAACAATGCCAATTAATCTTAGACTTCTATCAATAATATGGAATAAAACATGAAAAATAGACATGAAAGACAATACAGACGAAGAAGAGTGGGCTATTTGTGACATAATGACTTCAAAGATAACTACAGAAATCTCCCACGTTCCCCTCCTTTCTTAGGTACGTACGAGAGAAGACTAAAACTGAAGTGGACATGCGTGTGGGCGTCCACACAGGCACCGTGCTGGGGGGGGTGCTGGGGCAGAAGAAGTGGCAGTTTGACGTTTGGTCCACAGACGTAACTGTAGCCAATAAGATGGAATCTGGGGGGATTCCTGGGTAAGAGAACAATGCTTTATTTCACTGTCAGCGGGAGTAATTAAATTCTTCTTTGTGGTTTATTTCAAGAGTTTTGTGTGCTCCACAGGAGAGTGCACATTTCCCAGACAACCAAGGACTGTCTGCTCGGAGGTTTTGACCTGGAGCCGGGGGAGGGCGGGGAGAGGTGCGAGTACCTGATGGAGAAAGGCATCAACACTTACCTGGTGCTGGTGCCTAAACAGGCGGCCAATGGGCTCAATGCAAATGTGAGTCAGCGAACTGTCTTTCAGGGCATTGCCATTGTTTGTTTGATCATGACCTATGTTTAGCTTGAATCAAAAACAAAGTATAAGTATTTATTTTCTTTTTTTTGAGAAATATCCATTTTCTATACACACATAATAGCATTAACAGATATTTTTCTGCTTCTCCCCCTTAGAAACCTGGGATGTTGTCCAACACAAATTCAAACCAGTTGATCAACACTACAGTAACCAATGGGAATGCTACCTCACCCCAATTAACGGCCGCTGACTCTATACAGGAGGTGAACTATGATACATGTTTTTATTCATTATATATAAACCAACGTCCTCATTTGAGTACAGATGGCCAAAGAGTCTACTTCAGAATCAGAATCGGTTTTATTTAGTAGGTTAACACATACGACAAATTTGCTTTGGTATATGTGGTGCATACAAAGACACAGAAAGAAGAATACGTAAAAAAAAAAAAATAGCTATTTTAAAAAACAATTTTAAGACTATTATAACAAATTAACCATTTTTCCATATGACAAATACTATATACTATATTTAAAGTGGAGAGCTGTGCTGATTTGAAAGAGGTATTTTAACTTGCTAATAACTACTTGATTGTAAGCACTTTGAGCACCAGGAAAAGCGCTATATAAATGTAATGTATTATTATTATTATAACCCATACATACAAATACACACGTTATCCTAAATAGCATTAAATGCACAATAAAAAAATTGTAATCTAACCCATGTCTCATTTTCTTGCTCCGAAACTCAGAAGAACAAGATGGCAGAAGAACAAGAGATCAACAAACGACTACAGCAGGAGCTGCTGGAGAGAGAAACCCAGCAAATGTAAGAACATTTGACAAATAAAATAAGATGACAAAATAAAGACTGTTAATGTAGCTGAGACCAAACAAAAAATGTCATAGAAATGTATTATGTTTTCAAGTAATGTGTACAATTGACAAACACAACTCACAGGCCTTTTGTTTGTCCCAATTCCAGCCATTTCTAACGGTTTTTTTCTTATATTCTGCTTACAGATTGAAGGATCACAAGATCAACCCTGTGTTGTTGGGTTTCGTGGATGGAAAGTTGGAGGAGCAGTACTCCTCAGAGAAGGAGAAGCGGAGCGGGGCGGCCTTCTGCTGCTGCATCATCGTGCTCTTCTTCATCACAGCAATGGAGGTGTTCATAGACCCACTGTGAGCTCAATGTGTCTTATTACCTGCAATTAGTACACACTTAAATGCCTGGAGAGTTTGAAATGCTACTTGGGCATCTGTGAATTCAAACAGGAACCAATTGTGCCTTAAAAATGGTGATGTTCTACCTAAAAATGTACTAAATCTGTGTGTTCTTGTTCTAGGTTGGCTGTGAACTATGTGACTCTCACGATAGGAGAGGTATTGTTGCTCATCCTCACAGTTTGCTCCCTGGCTGCCATCTTCCCCAGGGTGAGAAAACAAAACTAGTATCCATGGTTGCGGTGATGGGAAACACAATTTGTTTTACGTCTTTGATCAGCACTTTTCAACCTTTTAGCATTTCCAAATGTACACGATCACAAAGGCAATTGACTTTCAAATGTACTTTGTGACACAAGACTGATTCACTGATCTTGTAAAGTATATTGAAACATCACATGAAGTAAAACATATATTTTTGTCACAGATGTTCTCCAAGAGGTTGGTGTCTTTCTCGGTGTGGATCGATCACACACGCTGGGCCAGAAACACCTGGGCCATGGCGGCCATTTTTGTTCTTACCATGGCTGTGATTGCTGACATGGTATGAATGAAAGACACTTTCACTCAACTCTGACACATTGTGTTCATGTATGTGTGGCTAAGGTTTTTCTCACAGTATATGTAGTTTTATGAAAAAATGACTGAATACATTGTACTAATGTGATAAACATTGCTAATCCAGTGAATGGAATACCTGAAAATAGTAAGCTACTTTATCATATAAATCAAAAAATATTTAATGCCACTGTCATGGTATATATCATTATATCTTCCTACCCTAGCGTGTGGGCGTCTTTTAGTTAGTTTGTTTCCTCTTTGTCCTCATCAAACCATCAGTGCCTTTTATGTGTCTGACTACATGTTCCCAGTGGGGTCCATTAGCTGTTTGTCTCACTGCCTGCTGGCTCATTTGTCACTGCCCCCAGGGAGCAGCCTGTTACACACAACGCTGCCTTCAAGGTCTGACAGGAATAGGGGACGCTAAAGTGAACATTCATTTCTGTGTATTAGCTGTCATGCGGAAGTCACAAACAAGTAATATTGTTCCTGTCGTTGCAGTTTTTATGAGGTTTTTTTGACGTACAGTATATTTAATGTATACAATTACCAATTGGACACGTCTGTATACATTGTGCCCGCAGAAAATATACTATAAATATATTGTTTATTTTTTAGACACCTTATGTCCTAGATATTAACCAATTGTGCTCACAATTTTAAAATGTCCTTCATTGTGGAATATATATTTTCTAAATTGGTCAAACTGAAAGTAAGTTTTTCTTTTGAACCCTGATTTCACCTCAGGAGGGGGAAGCAGGGGACCATCCAAGCTGTGTACAGTAAGGATGGGACGTTGTTGACCTCAACTGATGGAGTGTTAGGGCGTTGGAAGGAACACTTTGAGGAACTCCTGAACCCGACAACTCCGCCCTCTATGTTAGAGGCAGAGCTGGAGTATGACGGGGGATCAACATCAATCTCCCGGGGAGAAGTCACTGAGGTCGTCAAACAACTCCACAGTGGCAAAGCCCCGGGGGTGGACGAGATCCGCCCATAAATGCTGAAGGCTCTGGGTGTTGAGGGACTGTCATGGTTGACACGTCTCATCAACGTTGCGTGGAAGTCGGAAACAGTACCGAAGGAGTGGCAGACCGGGGTGGTGGTTCCCCTTTTTAAAAAGGGGGATCAGAGGGTGTGTGCCAATTACAGAGGCATCACACTACTCAGCCTCCCCGGGAAAGTTTACTCCAAGGTACTCGAAAGGAGGGTCAGGCCGATTGTCGAACCTCAGATTGAGGAGGAACAATGCGGATTCCGTCCTGGTCGTGGAACGACGGATCAGCTTTTTACTCTCGCAAGGATCCTGGAGGGGGCTTGGGAGTACGCTTATCTGGTCTACATGTGTTTTGTAGACTTGGAGAAGGCGTATGACCGAGTTCCCAGGGAGTTACTGTGGGAGGTGCTGCGGGAGTATGGGGTGAGGGGGTCTCTACTCAGGGCCATCCAATCTCTGTACTCCCAAAGCGAGAGCTGTGTCCGGGTCCTCGGCAGGAAGTCGGACCCATTTCCGGTGAGGGTTGGCCTCCGCCAGGGCTGCGCTTTGTCACCAATCCTGTTTGTAATATACATGGATCGGATTTCGAGGCGTAGTCGTGGGGGAGGGGGTCTGCAGTTCGGTGGACTAAGGATTGCACCACTGCTTTTTGCGGATGATGTGGTTCTAATGGCTTCATCGGTCTGCGACCTTCAGCACTCACTTTGATCGGTTCGCAACCGAGTGTGAAGCGGCTGGGATGAGGATCAGCACCTCCAAATCTGAGGCCATGGTTCTCAGCAGGAAACCGATGGACTGTCCACTCCAAGTAGGGAATGAGTCCTTACCCCAAGTGAAGGAGTTCAAGTATCTCGGGGTCTTGTTCTCGAGTGAGGGAACAATGGAGCGTGAGATGGGCCGGAGAATCGGAGCAGCGGGAGCGGTACTGCAGTCGCTTTACCGCACCGTTGTGACGAAAAGGGAGCTGAGCCAGAAGGCAAAGCTCTCTGTCTACCGGGCCATTTTCGTTCCTACCCTCACCTATGGTCATGAAGTATGGGTCATGACCGAAAGAACGAGATCGCGGATACAAGCGGCCGAGATGGGTTTTCTCCGCAGGGTGGCTGGTGTCTCCCTTAGGGATAAGGTGAGAAGTTCGGTCATCAGGGAGGGACTCGGAGTTGAGCCGCTCCTCCTTCGCGTCGAAAGGAGCCAGTTGAGGTGGTTCGGGCACCTAGTTAGTATGCCACCTGGGCGCCTCCCTAGGGAGGTGTTCCAGGCACGTCCAGCTGGGAAGAGACCAAGGGGTAGACCTAGGACCAGGTGGAGGGATTATATCTCTTCGCTGGCCTGCAGCGCCTTGGGATCCCCCAGTCAGAGCTGGTTGATGTCGCCAGGGAAAAGAAAGTTTGGAGTTCTCTGCTGGAACTGCTACCCCCGCGACCCGACCACGGATAAGCGGGAGAAGATGGATGGATGGATGGACCCTGATTTAGTTTTTCTGCTGTTTCATCTATATATTTTACTATATTGTAGTTAAAAAAAAAAAAATGGCCCAACTCTCATGGGCCCATCTTGTGTGACAAGAAAATGTCAGTATGTCAAAAGCTTCAAAGAGAATAATTAAATATTCTCTACCTATTTGCACACATATGCAGTGCAAACTTTAAACCAATCAGAAAGAAAATTGAAAATCATACTAAATATGGATTTGGTGACAAAAAGGGCTAATAACATGTGTGAACTGACAATGTCTCATGCCCTTCATCTCTGATATTGCAGCTGAGCTGTGTACCTCCGTCCCTTCAAATCTTCAACAGCACTTCGGGCCCCGTGTTGGAGTCACTTGGGGGCCGAGGCTGTGCACAGAACCCAAAGCACTACAGCTTCATGGCTGTGATGTCACTCATCGCCACCTCCATGCTGGTTCAGGTCAGCCACCTGATTAAACTGGGTCTCATGGTGCTGGTCGTCACAGCAACAGGAGCCGTTAATATCTACAGCTGGAGGGACATTTTCGACCTGTATGACTATATACAGTTTGCCTCGTACAGGTGAGAAATTGTTCAAACAGATAAATTAACAGTGTACAAATTTGTAATTGTGATGAAAATACACAGATAAAGGTGATTCATTAACTTTTACTTTTTTCAGAATTGCTTGTTGACTTCTATGAGTTACCTGTGGTGTTTGGATAATTTGTATGGAATGTTATAATACATATATTTAAAGGCTGTTTAAAATGGTCTCATACCTTTGAGCTTACATCTCCACTTCAGTAGCAGTTTAATTCTTATCTGTATTCTGAAGGATATAGAAGGGTTTGTTCATATATCCTCGAAAACTTTATTTATATAATATGTATTCCTAAAAGCATTACTGAAATAGATTTTATTTTTTTTAAAGCTGCTGACAGTACTTTCTGATCTATGTAAGCATACAAAGAGATTTGCTAAATCCCCTCTATAAAACCTTTGAATATTTAAAGCAAAAGATTTTGGACCCGACTTTATCCAATGTTTGGATTTTCTGTTCTGGAAATATAAGCCAATTAGAACATATTGTATAATTGTATTTAAATATGTTATTTAAAATAATGCCGAATATGCATATTTGAACCTAAACTTTCAGTACTCTTCTAATAATAATAAAAAAACAAGAGCAGTTTAAAGGTAAAATCCATTTGTAAAAATGTTCAACCTATTCGCCTGCAATCTGTGCCTTAAAAAAGCTATAAGATAAATATTCTGCCATCTGTAGTTGTTTTGTTGGCTATATACAGTTGTAGTTCCAGTATACAATATTCTGCCTCCATCTTGTTTCCAGAACATCCATAGTGCCATCCAAGTACCTCATGACCATGATGATCATTGTGATGATGATTGGCTTCTACTTCTTTGCCCGGCATGTGAGTCACTGTCTCCAGTACACCCACTCTGTATCACACTTTTGACCCACAGCCATATAGTGTAATGTATGATGTAATGTTTTCATCCAAATAACTTGCTATTTCATCTAGAATATATAATGATTCTGCGGTGTGTGTGTGTGTGTGTGTGTGTGTGTGTGTGTGTGTGTGTGTGTGTGTGTGTGTGTGTGTGTGTGTGTGTGTGTGTGTGTGTGTGTGTGTGTGTGTGTGTGTGTGTGTGTGTGTGTGTGTGTGTGTGTGTGTGTGTGTGTGTGTGTGAGTGAGTGTGTGTGTGTAGTTGGAGCATCAGTCCAGGAAGCTGTTTCTGTGGAAGGTTGGCGTGCATGACCAGAAGGAGAGAGTGTTTGAGATGAGACGCTGGAACGAAGCGCTGGTCACCAACATGCTGCCGGAGCATGTGGCCAAACACTTCCTGGGCACTAAGAAAAGAGACAAGGTACATATGATATGAACGAGCGAGGGCCAAGTTGTAGTATGACATATATATATATATATATATATACATATCGATGTTTGAGAGTGAGAGAGAAAAAAGGACATGAGTGAGGAAAGTCAGAAAGGAGTAAAAATCATCAGGGTGCAACACAAATAACTGCCCTGAAGCCACGTCTTATTGTAGTTATAGTGTATATTATACTTATTTCAATGCTATTTAATGCACATGAGTGCCATCTTGTGGAATATTTCAAAACGACATATTAGGGCTTTCAGAATCAGAATCTGAATACCTTTATTCGTCCCACAGAGGGGAAATTTACATTTGCAGAAAAGAGCCAAACACAGCTTAAAGAGCCTGTGACACGGTTTTCCCCCATCATCCAAACCCATCAATTTGAGTACATATTGTCCCCTTGAAAACCGTTACTGAACTGATTTTGGATATTTGTACTTTGATAACCATTAATCTGCCTTCAATGTTGACAATTTTCTGGATCTTCTCGCGGATTCTTCAAGTCCCGCCAAATGATGGGTGACGTCATTGCGGGCACAGCGCTCCAGCTGCACCGTCCAGGATCCCAGCATCTGCATGGAAACCTTTATATATATACAGTCAGATGTAAACGCACGACGGCACACACAGCAGCAAGCTCAGACAGCGAGGACAGGTTAATGTTGAACGTGTCTGAGAGCTCACATGAGGCTGAAGGATCGGTTTATGTTGTATCTGTTAGAAGTTTAGGAATGAGGTGCGTCAATATGGGCGATCATATGGCCATGTAGCCAGTGGTGGACTGGGACTAAAAATCATCCCGGGACTCTCGACCGGCCCACTTCGGTACCGCTAGTAAATTGTCAACGGGGGGAGCGGGGGATGTAAAATACAAATATAATGTATAATGTCTGTGTCTTTGACATTAGCGCTGCTAGCCACCTGTGCCCTGTACTACGAAGCCAGTTCAACAGACTCTGGATATGTTTGAGTAACAAACAAACTAACAAACGAGATCTCGCTAAGCGGTCCTACGACGCTGGTTATCAACTCGGTAAATCAAGCCAGGGTTTCTCTCTCCAGCTGAGAGCGCGTTCACGTCTAAGACACGAGTGGATCTGACTTTAATTACATTTGTCTCGAGTGTTTCGTCAACATAATGTGTTAAATAATACTTCTGCATCCAGTCTGTGACACTATGAGTGTTGCACGGCCAGGTGAGGCTGGAGAAGCTGACTCAGATAAGGAAATATATGATATATTATGATATTATATGATCGATGATCTGATTGATGATGTAATATGAATGATAAGTGCGACACGTCGGCGTCTTCTCTGCATAGGCCTACGGCAGTTTAAACTGTATTTTCTTTATCCTGTAATATGACTTGAGAGATTTAAACTCCGCACACTGAGTGGATCTCTTTTCTATAGACGCCGGAGGCGGGCAGCGTCAGGTAAAAGAAGTTATTTAGCCTTCTCAAACCTGAGCCTCACGCGCCGCCTATGGGGGATGTGCTAGTTACTTATCCGACCGGCCCACTTCGGTACCGGCCCATCGGGATTCGTCCCGATGGCCAGTCCGCCACTGCACCCAGCCCACGTAAACTGTCAACGGGGGGAGCCTCGCTGCGGGGAAACGGTGGACCTAGTGTCCCGATCGGAGTGGGAATAATAATAATAATCTGTGCATTTTATCCATTAATTTCCCCAACATTGTGGTAAAAAAACACACGTTTAATCCATGTTGGTGTACTACAACTACAAAAAGCATCGGTTTGTTTTCTCATCAGTAAATGCAGACCGGCTCAAACAAACGATTTTTAATCATCATCCTCACTCATCATTTAATGTATCATATGTTCGCCGAATTGACATGAAAGCACTAATAAATGTAGTTTCATCCACTTGAGTTTATAACCACAAAAATAATCGATTTGTTTTTATATCACATCCGACGGGAGGAAATTCAGCAGCTCTCACTCCCGATTTTTAATCCTAATGTAATCATCATCTTCACCACGATCATTTATGTTTATGTCGCCGAATTGACATGAAAGCACTGACAAATATGAATATACTGTAGTCAACTTCATTAAAACGTTATTAACGTGCCTAAACTCAGTAATTGACCATTTCTACGCATGACACAACACACTTTGTCCGTGTTTGGCTCTCGAAGCGTTCCCGCATTGACGTCACTTCCGGCTTCCCCCAAAACTTCAAAATGAGTGAAGGAATTTCCCCGCGATGTTCGAAATTATTGATATTTAACGAAACGGTATCGCTTTTTCTTTTTTAAACTGACGGTTCGAGATTACTAGTAGCCCAATATTTCATTGCACAACAGTTGTTGGGATGGTGTCACAGGCTCTTTAATGTTAACTAAGATGCATGCATACAAAAAAATATTAAAGATACAAAAATAAATAAAAATGACAATTTACAAAATACACATCCTCATGTTTATCTAATAATCAATGATAATAAAAACCGTATTGAAGAAGAAAATAAGCATTATAAAATCCAACGGCAAGACGTGAACATGTGACGATTTACCATGCTGGGAGACGTGAAGATGTCACGATTTCAAACGTGACAGTTACACGGTATTGTTAACCCATGTTAACCAGTGGAGAAATAACCGGAAATACCAACCAAATGCTACTCCGACGTAATGATATATTTTGTAATAGTCACACTCGATTACGCAGATTTTCTTGTTGCCCCAGCTGATCGACACCTCTTTTAGCAGAAACAAAGGCTACATTAATGTATTAAATCGATGTTAATCCGTGTGTGTGAATGTGGAATTAACGGACGTGACGTTGTGCGATTGAGTTGACAGGCAACAGCTTCGGTTCATGTTAATTTACAAACTCTTCAACTACAACCGTTGTTATATTTAAAAACATGTTAGAAGGCCTCAAGAAATACTTTAATGCAAATTAAAATGTAAATGTGAAGGAATGTGTGTATAACAAAATAAATCGGTCATAAACGAAACCGGAAACAGACGTAGGCAAGATCCTCAGCTCGATGATTGGATGGTTTAGCCGCAATGCATGCTGGGATTTGGTGTTTATGTGATGTGAAATCTGAAAACGTTTTTTAAAAATACAATAATACTTTATTCCGAGTGTGCTTGCTTTTCTCTTTGAAAGTCATCACATAACGGCATTTTAAAGGGGAAAGGAAACACCAATTACAGCTATAATATTCTGGTAGTTTATTCATTTTACAATGGATATTGATCGTAATATTTATTGTATATGATATTACTCGCCAAAAGAAAATTAATTATCCGCCGGCCGGGTGGGGAATTCCGGGACCAGGCCGCCGCCATTAGGGGAGTCCCAAATGGTGACGTCACTGGCTGGGTCTTCGCTCCGGGTATCCATACTGGAAGTCAACACAACGTAGCAGATATGGCAGCGATGGAGGAATTTTGCAATGAGATGGACGTTTTGAACGATAATAATACTTTATTCCGAGTGTGCTTGCTTTTCTCTTTGAAAGTCATCACATAACGGCATTGTAATACACGGTTCGGCTGCATTAAATATTACATATCTGCCGTAATTCTCTATTTATAGAGCCCTGCTGAGAAGACTTCTAGACAAACAGGAGAACTGCCGCCAAAACTGAAGATGTGACGTGGATCATAAATATATAAGAAATTAAACAACATCTTACATTTCTTTTCACACAATACGTCTCCTTGCAGTATCAACCCTAATTCGGCTGACTTTTATATTTGATCCAATTGGTAGATAGGCTGTATTTACACCATAAAGGTGCACAGCTGATATAAAGGGACACCTTGTGGTTAAAGCATGTTATTATTTTATTATTAGATATTAATAGGATCCCTATAAAGTATATTCATTATTCGTTATTCTCTACTAATAGTTCATTAAAGACTGTATATAATGACTAGTTTGCACATCCCTTTCAAGATTTTCTAAGCTAAGGTTTATTGACATATCATATACACAACTACTGTATGCAATGAATGAAGAACTTGGGTCGCAGGTTCCTCAACAGTGCATTACAAGACATCTATCAATATGTGTGTGTACTCCACCATTAAACTGTCATTCTGCACATTTCTTATACTTTCTACATACATCCAGTGTTGGGAAAGTTCACTTTCTACATGAACTAGTTCAGTTCACAGTTCACACATTTTAAAATGAACTAGTTCAGTTCATAGTTCATAATTCAAAATGTTGAACTAAAGTTCATGGTTTCAAAAATGAACTAATTTATAGTTCATAGTTCTTTTTTCAATACGTTGCTGCGAGCTATTATTTGTCTCCTGTACGATGTTAATGGGCCATTTCAATTTTTACAATATCCTCAGAGGGCCGTACAAGTTATTGACCTCTGCTTAAAAAAACTAAAATCACAGCCCATTCATTTCATTCTGTGCAAAGAAAAAGCAACCTCTTAATCCAGATATCTCACCATGACTCGCGTATGCATGCACGTGCACGGTGTGGCGTGACCACCAACACAGAAAGATAATTTATGGACACAAGATGTGTGCAAATGTATTTAGTTTCCTATCCATGTGAACATGGTTTAAGTGGGGGGGACCTAACCTCCTCTAGAGGGGTCCGGGGGGCATGCTCCCCTGGGAAGATTTGTTGCACTATGAGAGCAACATTAGGAGATCGATGGACACATCTCTCAACACCCAAACAGAACTGTAAGCAGATTTTCTTTTAATTTATGGATATTTGACAAATCACTACCCTTTCAAACTGTATTCTTCTTTATTAATAACTGTCATATAGTATTTTATACCTGTTTACTTTATTCTCTTATTTTTTTTAGAACTATAATGATCATATAAAGATGTGCCTTTACCTCACTGACTGTAGACAAAGCTTCTTATATTCGTTAGCATAGCTAGCTAACCAGATGCTAATTATAACAACACAGTTATTGACTGTCTGATCAGTATGACAGATGAGCAGATCGCCACTGGGCTTTCAACTAAAGACACAGACACGCAGAAACTGCGGCATGTGTATGGACTTATCGGTACTGCAATTTCTGAAGTGCTGTAGTGCTGGAGTGGCGTGGCGTGGGGAACCTCCGGCCCACCCCTGCCGTAGAGTCTCACTCTGAGCGAGTGCTGCTGCAGCTGCTCTCGGCTTCGTCCATACTAATTAATTAATTCATTCATTCAATGCTCGCCGGTTCCGCGGTTCCACATTGTTTGTTGTGAGGAGTCTGATATATTTAGTATATTTATATTTTAGTGCGACAGCCAGGGGTGACAGGCGCGTACGCGTCACAGGCAGCTTGCTGTTGCCAGATTGGGTAGTTTTCCGCATTATTTTGAAGCCTGTTTACGGTGTGTTTTAACTGGGGTTTCGGCTGAAAGGCATATGAAATCTGGCACACTTTTGAACGCCGTTATAATACAGTGCTGAGAATGAACGCACTTTTGAACGCCGTTATACAGTGCTGAGAATGAACGCGTTCTCAATTACGTTCATCTAGCGGAAATACAGTACGTTCAGTTCACGTTCGCCCAAAATATGAACGCGTTCATGAACGATCGTTCATTGAACGCGTTCAGGTACATCACAGCATACATCTTATAAGAGTATAATACATATGTATAATATCAGTTTAATAATAAACAAATAATAAACAAATAAGTGCTGAAACATAGTTAACATTGCAGGAAAGCAATATATTAGACGTTAAGTACTTTGTCAGGCTTAATATGTATCTGTAGATACAAATGTCACTGTGTGTGCTGTGTGCTCTGCATGTGTGACCATTAAAGAATCAGAATACCTTTATTAGTTCCACAGAGGGGAAATGTGCAGCGTTACAGCAGGAAAGAGCCACAGACAGCTTAGTGTTGCATATCTTACATGCGTTAAAAAAGTACTAAGTTATAATATAATAAACAATATGCTAAAAAAAAGATAAAAAGTTACATAATTTTCAAAAATACAGATAAAAAACAAAACGGCATATATATATTGATTTAGTGGCCAGGTATAAATGACACAGTTATTAATGGCATATATATATTGCACATATAGCACATATTGCACAAAGTTGGTTTGTATTTAGCAGCAAGGGGTGTTATAGTCTGTGTTGTGGTGTGTGTAGGAGGGTCTACTAGGGGCAGTGCTGGTTGTAAAGTCTGACCGCTGCAGGAAGGAAGGACCTGCAGTTTCAAGAGGGTTTCATCCCTCCATATTCTTCTTATTTTCTTATTCAAAAGAAGACCTTAACCTAAAGTACTCTTTAATGTTTAAATTAAGCCTTATTAGTTTGTCTGTTTTGCACATCCTCCTATTAATATCTAATAATAAAATAAGACAATTCAATAACGTGCTTTAACCACCAGGTGTCCCTTTCTATCAGCTGTGCACCGTTATGGTGTAAATACAGCCTATCTACCAATTGGATTAAATATAAAAGTCAGCCGAATTAGTGTTGATACTGCAAGGAGACGTATTGTGTGAAAAGAAATGTAAGATGTTGTTTAATTGCTTATATATTTATGATCCACGTCACATCTTCAGTTTTGGCGGCAGTTCTCCTGTTTGTCTAGAAGTCTTCTCAGCAGGGCTCTATAAATAGAGAATTACGGCAGATATGTAATATTTAAAGGGAAATGGAAACACTTTTCAAACTGCTTTCCATGCTACAATATTCCCATTAGGAAATGTATTTATCTAGTCTATTTCCAATGTAAACGATCGAGATACGAGAATTTATTTTTTGAAATACGTGTCTAATGACCATGGGCGCTTCCATTGCTCCGGGACTTTCCCAGTGACTTCACTGAGTGGATACGGCTTCCTGGGCCAAAGCTCAATAACAAACAACATGGCGTGCAATGCACCAGTAGTTTACATTACAAGAAAACGGTCGTCGTCAGGAGTTTATTGTATTGCCCCAGGCTGCACAAATGGATTGTATACGAAGAAGGAAGAAGTACATTTCCATAGGCTGCCACTAAAGGATGAGAAGCTGCTCAAAGTCCAGTCTGGATGCCTGGTTCAATACAAAACATCGGATTTGAAGCCAGGATCTGTTCCCACAATATTCGATTTCTCAACGTATGCAGTCGGGAACACCGACCGTCCCAGCACGTCGGCCGCGCAAGACAATGACAGTGTCAACAAACGTGAAGTTCGAGCCACCAAACGAGTTGCTTCAGCTGCCGAGAGAGAGGTAAATATTGCAGCACTACCAGATTACTAGCTCACACATGTATTTACTGACACAGTGTGACCTTATTAATTAACGCAATCGCGTCCAAACTAAATGGTAGCTATTATTATGACGTACAATGGAGAATTGGGGGTGTTCTATAGCTCAACTAATTAAACTGGCATACACACGCTCATCTGTCGAAAACAGCCCTAAAAAGGCTAGTATTGCTGGACTAGGTGTTCAATGGATGGTATTGCAGGACCCAGAGCGCACGGAGCACAGAGCGGACAGCAGATAACGGAATTGCAGTTGTATTGCTTATAGATTATCAGAACATTTCAAAGGGGACACAGCCCCATTGGATATTAACCTATGGATTAACTACATCATCGTTTTTATCGTTGTAATGCCATTGAAGACCAGTTTAGACCAGACAATGAGGAAGGTAAGCCGTTAGCCTAGCGCATGTTAGTACCTAGTGCCACTTGTTTTGATGTACGTTTTTGTTGATAACCTCGCGAGTTTGTATCTTTCAGTGTTGAGGTGAGATTCTGTGTCTTTACGATCATAAACAATGTGTTGGATGTGCAGCGAGGATAAGTAATAAGGGAGCTAGGAGTGATTTTCGGTGCAGTAATAGGTTAGCATTTTTCGCTCGGGCTAATTTAGAGGCTCACTGTTAGCATTGTGTGTTTTTTTTAAAAAAATAAATGAAAAAGATCAGTTAAATTAGTTTTTTCCCATTATATGGATATAAAATATTCATAGTTTATTAAATATTAAGGTTCCTTAGACGTTGTTTCCTGCAAATGACGCAATTTCGGCTCCGTGGGGCCTAAGAGGATAACAGAGTATGTTTTTATTTTTATTTATTTTTTTGACATTTTCCGATGGCATCACCACACAATTGTTACATGTACACCAATCTGTGTTGTCCATTCGTCCCGGGTTTTGAGCAACATCTTCTTCCTCTGAGACCGAGTCGGTACTGGAACTGGTGGTCCCACTCAGCGAGTTCAGAACCGTCTGTACTTTCGGCGGATTCCGTATCGTATGCCACTCTATTCGACCGAATCGGTTCATAAGCATAGTCCATGGGATGCCTGGTAACTGTAGATGCTTCCACATCAATGTCATCTCCCGACGAATAGTCAAATTCATCGTTCAAAACGTCCATCTCATTGCAAAATTCCTCCATCGCTGCCATATCTGCTACGTTGTGTTGACTTCCGGTATGGATACCCGGAGCGAAGACCCAGCCAGTGACGTCACCATTTGGGACTCTCCTAATGGCGGCGGCCTGGTCCCGGAATTCCCCACCCGGCCGGCGGATAATTAATTTTCTTTTGGCGAGTAATATCATATACAATAAATATTACGATCAATATCCATTGTAAAATGAATAAACTACCGGAATATTATAGCTGTAATTGGTGTTTCCTTTCCCCTTTAAAATGCCGTTATGTGATGACTTTCAAAGAGAAAAGCAAGCACACTCGGAATAAAGTATTATTGTATTTTTAAAAAACGTTTTCAGATTTCACATCACATAAACACCAAATCCCAGCATGCATTGCGGCTAAACCATCCAATCATCGAGCTGAGGATCTTGCCTACGTCTGTTTCCGGTTTCGTTTATGACCGATGTATTTTGTTATACACACATTCCTTCACATTTACATTTTAATTTGCATTAAAGTATTTCGTGAGGCCTTCTAACATGTTTTTAAATATAACTACGGTTGTAGTTGAAGAGTTTGTAAATTAACATGAACCGAAGCTGTTGCCTGGCAACTCAATCGCACAACGTCACGTCCGTTAATTCCACATTCACACACACGGATTAATATCGATTTAATACATTAATGTAGCCTTTGTTTCTGCTAAAAGAGGTGTCGACCAGCTGGGGCAACAAGAAAATCGGCGTAATCGAGTGTGACTATTACAAAATAAATCATTACGTCGGAGTAGCATTTGGTTGGTATTTCCGGTTATTTCTCCACTGGTTAACATGGGTTAACAATACCGTGTAACTGTCACGTTTGAAATCGTGACATCTTCACGTCTCCCAGCATGGTAAATCGTCACATGTTCACGTCTTGCCGTGATACCAGGTTGATAAAATCAGACACACTAATTCCATGTCATTTGTCATTTGTAGGAGCTGTACAGCCAGTCCTACAATGAAGTAGGTGTGATGTTCGCTTCCATCCCCAACTTTTCTGATTTCTACACTGAAGAGGGCATCAACAACGGCGGCATTGAGTGTCTAAGGATTCTCAATGAAATAATCTCAGACTTTGATAGTGTACGTTTTTGTACAGCTGGTTGTAAAAAATGAGAACAATTGGTACATCTGTAAGCTTTTAAATGCCTACAGTCCATTTGATTAACTGTGTTTGAATGTTACTATGTATTTATTGTATGTCCGCTTCCTTCACCAGTTACTGGATAGAGAAGAGTTCCGCTTCATCACTAAAATCAAGACAATAGGAAGCACCTACATGGCAGCATCAGGACTCACTCCAGAGAGCAACACCAACGACTACAGCAAGCGCAAGGTCTGCACATAGTAGTATGTAATAAAGTCACTCAATTCATGTTTTTTGTAAACTGATAATGTAATCCAAATTACATCTAATTGGATACTCCTTAACATTGGAACCAATCCATTGTTTATTCGTACATTAATTGCTGTTTCACATGGTGACTGACGATGTTAAAAAGTTGTGCTGTTGTTTCACAGCCAGAGGATCAGTCTCTGGTCGAGCGCTGGCAGCACCTTGCTGACCTGGCAGACTTCGCCTTGGCCATGAAAGTCACCCTCACCAACCTCAATAAACAGTCCTTCAACAACTTCATGCTCCGAATAGGTGTGTGTGTGTGTGTGTGTGTGTGTGTGTGTGTGTGTGTGTGTGTGTGTGTGTGTGTGTGTGTGTGTGTGTGTGTGTGTGTGTGTGTGTGTGTGTGTGTGTGTGTGTGTGTGTGTGTGCGTGCGTGCGTGCGTGCGTGCGTGCGTGCGTGCGTGCGTGCGTGCGCACGCGCGCGCGCGCAGGGGAGCCGCCAGGGATTTTGGGCCCCATGAAAATATATCACATTGGGCCCCACCACCAGGCACAGGCCACGCCAACCAAGCACAATTGCTGTAGCCACACCTCCAGAACCCAACCCACTCATTTATGCTTTAAAGGGGACCTATCGTGCAAAATGCACTTTGGTACATCTTTTATACATGAAGATGTGTCCCCGGTGTGTCAGAAAACACAACCCTCTCTCTTTTCCTCCATACCCAAATCTCTAAAAACGGGGCTGCAACGGATCTGATACAGACTGATACAGATTTGAAATTGTTCTGACATCAGAAACGAGGAGCTCCGCCTATATGGCCAACTCTCCACCTATCAGGGGAATGAGAGGTTGCCGTGGCATGGTAACAGCATGCATGGTAACATGACACTCGTGCCACGTCCCCCTCCTTTGCAGGGCGGTGTGGTCAGCTGCAGCTCATTTGCCACAGAATCAGCCCTTGTGAAGATAGGGCTGGAATAGAGCAAATAGAGCGAAATGAGGCATGGCTAAAATGCAGGATCTGTTTGGTATTTTTAAAAAAAAATTCACAGACATGTTTTATATATGTATGGCCCTACAATATATTATTCAAATATAGCATGATAGGTAGGGTTAGGTACCGAGAACCGGTTCCGGTTCGGAACAGGTTCCAACATTTAGATTCCAACGGCATCATTTAGACTGTGTGTGTGTGTGTGTGTGTGTGTGTGTGTGTGTGTGTGTGTGTGTGTGTGTGTGTGTGTGTGTGTGTGTGTGTGTGTGTGTGTGTGTGTGTGTGTGTGTGTGTGTGTGTGTGTGTGTGTGTGTGTGTGTGTGTGTGTGTGTGTGTGTGTGTGTGTGTGTGTGTGTGTGTGTGTGTGTGTGTGTGTGTGTGTGTGTGTGGCCTAGCATTACTATACTTGTGGGGACCTAAATCTGTTGTGGGGACTCGCCTCCCTTATGGGGACAAATTGGAGGTCCCCAAGACTTGGTTAGGTTTAGGATTAGGGTTAGGGTAATGTTAAGGTTAAGGGTAAGGGTTAGGGTTAGGCATGTGTTGGTTAAGGTTAGGATAAGTCTCCAGGAAATGCATGTAAGTCAATGTAATGTCCCCTGAAGTGATGTATACATGGTGTGTGTGTGTGTGTGTGTGTGTGTGTGTGTGTGTGTGTGTGTGTGTGTGTGTGTGTGTGTGTGTGTGTGTGTGTGTGTGTGTGTGTGTGTGTGTGTGTGTGTGTGTGTGTGTGTGTGTGTGTGTGTGTGTGTGTGTGTGTGTGTGTGTGTGTGTGTGTGTGTGTGTGTGTGTGTGTGTGTGTGCCTGTATTGGTGCACATCTTTCAAGTTTTTAAATATATCCATGTTTTCAGGTCTGAATAAGGGGGGAGTGTTGGCGGGAGTGATAGGAGCTCGTAAACCTCACTATGACATCTGGGGCAACACGGTCAATGTGGCCAGCAGAATGGAGTCTACTGGAGTGATGGGAAACATCCAGGTACAAACCCAAAAGCAGACATACACACATCCTGTTATATTTTTTTGATGTACTGTTTTATACTGGAAAAGCTCTACCTGAGGATCTTAGACTGTTCAATTCACTATCCTTTTTAAAATAATCTCTAAACTCACTTGTTACTGTTGTCTTGATCTTGGTTTTTGTATCGATACAATATCTTATCTTATCTACAATTACACAACATTTACTTTTATGTACTGTACAATGGATGTTGTATAATTTCTGATTTTGTCCATGTCTACCCTCAGGTGGTAGAGGACTGCTACGACATCCTTAAGAACTACAGCTTCCGTTTTATCCGAAGAGGGCCTATATTTGTCAAAGGGAAAGGGGAGCTGCTCACCTTCTTCATGAAAGGAAGAGACTACCGTAGTAAAAATGGCGGTCCAATGACCACTACCTTACCACACCAAGTTGTGGACCATTGAAAATTGGCCATTATGTGAAAAGCTGTTAGGGATAAGCCTGAGCAGAAGGTGACTTACATAGATATTTTTCATAAGCTCTGTAGCAATGTAAAGCATATGAAAGTAGACCAACACAACACATAATATGCTATACAACTCACGATAAAACTGATTCTGTATAATTGTACATAATTGAGGAATTTAGGAATTGTTATCCTTTTGTACTTGAATCATGGACTGCTATGAGAATTACAAGCTAGGAACAGACGTATACATTACTCTCCTTTGTTGTTTGCCTTGAGCTCAGGTTTTGTAAAAACATTGTAGCTTAATAACACTGTATTTATATTGTCAATAAATATGTTTGCACTACATCTTTGAAGTTCATTTCTGGATCTTGCAGTCTTTAGGGTTATTATTATCAAAATGTCAGAAAGGATTTGAATTTAAATGTGCTGATCATTTCCAGAAGTCAAAACAGTTAAATACATATTGTGTAATTAACATGTTCTAATTTAGTGCTAAAGTCTAATGTTTAGCCAAGATCAAAAACCCTTTACCTACATTATATTTTAGTCTATTCTTGGAGGATATTAATTTAGGGATGTAAGATTTATTGAGCTGTAGGCAGTTTGTTAGGAGAGAAAGAAATCCCACCTGTAGACAATATGGTAATTTTTAAATAGCGGATGAGTTAAATTCAAGTCTCTGGAGACATTCAAATGAATTTTAATGTGATGTTTCATTGTTTTCAGTTACTTATTATGCTAACTAGGTTCTCATGCGCCACCCAGTGATTATAATTCTACCCGGAAGCTTGGTAGTGTAGGAATTTCCGGTCACGTCAGAGCGTCAGCACTCCATTAGAGCTGCAGCTGTTTTGAGAGAAACAACAACAAAAACGGGCTAACTGACAGCGCTCGCACAGTGACAGTCCGCTCTGAGCCCGACAACGAGGCCTCAAATCTGGAAGCTTAACCTTCATTTCCCACCCGGAGCTCCGCCGGCTTCTAACCACGGCCGCTCTCGGTGAGGAAACTCTGGCCTCCGCTTCCTCCTCCTCCGACTCGGACACCGGCGGAGCGTCGCCGCCCCCGCGGAAGAAGCACCGAGCCTCGGCGGCGGAGGGAGCAGGAGAGCCCGGGGCTTCCGCAGTTGTAACAGGCCTCTCCGGAATTGTCTTAGGACTTGCTACTCATTCTCCACACTCTCAAGCCACCTCAGCCATCCACTTTAACCGAAGTGTTGTCAACAACCTCAGCAGCAGTATGCAGTCAAACGGTGCAGGACAGGGACAGGAATCTACAGATCTTTCCTGCCTAAACAGCGCACAAAACGGGGAGTCATCGACGGCTGGTGGAACCCACTCCAATGGGCTCCTCTCCAGCACAGACAACGGGAATGGTGTCGGTACCAGTAATGGGTCTGCAACTGGGCCTGGTTCGGGGACTTCGGCGGCCCCTACGGCTTCGGGCTCGGAGGTCGGTTCTCTGAAAAAGAAAAAACGACTATCGCAAGCGGAGGAAGATGTCATCCGATTAATAGGGCAACATCTCCACGGACTAGGGCTGAAGTAAGTTTATTCAAAGTGGAGGAAAATAGAGCATCTACAGTTAGTGTTAGTGTTGAACATGTGAAGTTTAATCTACATAACGTGTGTTTCGAGTGAAACAACAGATGGTAAAAGCGCTGTTAGTGCGCTGACAGACACAAACATGGGGGGATGGGGCAGTTAGCCTGTGAGCTCGGCAGTTGGTAGAAAGAAGGGGTCCATCTTGCACAATAACAGTTAGCTTGGAAGCTAGCAGCATTAGCCTGCGCTTAGGTTGCTATGTCCTGACATTAAACCTTTACACAAAAATAAAACAAAGCTTGACATTTGTCTCCCTAACACATCCATCCATCGTTTAAGTAGTGTTATATGTCATTTACACCATGAAGCGTTTAATCGTTTTTGCACAAATGCATTACATCATCTAACGTTATTTAAAGATCTATGTTATGGTTTGTCAAGCATAATGTCATGCTAATGGTTAACGTTGATTTAGCTTCTTTATTAAGTACACAAGCAGGATTATCGAGTTTGCCGTGTACGTGTTTGCGTTTTGATGCTATTGCAAGGAAAATGCGGAGGAAATGTTAATGTGCGGTTTGTCAACGTCGGTTTTTGCCCCGATGGTGGTTTTCTTAATTTTCCAGCTCGGGAAAAACAATATGGTTCTTGCAAGACCGTGTGGGAGGATCATTAATAGGTCGGCCACACTGTTATAACTAGCATGGTTATGAAAACTGTCCTGGTTATTTTAGTAATTCACATGCACCGTTTGCACATCCTGGGCTGTCATTTTGTCAAGTTGTTAAATTGATCACATTAATCGCCGTTTTGTGCAACTATCTCACGATCATCATAACTTCCTCTCTAGCGTCATGTATGTATTTTTATGTCGCTGTCACCGTGTTGGAGCATCGTGTCAAGAGTCTGTAACAAATACTGACGCGTGTGTTTTTATTTAAAGACAGCAGTCGATACCGTAGGCGACAGTTGGATCTGTATTGAGCAGAATCTGTTGGTTTCATGGCGGCTGAAGAATGCACTTTCTACCAGCTCTTTCACATGGAAACGCTGTGTTTAATCTAATTTTAGCACTATGGGGTTTTCAAGAAAGGTAGCCCTCCTCTTCAATGTGGCATTAGTAGTCACTGACATCCGCATATCTCTGGTATCCAGCTGAGAAAGTGTTTAAAAAGCCATTATAAAACACATCGCTATATTTACAAAGAGGCTGGGTCAGGGAGGGGGGGGGGCATGACATTGAATGGACTGGAGAAGAGCCTCTACATTTCAATGCAAGATAAATCAGTGTAGCAGCCAGCTGGATGAGAGGCTCACCACAGAGCTGCTGCTGCGCCACTCCATTGATACCTGAGGATGATGTCATCATGCTGAAGGTGTCCACCACCCCCATCCCAAACCCACTTTCATTATCTCTCTCGCTCACATCTCGGCAGTCTTATTTGTGTTTTAGCACAGAGGTGGTGTTTGGACAGATGGTTATTCATGGTTGACTGAGAGGATGATGTCAACTGCAGTGGAGGCTCTGTTTATGTTAGCGAGCCCACTGTACACAAATAATCCTCATACCTGCAGGGGGCTGGCTTTCTCCAGACACTGTTGGCCATGACATTGCTTTCTTTCTATTGTCAGCTACTGACGCTATTGCTGTTGGAGTGTTAAATTGCTGATCTCCAAACTACTCGCCTATTTACTTTTGGTAAACATGGCTGAGTCACAGTGATGAAATGTCAAAGGTGATACGATAATCAAAATAAGTTGGGTGATCTGCTTAGAATTTGCACTTAATTTAATCATGAGCTTACTTTTTCACTAGACTGATGAGCTCCCATTTTTTTTAACGTCCAGAATTGCTCCTTAAATCCCCAAATCCTTATCTTGCCACTTAAATCTTAAGTTGAATTCGTCATTGTATTTTCATTTGAAAGCTACCCTCTCCTTTCTCTCATTCTACCTGTCTTGTGTCTATATTACAGCCTAACTTTGTCTGCCCCTCCCCTCTCTGTGTCTCTGCAGTCAGACAGTGGACCTGCTGATGCAGGAATCGGGCTGCAGACTGGAACACTCCTCCGCTACCAAGTTCCGCAACCACGTCATGGAGGGGGAGTGGGACAAGGTTGGTTTTGGGTTACCGTGGTTACATAATGGCACGCACATGAATAAACAGGGGAACTTCCTAGTGATCTGTTGTCTGTACTGAACTTCTTCCATTACATTTATTTGTGAAGATTGTCTCATATGAATAGGCAAAAGCAAACATGATTCCTGTTTGGAAAGCATAAACTAAGTGGCCCCAGTTGTAGAAACTCATACTATTTTTTTTATGAGTACCAATTAAACTATTTTACTGACCAACAGATCTTACTGTTGAAGTGCCATTTGTCACCTAAACTAGAAATTACAGAGCGCATAGCTTTCTTTACTCGAGTCTTGCATATAATTAATGTATTACGCATCATGTATTATATTTGACAAAACATTTAATCGGCTACTTTCAATACTAATGTTTAGCTCAGGGAAAAATCTGACTTCAGGTGGTTACTCACCGGGTCTTGAATTATTATGTAACAGTACATTATTTTAAAGCCTACTCTAAGAAACCATTTCTGTAATTTTTATAGCAACATAACAAGGCACACATCCCAATCTCTGCCCATTTTTTTTAATTCAAGATCACAATAATGGTTTATCAGAACACTATAATCATAGCCAGGCATTATTGCAGCATGTTGTCAGGGCTCCATTAGGATGATCATTTAGATATCGCAAAATCATCAGGTTTATATTAGCACATTGGAAAACGTGTTGGCGCTATTGGCTCCTAAATCTACACTCGGCTTGATTACCCTTCTATCACTAGAGATGACTCATTTCAACATATTGGAGCCTATTGAAGCACACGTCTTATTACAAATGGCCTTGTGTGTCCTCTGGAATAATTATCCTAAGCCAAAACTGCAGGACTGAAAATGAACACCAGCGTTGAGCCAAACGGTGGTTTATTTTTTGATTGTGGTGGAATTGGTTTGTACTCTCCAATAACCAATCATGGATCAGGGAAATCGTTTTTTGTGACGGGTGTTATACAATTTAGAATGTTATCACAGCATATAGACATCAGTCCGTTGGTGAAGTCGATTTTCAATCATCTTGAACAAGGAAGTGAGCACAAGAACTGTATTACCGCTCATGTGTTTTTTTTCTGTGTATGCATGGAAACTGCTGAGCTAACCATTTCTCTCTCTCTCCCCTCCATCACCCTCCCTTTGTTTTGATCCAGGCTGAGAATGATCTCAATGAGCTGAGAGCACTGATGCATTCTCCCAATGCCATTGTGGTAAGCTCCCCTTCAACTGAACTGAATGACGGCCAGTCTGGAGGTTCTCGAATAGTTACCGTTATAATGCAGGTTCACTGAAAGCTCACACGTTCTGGATGACGCCTCGCAAAGTATAGCTGCAGTACGGACACCGCGTTACTATTAGGGATTTCAAGCAAACCGCTAATTAAACCTAATAGAATCAAATAGGCCTATTATCTTTATTAATATATTATATGTATCTAGAGCTCTACTGATATAAGATACAGTATATTAATAACAAAGAAATTAAAGCACAGAAAACATATGTTTCTCCTTTGTACACATTGTCCACTGAAGATAACTGACAAGTTCCTTTTTAAATGTTTAAATATCTTATTTATTATATATCATTGTCACAATCAATTTTAATTAAACATATAAATGGATACTTGAAAATCTTAATTTGTTATGTGTGTATTAAAGGTCCCATGTCATGGCCATTTCTACTGATCATAATTCCATTGTTGAGGTCTACTAGAATAGATTTACATTGTTCAATGTTCCAAAATCACATTGGTTTTCTCATACAGCATCTCTGTATAGTATATGTACACTCTCTGTCCTACACGCCTTGTTGGAGCTCCTGCCCCCCCCCCCTCCCTATGAGACCACTGTGCTCTGATGTGTGTTTATGTGTTACAATGGCGTTTGTTAGCAACCAGAAATGTGTGTGGCAAACTGAGTGGAGATCCACGGAGCTGCTGCTGAGAAAAGATAAGGCTGAGTGAGTGTGTGTGTGTGTGAGGAGCTCCACGGATTGGTCCATTTGGACCTGTGTATGGTCACGTCACTATACTCAGGAAGTAAACAATGGAAAAAGAGAAATCTCCAACGAGGCGTTCTGGGGCAGCATAGACACGTCTTTTCTGTGTTAGAGTTGTACTCGCTACAGGGTGTACTTTGAGGGTTTGGGACTTTGCAGACAGTTTACATGCAGAAAAAGCTACATAACACACAAGGGGACGGGTCATAACCGGAAAGCATGACATGGGACCTTTAAAATAATTACTATCAGGAATTCCATTGTTATAAGAATTTTAAAACCACTTTTAATTTGGGTGTTACTGCAAGAGTATTGCCATTGCTATATCCCAATTTGAATATGTACTTCTTCCAAATTGAATTTTGTTTTAATCTTAGGTGCTCTAACTTCTCATAGATTAAAGTATGCCTGCCAATTTTGTATTATTTCTGAGTGTGGCATTAAGCTACAATTGTTGTCCCACAATGCATTGCATACCAAGGGAAAAAGGCAACCCTAACTAACAATGGATGGTAAAACTATGGCTCGAACAAAATGTTTGAAAAAATAAACAGTTTTTTGAAGAAAAAACCTGCAGATATCATAATAAGCCGTTTGGAAGGCTTGTATTATGTGCTGTTAAAACAACTTATTCATGCATTGTGTATATTATACCAACTACCAAAATGTATACTGTATACTATATTTCTAAAATGGTACACACTGCATCATATTAGTTGGAAATGGGACTTAGCTCTGGCTAATCAGCCCCACGTAGCATGCTAATTAGCAGACAAGATATGCTTCAAAAACAGTACTGTGTGTCTCAATCAAGAAGCTGCTGCTCTGTGTCAGGAGTTGGTTTAACTGCCTTCACCAGCTGGGTTATTGACCAAATGGCTGCAGCTGTTGATTTTCAGCTGTATAACATGGGTAGCCATTTTAGGTCTTGAGTTGTAGCAGGTTTTGTTGTCATTGTCAACATTTATTTTTTCTCTGCCGTTCTAGTTGCCAGTTTACTTATTTAGCAGGTCTACTTTAGGAGCTGTACTGTGTGTATTCTGTCACTCTTTATTTGTAGACTTTTTGTGGGCGAGTGTTTTTCATGTTATTGGGTGGTACATTTAACTGTACTTCAGCTCCTACTGGGGACCTGAGATAAGAGACTCTGTAAACACTTGTTAATGGTCTTCCATATAAAGGAAGAAGGCTATCGTCATAACCTTATTGACATTGGTTTCATGTGTAAATTATGTCTGCACAATGCTATCACTATTTTGAGTTTTGTTCGCTAATCAAAGCTTTTTATGTCCTTCTATAATTGTGGGTACTAGCTTCTATTGTTCTTATCATTATCACAGGCAAACCTAACACCGTTGTCTAAGATTAGTTGTTATTATTTTCTTCTTTCCTTTGTATTTTTTTATAAATGATCTTCTCTGTACTTATGTATCTCTTCCTCTCCTCAGCGTATGAAGTTCTTGCTGCTGCAACAGAAGTACCTAGAATATCTGGAGGATGGTAAAGTCCTGGAGGCTCTGCAGGTGCTCCGGGGAGAGCTGACGCCCCTCAAGTACAACACAGATCGCATCCACGTACTTAGCGGGTACGAAGTTTGATTCTGTGTCATAACAGTCATCCGAGTCCAACCGGTCTACCAGACACATCTACAAACTCAGTAACAGTTCAAACCAGTCAAATTCACCATAAAATTGATATGTTGATTGGGTATTTATCTTCTACAGTCAGGGAAAGTGTCATTATTGATAATAGTCATGTGGTCTTTAAGAACTAGCTTCAGTATTTACTAGGGATGTAACGATATATCGAATATTGCGATATCGCGGTAAATAAATGTCTCAATACCGTCGTGAGACAGACAAAATATACCGCGATATTTTTTTTACATTTTTTTTTTTATAAAACCTTTATTCAACCAGATGGTCCCATTGAGATCATCAATCTCTTTTTCAAGGGAGACCTGTCCAACATGGCAGCAAGTAGGTTACAACATGAACATAAAACAACAGATAACACAAAAGGACATCGTATTTACAGGGCTACATGTACATACCTAGAGACAGTGACAAGTACCAACTGTATATTTATATCTCGCCCTGTCAATAAGCCTCACCTTCTTGGTAAAAACTGTATTGTTTTTGAAGTGCTGGAGAGACAATGCACAGTTTTACCCACTGCTGTTACCCATGGCCAAAGCATATATATTTTCCAGATTTATTATTTAATAAAGAAAAAACATGCAAGTAAAACAAAACAAAAATTCACATTTTTTTCTTTATTTTTCAATATCGCGATAAATATCGTACCGTGGACTTTTTATCGCGATATTATTGTACCGTGAGTTTTTGGTATCGTTACATCCCTAGTATTTACCCCAGCTCTTGTTTTTGTCCTAACTGTGCTTATGGAGATTGCTTACCCAGCATGTTAAAATCAATGGCTTGTCTCAATATTTATCCATGATCTTTAGTTAATAATTGTACCCTCCTCTGGCATACACTCTAAAGGTGTCAGTAGCTGAAGGATCCTCTAATCCCTGGTCGGATCCATACGTGGTGCCCAAACACATTCCTGTGATCCATTACCTAATCAATTAGTTTGTATTGATCACCCTTACACTGCCGACAAGCCTGTTTGTGGTAACAGACTGTCACTCAGTGTAATCTATTGATCCGTCAGCTGTCTTAGCCTGATCAATCAGCTGCGTCAGAATGTGTCCTTGACTCTGTCTTTACATTTTCTGAGAGCTAGTTCCTAAAACAAAAACTGCCTTTCACACGTCTAGAACTTTCATTCAATGTTTGTTTGTATTCAGTCTGTTGGTGATATAGTACTTCATTAGTAGCCACATTTTCACTGCATACTATGGTTTGGCACGGCTCAACTAGCTTGGAGAGGTTCTTTTTTGTTTCCAATTGGCTAAAGTTTTTAACAGTACCTGAAACTTTTTTTGTTTACCTCGAGTCGAGTGAGAAGGTGAAGTAATAACACTGCAGACCACTGATTGGTCATAGAGAATTGACACAAACCAGACATTATTCAACAGCTAAGCTACTGTCAATAGCAGCTATACATTTATTTATTATTATTCACACGTTGTGGTGTGTTTTATTAAAGTGCAGACGTTTTTTCTGTTTAATTGCAGTTGAAAGTCTCAATGAAGGAACACACCACTTGTTTCGCGTGCCATCACGATGAACATTTAGCTAAGAGTATCCCTACCTGGCCCAAAATACATTTCTGACCTCCTGCTAATTTATGAACCATCCAGATCTCTCAGGTCTTCAGGGACTGGTCAGCTTTCTGTCCCCAGAGTCAGAACTAAACATGGAGAAGCAGCGTTCAGTTATTATGCTCCAAATATCTGGAACAAACTCCCAGAAACCTGCAGGTCCGCTGCAACTCTGACTACTTTTAAATCCAGACTGAAGACTTTTCTTTTTGCCGCTGCTTTTAATTGAACTATTCACATCTTAAACTGCACTGTAACTTTTATCCATGTATTTTTTCTTTTAATGTTTATTTTATTATCTTTTCTTTTTAATGACTGATTTTAAATGCCATTTTCTTAATGTCTTTCGTTTTTTGTAAAGCACTTGTGTTGAAAGGTGCTATATAAATAAACTTGCCTTGCCTTGCCTACCTAAGAGGGTACTATCTGCAGTGGAAAAATAAATCAAGAAAATTACCTACAAAAAAACCAAGTCAAGCTGGGTGCTAGCATGCAATGGAAATGTGGCATTGTCCCCTCCTTATATGAATAGTTTAATACTAGTTTGTGTTCTTGTTCTTATCAAAATATAACTTGTTTGTTTTTTATTTTTGTTGTGATGGTCATTTCAATGTTTGTGTTTTTATTTCTGAGCGGTGTGCTTGTGTCCTCCTGCAGGTACCTAATGTGCAGCCATGCTGAGGACCTGAAGGCTAAGGCAGAGTGGGAGGGCAAGGGCACCGCCTCACGCTGCCGACTGCTGGACAAACTACAGAGTGAGGAGACATTTATCGACCCTAGAGCTCACACACATATTCCTGACTGCATTGCCACTATATACATAACCCACGTGTCTTCCTTTATCTCTCTTTGTAGCGTACCTGCCACCTTCTGTGATGCTGCCCCCTCGGAGGATGCAGACGCTGCTGCGGCAAGCTGTGGAGCTGCAGAGGGACCGCTGCCTCTATCACAACACAAAGCTGGACAGCAGTCTGGACTCGGTCTCTCTCCTCCTCGATCATGTCTGCAGCAGGTCTGTACTGCATAGCCCTCACTGGTAAATGATCATACTGCAGCATCTTATATTTATGTATCAGTTGACCTCCTGTAGAGGCATAAGCACTGAAACGCTTGCTTTGTGTTTGTCTTCTGTGTCTGAAGTCTTATTCCTTTTATGTCTTGCCCTCAGCATCTGTTTATGGCTGCACTGCTCTTCTTCTATTCTTATCATTGCTGTGCATTTAATGACTTGAGATATAAGCTGATGGAAGCTGCTGTTTCAGACTCACACAATGAAGATTTTCTCTCCGTAACACAGGAAGCAGTTCCCCTGTTACACCCAACAGATTCTCACAGAGCACTGTAACGAGGTGTGGTTCTGCAAATTCTCAAATGACGGCACCAAACTAGCCACTGGCTCCAAAGACACTACGGTCATCATTTGGCAAGTGGACCCGGTAAGTGCAATAAATAACTTCTGAAAATAGACATGCTGCTTTTACTTTCTCTGACCTTGTCCACAGCTAAAATAATCCTGCAGGAATTGTGTGGCCTGGGGCCTCATTTATAAAGCCTTGCGTAGGATTCACGTGGGAAGGTTGCTTACGTAGGACAAAGCAAATAAATACGCACAGACATTTTCCGATTCATAAAACACTGCGTACCGGCGTAGGACGTTTCCCTTTTTATAAATCACAATCAACTTGAAATGCGAGCTTCACGTAACGCCCATATTTGCCTATAAATAGTCAAAGAAACGCCCCGTATTATAATCATTTTGACTGACTGCATGAAGGAGATCGCAGGAAATGACGACAGAACAGCTAAAAAAGACATCTCACACCGTGTCAGATTTTGGTTCTTTTGGGAAGGTGGAGATAAATCACATTGTTTTGTGGATGCAGTTTGAACCAGAGTAGCAGCATGGAGGTCGGATCGTCACCAAAACAGATAAATAAGTGGTCCGAAAAAGGTTAATGACAAAATACACATAGCCTTCCTCAGGCAGTGTGTCAGTGTGTTTGTGCCGGGGACAGGAGACCCCAGCTTCCATACCTCCTGTGTTTTACGGGCGACTTATCAAGTCTTAGCAAATGGCATAAAACATTATTAAACGTGATAGTATATAAAACCATGCTCGTATCTACAACCTATAGAAATGCAAAACGGCGTCAGTTTAGACGTAATTCTGTCCTCCTGCTTACCGCATCATTTATGAGAAAACATTTCATAACATTAAGACAACACATTCGAGGTGGTTTTAAATAACATATCCGTATTTATTTATTTCTCCAAGTTATGTTTTTGTGTGCACTGAGGAGTCTCAAACAGGCGTTTGTTTAATCATTTTAAGATTGGCTTTAATCAATGTTTGAAAATGAATTCTTCATATATGATACATGAGAGGTAACATTTTATTTATGGTATTATTTCCACACATTTCTCTCCATTCTTCCTTCTGCCAACGGTGTCGCATTTTCTCGTCTCTCCCGTTTTTGTGCATGGGTCATGAGTCATGGGTCAGAGCGCCATCTTTTGAACGTACGCACCGTTTATAAATGAGGCCCCTGGGTATTTGCAGGCATGTTTCTTTTGGCATTTCCAAGAACTTTTATAACTTTTTAAGAATTTAGTATGACATTTAATTCAAATAAACACAAGTTTGGAACTGTTTTAATTTCCATCTTAGATTACAAGATATTATTTATAGAAGTTATTACTCTTAGGTCTTTAAAGGAAGTCTGTTATTTTCTTGGATTTATTTACCTTATTTGGTTTTCTCTTTTTGTAAGGAACACTGGTGTCTGTTTTTATAAAAGTAGGAGTCCGTTTATCTCATATCTACCAGATAAATTGTGTCCATTTCACAGAAGTGGCTTCTCCTCCAGGGTCTTTTAATGTTTGTTGGAAACCTTTTCAAATATTTGTTTGAATTTAGTCCGCATTTAAAATGGAAAGAGGAACTAATTGTCACACAGATTTGACTCAGTTATCTACTTTTGGAGCCGTCCCAAATCGTTGTAATTTCATGGAACTTCATGCACTATGACTTTGGTGTATAAATGTGCAACCCTAGCCGCACCACAAACAATAATTAATTTCACCGTTAACCTCTTGTTCTTGTCTCTGTGTAGGAGACCCACCAGTTAAAGCTGCTGCGGACCCTTGAGGGTCACGCGTACGGCGTCTCCTACTTAGCCTGGAGTCCGGACGACATGTACCTGATCGCCTGTGGACCTGACGACTGCTCCGAGCTGTGGCTCTGGAACGTTCAGGTAACATTTCCCCTTCGTTTCACTCCCCACAGTGCATGATCCTATACTTGTGATACCTCTTAGCCAACCGTGTTTCCCTACTCCAGCTCCGGACATTTTTCAGTGCACTAAAGCATGGATGTCAAAGGCTCGAGCGGTCTAATTTAAATTCAGTAAACAAGCGGAACTTAAGCCTCCCATAGATACTCTGTAGGCTGTGTGTACTCAATGACCTTCCCCTCCCCTTTACTTTGCTTTCATCCACCCCTCCCCCGCTCCTACTTAATGTTTTTTCTTGCCGTCTCCCTTCCCCCCCCATATTTCTCTCCTCTTCTGTTTTTCCCACTATCTCTGACAATCCCCTCGATGAGCAGACGGGGGAGCTGCGGACCAAAATGTCCCAGTCCCATGAAGACAGTCTGACCAGTGTGGCGTGGAACCCCGACGGCAAGCGCTTCGTCACCGGAGGGCAGAGGGGGCAGTTTTATCAGTGTGTAAGTGACTGACTTGTTTACCTGAACAGTTTGATGTGTTTGGACCAGTAAATCTGCTCCTATGTTATCTGTCCGTTTTGCTTTCAAGAATTAGATCACAAATTGAGATATTGTAAATATACAGTATACACATCAACAGTAAATATACTTTCTTTTTTTTTCTATAGAAAAAAACAATATAAAATATAAAGAGTTATGGATCCTCTCTGTATTTAATCAATGCTGGAAGCAGGTGAGGGCGTCAAAAAAAGGGCTAGTCACTGTATGTGAGTCTTACATATTTATATATATATATTGCTGCTCAAGTGTTGTGCTGACCTTAAGCAGACCACTTCAAGATAATTAGATATTTCTGTGTATTGATTTTTCTAGCCATGAACCTGATGAACCCATCAAAATCTTTATTTTCTATCATATTTAGTTGCCTGTGTGTTGTGCATGACCAGGTCTATGTGTAGTTAATAAAGTCTGTCAATATCAGTAAGCTTGAAATGAACATTTGGACCTGTTCCACCCTCATTTAAGAAGCTGGCAAACTGCGAAAAGCAATAAGATCATCTACCAGATTAAATAGGGAGGCCATACTGTGTCCGTGTCTTCATCTCCCTGTTGAGAATGAGTTTTGAAGTCGGTGCTTTCTGTTTTCAGGACCTGGACGGTAACTTGCTGGACTCCTGGGAGGGCGTCAGAGTGCAGTGCTTGTGGTGCCTGGGCGACGGCAGAGCAGTGCTGGCCTCCGACACACACCAACGTATCCGGGGGTACAACTTCGAGGACCTTACAGACAGAAACATGTATGTGGCAGCCCTTCTATTTCCTTTTCTGTGGTATATCTATATGGTTCAATTAGAAGTCGAAAATACAACATGTTGCTAATGAATGCTAGCAAATAGAGGTAAGGCAAAAATTAAGGTTTTTCTTTAAATACAAACAATTGATGTCATCGTTCAAACTACTGACAAGAAACTATCCCAAAAACACATTTAGGTGCTTATTTTACTTCTCTTTGTGTATTTGTGTCTGTATATTTCTCCAAAGAACACCAAAAACTAGATCATGTCTCAATTGCACATTTAAACATAACACTTCAGAAAACTTCTATTACATCCCAGTATTTATATTAATAATATTATGATTTATATTTATTTTAAGGTAAGAAACCAGCTCTGGACATTTCTTGGTGATTCTTATTAGTGTTTATCCTATTACTCTGTCGTGTCTTTCAAAATGTATGTCATTATATTCTGATGGTTTTGTTATGGTTGTTGACAGTATGTTCTGATGAGAGGTATTCAAATGTCCCCCTGTGCAAATATTAAACCCATTGAAATAAAATATGTCAACAAAAAGTTTATCCAAATTGGCACAGATTCAATAAGATAATACTTCTTTACGTAAGAAATCAACTGGGGAAGTTTCCTGATGATATGTATTGGTTACATATTAATTTACCTTATTCATCTTTAGTGTCTCCTTCATTGTCCTACACATTTAGTATACTTCCATTATTTAATAAGATGTCTGACTGCTTGTGCCTTGTTTACATGTCCTTCACAGAGTCCAGGAGGACCACCCTATCATGTCTTTTACTGTTTCAAAGAACGGAAGATTAGCTTTGTTAAATGTAGCAACTCAGGTAAGCTTTCTGACCAACTCTGCCATCACTAATATCGGTTTATTCGCTACTAAAGCGCACTTTTCTGCAAAACACAATGCAAGACGTTTCAGCACTTAAAGGCTATTCTTTCTTCGACAACGTTTTCATAGGGAGTGCACCTGTGGGACCTTCAGGACCGGGTGCTGGTGAGAAAATACCAAGGTGTGACCCAGGGCTTCTACACTATCCACTCCTGCTTTGGAGGACACAACGAAGACTTCATTGCCAGTGGCAGCGAAGGTAGAGTCACAGTAATAACACCATAACTGTTGATTTGTAGACTATATTACCATATTTTCCTTCTGTGGACTTTTGAAGAGTCAAGAATCTTGCGTCCTCTTAAATATTGTTTATGTTTTCCGTAACATTATCCATGTGTTCTCACAATATCTCCACTGCCACTGGTTTTATTTCCTTTAAATCTCTTCTCCACAGACCACAAAGTGTACATCTGGCACCGACGAGGTGAACTTCCCATCGCTGAGCTAACGGGTCACACGCGCACCGTTAACTGTGTGAGCTGGAACCCGGTCATCCCGGGACTCTTGGCGTCCGCCTCTGATGACGGCACAGTGCGCGTCTGGGGCCCTGCGCCCTTCCTCGACTCACAAGAGGCGGACGGGCTCAACGGTAAATGCCCAATCTGGTTTCCCCATAGTGCAATCACAAGACTATTCACTTAAACACTCAAACTTGAGTTAGGAGAGATTTTGCACTTTCTGTTGTGTTAGATATTCTGGAATTCACAACTTGTTATACGTCTTTATTTACCCAATCTCTTTTCCTTTCTTCTCAGAAAACTGCAGTAACATGGACAGTTGATGGTCACTTACGGAGCAGATGACATCTCTCTCTGATCACAATCCAAGAACCCAACAATAAAACGAAATCGGGCAAATAAAATCCAACACCAAACTGAAGAAAGAGGAGAATAACAAACAAGAAAAAAACACCCAAGAGAAAAAAAAAGGAAAACAGAAGAGAGAAAAATGTGTCTCCTGACTGGCCGTTGTCTCCCAAAAAACGGTGGAGGTGATGACGGACAATTTCAGGTCCTCGTCCAAAAACCTGACCCAGAGGAAAACCAGCGGGGATACGGCAGCCATCCACTGGTGATCTGTAACGGCTGTTCCTCCTTCAAAAGTTCCCCCCCCCCCCCCCCCCCCCCAAATCTCGACTCATGGTCCCTGGACATGACGAGCCCTCGCAGTGTTTTCCAGTAAACCCACCTCCACCTGGAGCTCGGAGCACATCAAGTCCCCATGATGCGTCCAGACAGACTTCGCAGACCAGCCGTCTATCATTGGACTACATCTGCCTGTTTGTCTCTCACATTACCTGTATAATGTCTCCATCGATATGGGTGGGGTGTTTTTGGGTGGAAGATCCTGCATAAGGGGGGATATAGTGACTCTTCTGTATGTCTGTTTTCCAATCCCCCTACGCTCTTGCTATATTCTTCGCATTCGACTCGTTGGACAAAGGCTGAAAAATCCACCATAAGAAAAACACTCAACCAGCTGACAAAAGAACACACACAAAAAAAAAGGCTATGCTAAAAGTCGGAGTTTTTTTTATGATAGTCATAGCGTAATTCTCATTTAAAGAGGTGAATCTTAGTTCAAGTAGTGCCCGTGGAAAACTCCAGCGTGAGATTCCACTTTGTGTTTCTGGACATTAGGAAAACAAACTTTTTATTCCTTAATTTAACTTCTAACAAGGACAGCCCCCCCCCATCCCCCTCTGTTGAGCTAGCTACAGCACCACCATGTTACATCTGTCCAAGAGGAGATGGACGAAGGGATCCACAGGTCACATATCACCGCTGAGGTGGTGTTCCCACCTTGGGGACACATACTACCCCCTTTTTCTCCCAAGACATGCTTTCACATGTGGAATTCGGATTGCACCTTGGTGACTGCTGTCCCTCCTCGGTTTGAGCGTGTGAGAGTGAGTGAAGGCGATTATGCATGCACACATTAGTGTGAGACTTGACACTTGTGGGTGCAGGTTGTAGTTGCCGCGTTATTTTTTATTTTTTTTGTATGCTTGTTCAATTCACACCAGCAGAGAATTCTAACCCCCCCTCCCCTATGCTCCTAATCCCATAGTAAAATTGTAAAGAGCATTTTAAAATTCTAAGTTATCCAAAGCCCCATAGGGACCTCTATCTGTGGAACAAAAAATACTTGAGAGACATTTTGTAAAAAAGAAAAAAACACTTTTCTTTAATGCGGGGCTTTAATTTTTTACTTTAGAATTAGTTTTTCTCCTTACCACGTGGCATTCGAAAGGCACTGAGTTATTGGCAATCGACTCTGCGGTGAAAAAAGGTCATTTAAATAGTGAGACGTGTTTTTAAAAAAAAAGCTGTAAATCTGTCATGTTATTTGCAATGGGTCATTTCCTAGGAGAAGTTAATTATTATTATTGGACGAGTAGATAGAATGGCTTTAGAGAGAAGAGGCACCATGCAGAACCACTCTCTGAGCCCACATTGGAGAGTGCTGTGATCCTAATTTATCACACACACAGACACACACACTCACACACAACTGCCTTCCTGTTCATACAGTTGCACACAGACCTTCAGTATGTATGAAACCCCCCCCCACCCCCCTGCACTTTCAGTGGTCTTTTTTGCTCTACTGCAATGGCATAAATCCATAAGCTTCTCATAGCCTTATGGTCAACACACTTCGTTCCGATGGTTTAAAAGGTCGCATTAGCAAAGACTCAAAGCCTAACTGGAGATTGCTAAAGGATTTGAACCCTCACTACGCCTCTATGCACCCAAAAGCAGTGACTGATCATCTTATAGACGTTATAAAAAGGAAACCTCGCACATGTAAGACATGGCGTTTAAGAGAGAATTCAGCATTAACACCCCCTCCCTTTTTTTGCTCTCCAGCCAAGTTATTCAGTGGTCAGTGCACCATTCAAAGCTTTCTTCCTCCCTTTTTTCAGGGTTTGTAATGACTATTTGCTACAGACTGATATACAGTAAAACATGTTTAAAATCAGTGCTTTTCTGTCTGTTTTTATTGAACTTTTTTGTTACTTAAATTTTTTGTTCACATTATATCATTTTTTTTTTTTTTTTTGGTTGACCTCTATCCCTGTATGATCATATTAAAATATAACCAGACATTTGGAGTCCTCATTTATTTTGTGGTCTTCATAACCCCCCCTCCGTTATCTTTCTTTTATAATCTATGTTTTGTTCGTTCCTTTGTGTTCAGTTGCATTTATCCACCACTATTCTTACAAATGAATATGCACAGTAACACCCATGCCAGCTTTAGTGGGAGGAGTTTTTATTAGAAAGTGTGTTACCTACAATCAAATCAGGTTCAAACTTATCCACACCTCGCCTTTAAAGAGTTTCCTTCATGTGAAGTTCTAATTCATCGCATGTCTGTGTATTTGAGCGGAGCATCTCTCTTGGTGTGCCATTTTTGATGGATCTGACCCTCATCAAAGCCAAATCACTCGAGGCACGCTGGTGTTTTTTGTAGGTTTATGTGTGTCATGGTCTGAAATTCACAATTCCATCTTTATTTCCTGGATTGCAGAATGGACTCCTCTTCCATTCCCGACATTATTTCAGAAGACTTGAAGCAAATCGCGCACACTAAACCCCAACAAGAGTTTCCGTAAAGCCCATCATTCAAATGCTATGTCTGTATGCAACCTGGTGTCTACTCTTCTTTTGTCTGAGTTTACAGAAAAAAGTTGTTTTTGATTTAACTGTCTTATTTCAGGTGGTGGGGAGGGGCCGGGTGGGGGACACTAAGGGCTTACTGTAGCATCTTTCTTAGAGGAAATGGGCGATGTGTGGCTTTGCGTTCAATGTGTTATTTACAAAAGTGATTGTACTGTTTTGTATTGTTGTGTAGGAAATGTGTTATGTATGCATATTTTCAATAAAGCATTCAGGGTTTTGAAAAAAAGGCCCATGGAAGTTTGATGGGGCAGGAAATTGTGAAGGCCCCAAGAACAAAGTTTCAGACATGCAGAAAACCATCTCTCTCTCTTAAATACAGAAATCATGAATTAATGCTTTTGTCAAAGCATGTGTCCAAGGCTCCGAGAAAAAATTGATTTAATTTCTGTTAAAATTCTACTTTGTATTCAGTCATTTATTTCTAAATGTCTTGAAAGCATTTTCTGGAGCCAGCAAATCTGGTAAGAGGTAATCTATGATGCCATTAGGAATAACAAGAACATTTGCCAATAAAGTGATGTTATTTTGAGTAAGTCTTGTTGTTGGCCATGCATTACTACACAAAACATTAACTTTAGGAAGAAGTGGCAAAGGGCATGGGTGCTAGCAAGGGGTCACCAGTGACATTGTGCCACCTTGTGGTCAAAGTAAAAACAAAAATAAACTTACATACCAAACATACTTAGGCATAGCCTATAGTAAATTTACTGGAAATAAGAGACAATAGTTATATAATGAATGGATAAATAAAGGAATTGAACCCTGAACTAATAAAGCCAAAAAGGAAGACAAAAGTATTTGGCTATGTTACTTAAAAGTACAAAGGTGTTGGCATCGAAATGTACTTAAAGTATCTGAAGTAAAAGTACCATATGCAAAATGGTGTATTCAAATTGGATTCGATAACAGCACTTTATTTGAGAATAAAACAAAATTAAGATGTATTCTAACAGAGAAGTTAAAGTCCAAATGTGCACAATGCACGGCAAGAGGCCTATAGTCTACCAACAATAAATATTTTAAAAAGATGTGCATTTCAATACATATAATAGTGGGCATAATTGTTTTACTAACTTCAACTATTTTATATTCTGCTGCTATTCCCTTAACCTATAATTATAC
This sequence comes from Pseudochaenichthys georgianus, assembly GCF_902827115.2. Taxonomy (NCBI): domain Eukaryota; kingdom Metazoa; phylum Chordata; class Actinopteri; order Perciformes; family Channichthyidae; genus Pseudochaenichthys; species Pseudochaenichthys georgianus. The sequence continues at coordinate 19,040,726 of NC_047526.1, forward strand.
ATTTGTATAAGAGGATCATTTGACTCTTTAAAGAAGACAAACTAGTAGCTAAAGCTGTGTTGTTGTACACTCAGTAAAAATTACAATATTGTTTTTTAAAATGTAGAGGCAGAAGAATAGGGAAGCATAACATGAACATATTCAGCTTAGTATAAATACTTAAGTGCAATACTTGATTAAATGTACTTGTGCTAATACATACAGTATGATAGATGATTTTTTGTTTTTGTTTTGTTTGTCTGCCCTCCCTCCCAAATGTAAAGCGTCTTTGGGTTCAAGAAAAGCGCTATAGAAATAAAATGTATTGTTATTATTATTATTATTATTATTATTATTTATTATTATTATAGAAACCCTGCTAACATGCTAACATGGGTTTGTTGTTTAGCTACCTCTGAGTGGGAGGAGCGTACGGCTGACGTCAATCTGACCCGCCCCCTCCGCTGTCTCCCTTCGCCTCCCCGTCTAGTCCAGTGTCTCAAAGCCGAGAACGGAGCACCAACGAGGGGGTCTAGCTGGCTGTCAACCGAGCTCCTACGGCAGTCATGGCGGCGCCGTTAGCCCACTTCGATGAGGATTGGCAGGATTTCAATGAGTTCAAGCCGGCCTCAGCGTCCGCCGAGCAGCTGGACCAGCTGAACTCCAACGTGGGCGAGCCGTCGGGCCTAGACGATTTCTCAGACCTGGACAACAGTTTCTCCGGGGAGATCTGCAGCTTCAAATCGATGGAGGACCTGGTCCAAGACTTCGACGAGAAGCTGACAGTGTGTTTCCGAAACTACAACACAGCGACGGAAAACATAGCGCCCATTAAACCCATCACAGAGGATAACTACCTGAAAGACGACGAGTGAGTGTTTGTTTTACGTGGGGTTTAATATTTACGTTAACTTTTAATCTCTAGCTAGCCATGTTAGCATCAGCAGGCTCACATAGCGTTGATGGGACTCCTGTTAGCTTAGCTGCAATCAGTGCCGTCCAAAGTTTGGTCAACGACCTAGAGCTTGTTTTCGATGCGATAATACACTTTTCTGACGTGTCATACTAACTAAGACAGTTGCTTTTAAGTTGAAATCCACAACTGGAGAAGCAGCAATAGGGTACAAATGTATTAAGGCATTTTAACTGATCGGTCATTTAGGGGATGTCCTGCCACGTTACCAGCCATTGATTTGATGCTAGATAGATTCATATTAACTATAAACCTGGTCAACAAAGCATATATTAAGTGAATTGCTTTTGTCACCTGCTCACTGTTTATCATGTAATCAAATCACCTTAATCATATGAAACGAATACTTTAGACTTGAGTTTCAGGACCACCTCCCCTCCATTTCTCTTACTGCAAACAATGTATCATGTTATTTCATCATACATGTATTTGTTACTGTCTGAGAGGTTCCACTGTCAGCAGCAGCCCTTGTTATCTCAGTATGAAGTCCTCAGTAGGAGTTAGATCTCATAGATGCTCAAATGTCACAACTACACACTCACAATGACAACATGTTATTACTTCCCAGCAGCTAGTCACACCAATCCCACACCAGCAGGGCTGCACTGTGTCTACAGAGCTGTGTGGGCTGCACAGATCTCCCTCTATTCTGCCTTCGTCTGCATATTATATTGCAACATTCTCATACAGTTATTTCACATAATGTATTTTCCTACTAAAAGGGAAGTCATGCATGCAAATGGCTGTTCAAATGTGACACGAATACAGGATCTTTCTCAACTACAATTTGAATATCAAGTTTGGGACTCTATCACCGTAGACAGAAACATGACTATCATCATTTAGTGAGAACTTTGCTTACATGTCCTTTAAATTAACTGGGATGAAAAGCAGTGTAAGATTTAGACAACATAATGATGGCACAAGCCAACTTATTATCACGTGATCATAAAAAAGTAACCGTTTTGAGCTGTTTTTTTTATATTAAGTGATAGAAAATGCATATATTTTGATAATCGATTCATTATTTCAGTCATCTTTCTAGCAGAAATTACACATATTTTGTTTTGAATATCTATGGATCTCCTTTGTTAACATTCACACCAAGGGGGGGAATGTTTCACTATTTTTTAGTACAAATTAAATGAATATTATAACCCCCTGATTATTTTTACAATTGGTCTTTTAAATCAGCCTTGGTGACATCATCCGGTTGCTTGTTGTTTTTTGAAACAACTCCTTGGCTTGACAAAGAAAGCAGCATGTCGTTCATACATTTTAGTTATTTTTGCTTGAAAAGTAATCTTAAAAATCATATCTATTATCAAAAAGGTTTTCTGGTTAATCAAGTAATCCTTTTATGTATCGTGTAAGTGATTTCAAAGCTTGTAATAGAGAAATATATAGCCTGTTGTGTAACAGATATCAGCGGGTCACTCAACGAACACTGGCTTTTTCCTTAGGACATTTTGAAACTTAACTGCAACTTTGCCGAACATTATGCACCGTGACATAAATACAGTAGTGGAGAGCTTCTCTCAGCAAAGAGCTGTGTCAGTCTCGCTTTAAATGTTTAGGGGGATGAAGGAGTGCTGGACGGACAAAGGAAGAAAGAAGCATTGAGCGCTGTTGTCGCTAGAGAGACAGAGGAAGGAAAGGGACTAGAATAATTGGACAGGAGCCCGGTGAAGCCCAAAGAGCAGCGCCAAGCTCTGCGAGAGTCTTTTCTGGATCACTGCACTTTTTCAGGAGATGCCCGGGCGCTTAATAAGTGTTCCAGAAAGACTGAGGAAGAGACGAGCAACGGGGATGACAAGGAGAAAATGTGGGTGGGTTTGAGAGACAGTTGTGTTTGCATTTCAAAGCCAAGTCGTGCATGTGGAGTGTCTGAGATAACACAGCATCCACACAAGTATATCCGAGCAAGTAATTCAAACAAATTGGCAGCATTTGAAGTAGAGACATGAAAATGGAGAATGACCTTGTTTCTGGATGTAAACGCTCTCGGTGAAAGGGAAGCTTATCGTGTATTTGGCCGACACAGGGTCATCGCTTGAGGTACAAAAAACATTTCCTGCCAGCCTTTGCCCTATTTAGAACCACCCCCCCACTCCCCAAGCTGTGCAGGAACACTTCAGGGGGAATAATGCGAGTTATGTAAATACTATGACGATGCAAAGCCACTGTGACACATTGGATCACAGCATCCATCCTCATTCTGCTCGTAGCAGTCAGGGCCAGCGATTAAACTGAGTATGGGGGCTTTTCATTTCTATACAACTTACATGTTTCTGTCAGAGAAGTTGAAAACATGCACAATGTCACAATTGTTAGGTTTGTTTCTAAAGGAGACCACACGAAGGGGCAGATTTATTGAATAAAGCTTTATTTATATGGAACTTTTCATACAGGCAGATCAAAGTGCTACACAAAATGGCACGGATCGCAAATTAAAACAAAGAAACATGAAATTCCCCTCAGATCAGATGTTAAGACCTTTTTGAAAACATGCAGCATAGCAACATAAAATAGTATTTTAACAGGGTTAAGACACACGGATGTAAAATGTATTATAATAAAATAGATCATGATCCCTCATTGAAATGAATCGATACGACAAAATATAAAAACCTATGAAACGGATCAAATAAACATATACACAATAAAATGTAATGATACCAACTTAAAAAGATAGTTCTCTAATACAACTGTTATACAAGATAAGTAAAAACCTTAAAAATGAATAAAACAATATCAAATTAAGTAAAGAATAGAAGACTATTTAAAAGTGGGGTGTTAATTAAAAAAGATGTGTCATTTAATAATGTCCACTAGGATGTAAAATGAGTGACTCGGTGAGATATGTGGGTGCCAAACCATTATGGCTTTTATTAACCAGTAAAATAATTAAAACATCTATTCTAAAAGAAACTGGGAGCCAATGTAGTGCAGCGAAAACAGGATTAAGCCTTTATTAAAGCATATGTCGGGTTAAATGTGTAGAGCTTAACATCAACTGGATGATTTTCCTTTCATCTTTGATCCCTTAAATCTGGTAAGCAGTATTTCTTTTAAGGAAGATGAAGGATCAACAGTAAACATGTTTGTTTTACACTCTTGGCGCCACCATCTGCTCTGATAGCTTCTCTGCCAGTGTGCATGTACTGCAAACTATCACTAGTCTGTGTGGTGGTGACACGGTTTCTACATCAGCCAATTCTACTTGCTAAACGACTGTAATGATGTAAAACACGGCTCTGACAGAACGTATCCCATATGGATTACCGACAAACGCAGCTGACCTTTTGCTCTGAGGTCGGATCTACCGTATTTGCGTCAATCTCTCTCACCAGGGGAATGTTTACCGGGGAGAAGATGTCGTGTGATGAATGAGTTGTTACATTCGTCAGTGGTTTCAGGCGTCACACTCAGTGAAGTGGTGAGGGGGCGGTCAGAGAGCTGCCTAGTAATGCTGTGTCACAGTAGAATAGAGAAGGAAACGGGGTTTGTCTTATTTACTGAGTTAGAACCTCTTATTTTCCACCTTTCACTTCTTGTACTGTTTACTCTTCTCCTCTCCTAGTAGTTCCAAAACTCAGTGGCATCGCTCCGAGCACTTTAGTTACTTACTGATCTGGGGAAATGGGCTTTTAGTTATGCAGCTCCATTTGCTTAAAACCAGCTGCAGGAGGAACTGAAACTCAGGGAGCTGGTCCTTACGAGATTTAAAGTGGACCTATCATGCTATATTTGAATAATATATTGTAGGGCCATACCTATATAAAACATGTCTGTGATTTTTTTCTTTTTTTAAATACCAAACAGATCATGCATTTTAGCCATGCCTCATTTCGCTCTATTTGCTCTATTCCAGCCCTGTCTTCACAAGGGCTGATTCTGTGGCAAATGAGCTGCAGCTGACCTCGCCGCCCTGCAAAGGAGGGGGGCGAGGCGCGAGCGTCATGTTACCATGCTGTTACCATGCAACCTCTCATTCCCCTGATAGGTGGAGAGTTGCCCATATAGGCGGAGCTCCTTGTTTCTGACGTCAGAGATATTTCAAATCTGGATCAGTCTGTATCAGATCCGTTGCAGCCCCGTTTTTTTAGATTTGGGTATGGAGGAAAAGATAGAGGGTTGTGTTTTCTGACACTTGGTGAGTTCCCTGACACACCGGGGACACGTGTATAAAAGACGTACAAAAGTGCATTTTGCATGATAGGTCCCCTTTAAAGTGCATCTTAGTGACCGGGAAGCAGGCAGCTCTGTGTAATCTCAATGAGACTTCTGGTTAAATAAATACAAAAACAAATCCATGAGATCATGAACCCCTCTTTCTTTCCTCCAGGGTGTGGAACGCTCTGACAGATAATTATGGCAACGTGATGGCGGTGGACTGGAAGACATCACACACTCGCTCACTACACCTGCCCACCCTCAACATCACTGAGCACGAGGTAACGCACACACACACACACACACACACACACACACACACACACACACACACACACACACACACACACACACACACACACACACACACACACACACACACACACACACACACACACACACACACACACACACACACACACACACACACACACACACACACAGTCCCTCAGTGTGTCACAGCAGAAGCTTGCATTCGCACTGACTGCTCATTTGAGTCCACGTTAATACTTAATAATTAGTGCTGTCAAAATTATCGCGTTAACGGCGGTAATACATTTTTTGAATTAATTGCGTTAAAATATTTAACGCATTTAACGCATGTGCAGAATGGCCCGCCCCATACGTGCCACCAGTGGCAGCGCCAGGGTATGGCTGGGGTAGGTTACACCCATACCAAGAAATGGCTTAGCCCCACCTTGAGACATGATGTTAAAGTAAGCAAAATAAAGTCTGCCAACTCGCGCGGAGTAAATTGCACAGACAGCAGGTAGTAAGATTCAGGGTTCGTACGGGTGCTTGAAATCCTTGAAAATGCTTGAAATTTGACGTGCTGTTTTCAAGGTTGGGAAAGTGCTTGAATTTTCGGAATGGTGCTTGAAATTGAGATAAAGTGCTTGAAAATGTAAATGCTTTACTTTTACAAAAAATTGCTGTCTGACTGAATAGTTCGCTTTTTAAATTAAAAGAAAAGAATTGCTTTGCTTCTACATAAAACAGCTCCGCTGCGGCCTTCCCGCGCTATGCGCGCGACCTGCAAGTGTTTGTGTTACGTGTGACCAGGGGGGTATACTGCGAAGCAGGATTTTCGCTTAGCCGGCTAAATTCAGGGAAAACTCCGGCTTTCCGGTCATCCGAAGCTGGTTCTCTTTTTAGCAGGCTAGATCTCCATGGTAATATATGCTAAGCAGCTAACCTGGTCGGGACCAGGTTAGGTTGCAGGCTAAGAGCTCAACTCAGTGAAAGCACTGCCTGCTGACCAATCAGAGCTCAGTGTGTGGAGTTTAAAGCGATCAAGTCATATTACAGGAGAAAGGAAATACAGAAAAGCTGCCGTTGCAGGAAAGACGGCCGGCAAAAATCACCGACTGTGTGAACGTGAACATGAATAGAATATCACCTCCATCTTCAGAGCAATCTGACTATTATAACATTAGCGTTAAGAAAGCTTACTTAAATATCGGCCACAACATAAGTAACCGGATCAGAGTACATTAAGTACAGTCCGCGGCATATCACTTCATAATGTATCACATATCTCCTTATCTGAGTCAGCTGAGCCGTATCTGGCCGTGCAACACTCACATACTGTATGCAGAAGTATTATTTTAAGCAACACATTAAGTTGACGAAACACTCGAGACAAATGTAATTAAAGTCAGATCGTGTCTTAGACGGGGCAGTGATATCATAAACCTGTTAATGTACGCATTCAAACACTTTTTCTGTTACCAGATGTATTCACCTTGCAGGTGCAGCTCTGTGGCTTTGATCCTGGATAAAGTGTTTAAGTCATGGATGTTTAAAGTTTAACTTCTTCATTTTTGACTAGTATTAAAGTTCACTTTTCATTCAGGAAGTATGACGCTGCGCTGTCAGTGCGCTTCTCCGTGTTTGTGATTGGTCGATTGCTCCAAATACCACCCCTTTCATGTGAACGCGCACCTAACTAGATCCACTTGATAACCAGCGTCGTAGTACAGTTTAGCGAGAGCGCGTATGTTTTGGATTAGGCCAACCGGCTAACTCAAACATATCCAGGTTAGGTTGAACCAGCTTCGTAGTACAGGCCCCTGGGCATTCTGATGAGAGTGATAGATGACAGTGTGCCAGGAGGTTGCCGTTTCAACGAGCGTTGGCTAGCAGAAGACCAATACAAGCCATGGCTAAGACGAGGGTCAAGCCCACGAGTAGCCTCCTGCAAAGTTTGCAAAAATAACGATGCGAGAGTCTGTGCTGACGAGCAACATGAAAGGTACGCCGTAGAAGAGCATTTTAGATTAGGCTAACGTTGCATGTTACGTTTGTTTAAGCTAACGTTAGCGAGCTGAATAGCGAACTCCATGAGGGATAATAATAATTGCAGGGGACAATCATTTCAGAGGAGCGTACCTATGTTATGTTCGTTACAGTCGCCATCGTGTGGTGTTCAGAGGATGAAGTACTCACTGCATTTCGTGTTATAGTCATGAAATGTAATCTATTGATTCGACACAGAGCGATTTTGAAAGCAATGTATTTCTACTGGTAGTATGTTTCGTGCCTAAACCAAATGTGACTTGCTCTATCGAAATCAGTCACATTGACCCGAAGACACATTTTCGTTTGTATTACTGGTCTGGGGGAAGCTCGCGAGTGTGTTTGTGTATTTTTGCGTTTGTGTACCAGGGAAACACTCACAAGAAACACCGGCTGTTGTTATGCTTGCTGTGACGTTACATTAGTCCGTTCTCTGCTTGTAATCATGCCGAAGCTTCAAAGTTGTATTTATCATCTGAATTTGCCGAAACAAGTTTAATATTTTGAAAGCCAATACTTTGTTTATTTGAAAACAGATGAAAACAAACTGTCTTTTATATACAATTGAAATATTATACAAGTAAAACTACATTTTGTTGTAATCCCATGTAATTGTAGAATGAACACAGTCTTCCTTTGAAGATGTATAAGTCAGGTGTCTTGAGTAGTCAGAATTACCTACAAATCATTGGACACATTTGTAAATATTATTTTCCACTTGTTACCATTGTGAGTCTATTTTTATGCAGCTCTGCGTGATTTTGTGGCTACAATTCAGGCTAATACACTACCAGAGGTGGATAAGTACTCAGATGTTGTACTTGAGTAAAAGTACAAGTACTCAGATCTTGTACTTGAGTAAAAGTAGAAGTACTCAGATACTGTAGTGAAATTATAAGTACTCAGATCTTGTACTTAGTAAAAGTAGAAGTACTCAGATCTTGTACTTAGTAAAAGTAGAAGTACTCAGATCTTGTACTTGAGTAAAAGTACTCAGATCGTGTACTTGAGTAAAAGTAGAAGTACTCAGATCTTGTACTTAGTAAAAGTAGAAGTACTCAGATCTTGTACTTAGTAAAAGTAGAAGTACCAGAGTGTAGGAATACTCTGTTACAGTAAAAGTCCTGCATTCAAAATGTTCCTCAAGTGAAAATAGAAAAGTATTCTCATCTAAATATAGTGAAAGTAGCGACACTAAAAGTAGTCGTTGTGCAGATTGGTCCATTTCAGAATAATATATATGATATGTTTTATAATGATTGATCATGAAAGTGTTCTCAGAGCTGGTAAAGGTGCAGCTAGTCTGAATGAATTTGTATACTGCAGGGGAGCTTGTGACTTTACTCCAGGTGGAACTAAAGTCTGATTTAACACTTGGTTATATTTCACATCATTCATCCACATCTGTGAAGTAACTAAAGGTGTTAAATACATGTAGTGCAGTAGAAGTACACCATGTACCTCGGAACTGTAGTGGAGTAGAAGTACACCATGTACCTCTGAACTGTTGTGCAGTAGAAGTACACCATGTACCTCTGAACTGTAGAGGAGTAGAAGTACACCATGTACCTCTGAACTGTAGAGAAGTAGAAGTACACCATGTACCTCTGAACTGTAGTGGAGTAGAAGTACACCATGTACCTCTGAACTGCAGTGGAGTAGAAGTACACCATGTACCTCTGACTTGCGTTCACTACCAACCTAAAAGTACCTCAACAATTAATCAATAATGTATTGAAAAGTTATTTGGCTGATTGTTGTATATTGGCTCAGCCAGGTTATATGGGAGGCCCAGTCTACGTACAGATCACTAATTTTGAAATATTAAACTTAGTTTTCTTTTCTTTAATTTTTCATCCTCGTGTAGAATGCTATCACGAAACACACATTTGGTTGTTTATAGCATAAAGAACATCTGATTTAATGTGAGGTAGGGAAATAATCATTTGAGTATGTGTATATAAATATGTAATTTACAACAGCTGTAAGATGCTTGAAAAGCTGGAAAATGCACCTTGAAAATGCTTGAAAAGTGCTTGAATTTGACTTTTGAAAAGGTGTAAGAACCCTGAAGATTGATTTCAGTAGCCACGGTTTTGAAAACTTTTGTCACGTAGTGATCGTCTTCTCAATAGAACATCTTTGATAACGGCGTCGTGTTGTTGCAGGAAGTCCCGACGGAGAATACTTTTGCTGTAGTACAGGGCAGAGCGAGCCATATAATAGTAATAATATGGCTCTGGTACAGAGGTGAACATAACTGGTACGCAGGTTATGTGCGTAATCTGAAATGCGTACCGTCACTTGTGTCACAAAGCGCATTTGCGTACCGACGTACTTGTGAAGCTTTTCCAGAAGGCGGTTAGATCACCGGACGACAGAGTCTGTCTCCGTGTGCACAGACAGCGCTGCTGTTAACGTCGGTCTGTACAACGGAATTGTGCCAAAACTACGCCAACCGGCTGCGTAGGGAGACTCTCCCCCCCTTCACTGGAGAACTGCGCTAAAACAGCTGATCACAACATTCACACTCTGTGGTCACGAAGTACTCCACTAGCGCCCCCCCCCTCTGTCGACTTTCCTTAAGTACTCCCCCGTTGATTGAAATCAACACGTAATGAATTAAGACCCCATGGTTTGATGATTGATAGGTGTGTGGGTTGTCTTTCATTTTGACACGCAGAAAAATGTTATAATAAACATAGATACTGTATGTTAAATGGATATATCCGCCTTCTTTCATTTATCTTTCCATTCCCACAACAATATACATAAATAAATGGCATATTTTGGACATAGTTCGAATGGTGATTAATCATGATTAATTAATTTTTAAGCTGTGATTAATCTGATTAAAAATTGTAATCGTTTGACAGCCCTATTAATAATATATATGTTATTATGCTTTGAGTTTATTAACATTATATTTTACAACAACCAGCCTGAAGTTGTTCTCCTCCTTTTATATTAATTCACTTGTTCCAATCAGGTAGGCAAGCTTATGAAACATGCAATAATTAAGATCAGAATATAGGATGGAATGAAGGTATTAAAAAGTGCCAGAGGCCACCAAATTAGTCTTTTACGTCCAAATGTTCATCCTTGTGAATCCCTGACGCAGTAATTGCCAGTAAACCAGCTACATTTCCATAATCCTGCACTGTTCCTGAACCTCGCAGAAGAAGAGACTTACTTGTAATCAGTTTGCTTCAATCTGCTTAACCACCTGTTTGTTGTCTCATCCAATTCCCACTCACTTTCGGTCCCTCCCTCTCAAATCCCTCCACTGCCTCCCCCATCTCCCATCGAACAGAAGTTGGACAACCAGTCTCTGGACCTGTCTGACGACGAGGAGCTCAGGGAGCAGATGGACATGCACTCCATCATCGTCTCCTGCATCAGCGACGAGCCGCTCTACACGGCCGAACAGGTGACTTGACACACAATAATCACACTTCAAAACCACACGACTCCAGTGTTTTTAAAGGTCCCCTATCATGCAAAATGCACTTTAGATGTCAGAAAACAAAACCCTCTCTTTTCCTCAATACCCAAATCTAAAAGAACGGGGGTACAACAGAGCTGATCCAGATTTGCTGCGGTCATGAAGATGTTACTTTTTTTTTTATATAAATCTACAGACCCAGAATCAGCACTTCTCTAACAGGGCTGAAATGGAGGGATATGAGGCATGGCTAGAACGGTGATCTGTTTGGTATTTTTAAGCAAATCACTTCATAGACATATTTTTTAATATATCTGAGACCTATAATACAGTGGGGCAAATAAGTATTTAGTCAGCCACCAATTGTGCAAGTTCTCCCACTTAAAAAGATGAGAGGCCTATAATTTTCATCCTAGGTATACCTCAACTATGAGAGACAAAATGAGAAGAAAAAAATTCCAGGAAATCACATTGTCTGATTTTTAAAGAATTTATTTGCAAATTATGGTGGAAAATAAGTATTTGGTCAATAACAAAAGTTCATCTCAATACTTTGTTATATACCCTTTGTTTGCAATGACAGAGGTCAAACGTTTTCTGTAAGTCTTCACAAGGTTTTCACACACTGTTGCTGGTATTTTGGCCCATTCCTCCATGCAGATCTCCTCTAGAGCAGTGATGTTTTGCGGCTGTCGCTGGGCAACACGGACTTTCAACTCCCTCCAAAGGTTTTCTATGGGGTTGAGATCTGGAGACTGGCTAGGCCACTCCAGGACCTTGAAATGCTTCTTACGAAGCCACTCCTTTGTTGCCCGGGCGGTGTGTTTGGGATCATTGTCATGCTGAAAGACCCAGCCACGTTTCATCTTCAATGCCCATGCTGATGGAAGGAGGTTGTCACTCAAAATCTCACGATACATGGCCCCATTCATTCTTTCCTTTACACGGATCAGTCGTCCTGGTCCCTTTGCAGAAAAACAGCCCCAAAGCATGATGTTTCCACCCCCATGTTTCACAGTAGGTATGGTGTTCTTTGGATGCAACTCAGCATTCTTTCTCCTCCAAACACGTCTAGTTGAGTTTTTACCAAAAAGTTCTATTTTGGTTTCATCTGACCATATGACATTCTCCCAATACTCTGCTGGATCATCTAAATGTTCTCTCGCAAACTTCAGACGGGCCTGGACATGTACTGGCCTAAGCAGGGGGACACGTCTGGCACTGCAGGATTTGAGTCCCTGGCGGGGTAGTGTGTTACTGATGGTAGCCTTTGTTACTTTGGTCCCAGCTCTCTGCAGGTCATGGACTAGGTCCCCCCGTGTGGTTCTGGGAATTTTGCTCACCGTTCTTGTGATCATTTTGACCCCACGGGGTGAGATCTTGCGTGGAGCCCCAGATCGAGGGAGATTATCAGTGGTCTTGTATGTCTTCCATTTTCTAATAATTGCTCCCACAGTTGATTTCTTCACACCAAGCTGCTTACCTATTGCAGATTCAGTCTTCCCAGCCTGGTGCAGGTCTACAATTTTGTTTCTGGTGTCCTTTGACAGCTCTTTGGTCTTGGCCATAGTGGAGTTTGGAGTGTGACTGTTTGAGGTTGTGGACAGGTGTCTTTTATACTGATAACGAGTTCAAACAGGTGCCATTAATACAGTTAACGAGTGGAGGACAGAGGAGACTCTTAAAGAAGAAGTTACAGGTCTGTGAGAGCCAGAAATCACAATTGGTGGCTGACTAAATACTTTTTTGCCCCACTGTATATGCCTAAAAATAGTATATTAGGAGACCTTTAAAACCACTAAAATTACCTTCTTTTTTGTAATGCTGCTGTCCCCTTTTTAATTAGAAAACTATTGTATTATATTTATACAGTGGGAAACAGTGAGATTTTAAAATGATGACGCACACACACATCCAGCGCACTTATTTGGTTAAATCAATCACAATGTTTCTTACCGGGATTTGTCTTGGCCAGGTCATTTGACCCCTTTCTGTACGACCACAAACAGCCTTGACTACCAGTGTACACAAACATTAGATTTGGCGAGATATGCAGGTCACACTGGAACATCCTTAAAAAACACACAACACAGTTTCAAGCTGTGAACTGCTCCTAGTAAATGACAATCCCCCATCCTCTCTTTCCATACATAAGACCAACACTAAATAAAACACAGACACACTAATTCACACATTAAAGTTAAATATCTAACATGTGTTGTTAAGGTGATAGAGGAGATCGAGGAGATGATGCAGGAGTCTCCGGACCCAGAGGACGATGAGAGCCCCTCCCAGTCCGACCTCTCCATGCTCTCTCAGGACTTCCACTGCCTGAAGCGCTCTGGCTCCAACACCAGCTACGAGGACCGTGAGTGCCCCCGCCGCGTTGATCTTCGATAAGAAAATAAAGCTTGTTGTCCTCTCAGCTGTGCTTTTTAACACTCAGCTGCCATTTCACTGTATTCTAAATCACTCAGTGAAGTGTAATGGGTCGCACTATCTGGAACACGAAGAAACAGCCACACACACATTCTTACGTAACGTGTAACAAAAGCAAACGGACAGCAATTAGGTTATTTCTACTTGTTATATAATCAACAGCGTTTATTTGGCTTGAAAAACTATTTCTGATGCCAGACAGTTCTAGGTGGAGCAGCTGCACCCTCAAGGCTATAGATTTAGTTTCAGATATCTGCATAATTGAACTACAATATGTTATGTGTTAACTAATCAGACGGCGCATAATCAGTATCATTAAGTGCATTCACGATATTTACACTGAGCTGATTACATCTGCCTGGAGTGACTTACCCTCCAGCCCCCCAATTTGCACCATTTATCATAGACAGCAAATGCAAAAAAACGAAATTATTATTATTGAGGTTTTTGAAAACTTTTTCTCATTTAAAAAAAGTCATGAACGAATATCACAAAAATTAGGTGAACGCTCAACTGAATTGCAGCCTTTTTACACAGAGCAGAGAGGGAAACATAGGTTGTGAATAGTGGTAAAAAGAGTAGTTCAATATAAATCGTGAAAATATACTGATGTGAAAAACAACATTAAAATAATATCCTGCGTTCCAATCAAAGTAACTATCACACCCCTCTCCATCCTCTCATTCTGACCTCCTCCTCTTCCTCAGGCCTGCGTCAGCTGTCTGTGTCCGAGCTGACCGAGACTCTGGAGGAAGTGGAGACGGCCATCCGCCGCTACAGTGAAGAGCTGATCCAGGCTCTGGCCCTGCGAGACGAACTGGACTATGAAAAGGAGGTACTTTGATTTGAATCCTCTTTTAATACTTTCCTTCGCAAACCACAACCAGCCAACAACATGAACTGCATCTGGAGTCTAGTCAAAGCTAAGAGCCAGTCCGAAAATCATTAACAGCACTCAGAATCAGTCAGACAATTCCAGCCGTTTTTGGTCGTAAGCTCCAAAATGCTAGTTCTATTTTGAAGAAAACAGCGATTTGAACATCTGTTTAATCACAGCGTATTGCTCACAGTACGCCGGAGCGAGGTCAGTGAATCTCATTTCTTTTTTTTGCTTTATGACGTGACTGTCGCTGGGTATTTTTAACAGCAGATAAAAATACGTTTCTTTTTAAGTGTTGCATAAAGAGGATGTTGAATCTTGTGTTGTCGTTTGATCCTGAAAACCAGCATAAAGTAAAAAGAACGTTTTGTCTATTAAAAAAAAAAACCAGGTGAAGAACAGCTTCATCTCGCTGCTGATCGATGTGCAGAACCGACAGAAGGAGCACCGCGACCTGCTGCGGAAGAAGAAGAAAATCCGAAGCACGACGACAACCGGGCCCAACGGCCGACGGACCGCCAGCACGCACATACCGGGCACGGTGAGTCATGTGGGGACACGGAAAGGACAAAACATTTTGCCCTGAATGCATCATTATAATGACGATCAGTGAAACAGACACGCACTTCTTCAAAGTATGAGCAGAAACGCTCGATGCATGACTCTGCAGTTTGCATGGGGTGAGCTGCTTTCACACCGTGGGCTTCTCTTAAACCTTTTCCTTCCTTTCGCTTCAAATAGAAACCTCTTTACTCTCTTTTTCCTTCCTCTCGCTCCTTGTAGAACCTCACTCTGGAGGGACTCTCCAATGTCATTCAAAATGGCCTCCGTCAAACTTTTGGCCCCACAGGAGGGGACAAACAGGTGCCCCTGCTCTTTCTTTATCCAGCTCATGCTTCTTTCTTTGTCTTTTTATTTTGACCACTTGCATGTTTCCTTCTCCACTGCTACTGCTGGTGTTTTGGTGTCATGTCGGCCATTTGTTTTTCATGTTAGATATGGTTGATTTGATGCTCTCTTTTTTGCTTTATTGCAGTCATGCTTTATGTTCTTTATAACTTGATTTCTCTCCATCACTTGTCCTTGATTCATTATGTTACAATTTTGTTATTGTTTTGTCAATTTTGCAAATGTTATTGTGTTTCCTTGTTCCTGTTTTAAGCAGAGAGAACACTGTTGCATAATTACTGCTTTCTTATTCAGTAAACATTAAGTCTGCAATATTGAAACCAACTTCCAGTTAAATACATGCCTATCTATAAGGGGCTTACCTATCATCTGTTCATATATTCATGACATTGAGATCCTTTTTTAACACTATCTTCCGATGTAATGTGGAATGGAAATTCAATACAAAGGGCAATAATTAATTTGTATTCAAATGTTCCACCTGCATGGGTAACGGCATGTATTCGTTGTGCCTTACACTCTCCTCTCTTTCAGTACCTAACCACAGTAATCCCCTATGAGAAGAAAGCCGGCTCCCCTGCGGTAGATGACCTTCAGATCCTCACAAAGAGTGAGTATATCAACACCCTTACAATAAAAAACACACCTACTGGAACATGATGAAATGCTATAATCTCTGCAGCTGTTTTTTAAAGCAATGTTTCTTAGTTTTGCCTCAACGCTTTTGAATGTTTTCTATATGTGCGCCTTTGTCTTTCCTAGTTCTCCACGCCATGAGGGATGACAGCGAGAAGGTCCCAGCTCTGCTAACAGACTACATCCTCAAAGGTAAACACACAGCCGTCCTCTATTAGCTGTAACTGCTTCCTCCCACGTTTGATATCAATGTGAGGGGTTTTCACTAATATCAAGGTGGAGCAATGTAAAAAAACTCAAAGCAAGGAAAAGTACTGAAGCCCTAAGGGGCAAGACAATTCCGGGTATAAGTATTACAATAACAAACGCACCAAACTCTGGTGCTCCATTTTCTAAAGCGGATCTAAATAGTTCTCTGTTTTGTGGGTCTGACTTAACAACGGGTGGAAAAAGGTTTAGCTCGCATCATATTCTCATAACTCTCCGCTAAACTCGTTACATATATTGTGTGTTAGCATGTTAGCAAATGTATTTGAACCATATCAATGTGCATTCCTTGTCTTTAGACTGTATAGAGTAATTAAAACTCAGGTGGAAGAAAACGTGAGTCCATCGGGTTGTGGTGCCCTTGAACCCCTTGTGGGCAACATATATATTACAACAACACACACATTTAATTTCTTTCTCTCTCTCAAAACTCCAAAAAGATCATCCTGGTTAAACTACTTTGTCACGTATTCCTGAGTCGATGCCCTTCACGACATCCATAGAAAACACGTCCCAAATGTGACTTTAGAGAGAGTTAAGAGGTGGTTCCACTTGACATCTTGCTTGACAGAGGAAGTACAACGTGTTCTATTTCTAGGGAAGTCGACAGTATAATAAACCAGGATGCCCCGTAGAAAAGTAGCACGCTACACAAGCGATAGTAATCGGGAAGGTGGGGGAAATGCTTTTCTTGCCACCCTTCACTTTTGACCTGTACCTTCCTTGTCTTTCGTCTGTGCTGCATTGTCTTCTGGGTAGCTCTGGTATGAGAGCAGTGGAACCTGAGGTTTGTGAGGCACTGACACAACTAACACAGATTCTCACCTCCAGTCTTCTTCTTCTTCTTCTTCAGAGGCCCCTTTTTTCTCTTTCTTTCTCTCAGTCCATCTTCGTAGCTTCACTCTCCCCCCCTCCAAAAACAGCCACTCTCCCCCACTCACTCTTCGCTGTAGTGCCTATCGTGCTGTGGCTGCATTACACCTCCCCTGAAACACGTGAAAACACTCATGCACCTAAATTCCTCCGTTTTCTGCGAGCTTGTAGCGGCAGCTGTCTGCTCCTCACCTGTTGTTCTTCCTCTTCTCTCACCCCACATTTCCTCTCCGTGGTAGTTGCTCTTCCATCATTAACAGCTCTCCTTCATGAGTGAATCAAAACAGCCGTAACTTTAAGCACATCTCTTCTTGTCTCCGCAGTGCTTTGTCCCACGTAAAGCCAGCTTCCTGTTTCCAGAACCATCCGTAGGACCATCAGAAGGAGGTTCTGCTAATCTCGAAGATAATGGATACAAAATCTGTCTTTCCTCCATGTTTTTCCAACACATAGACTTTCTTTCCTTGTGGCATTTCTGTTTTTTTCTCTGCCACCTTTGTTTTTCCTAAGATTTTAACTCTAGATATAACTCCTCGCTCTGTATAGTTATTTTCATTCTTGCATTTGTAATGAGTGCTAGGACCCTGTATATCCGGACTGCATGCTGACTTGTCTATGGATGCCAGCAATCAGTATTATTAGTCACTTCCTTATTGGCCGTGGCACTTGAATGGAGAAGAGTCAGGTGTATTGTAATCCCTGGGCTTTGTCTTTAAGGGAAAAGCAGTCCAATCCGTCTGTTTTATAAATCGAACGCATTTGGATCATCTTATGCATTGGGGGAATAAAAATTCGGGCAAAATGGCTGAGTGACTGCATATGTCGGGGTTAAGCTTACCCTTTAATTTAAAATCCAAACTCGTGATTTAACTGGTCTTTTGCATGTTAAAAATGAAATATTTTGTATACGATTAAGAGAAATTGCACAGATTTAGGGGAACTTTTGT
Organism: Pseudochaenichthys georgianus; assembly: GCF_902827115.2. Classification (NCBI taxonomy): domain Eukaryota; kingdom Metazoa; phylum Chordata; class Actinopteri; order Perciformes; family Channichthyidae; genus Pseudochaenichthys; species Pseudochaenichthys georgianus. The sequence continues at coordinate 19,058,548 of NC_047526.1, forward strand.
TTTTGGAAAAAAAAGTAAAACGACGTGAGAAAGTAATAGCTGGATGAACAAACTTGTAAATCATATTTTTGGAGATGGAATTGTTTTTAAAGTGAGATTAGGGACTTGCCACCTTTTGTGACCACACAGCAACACCGTTTTGTAAATGCTGTCCATTGACCTCTGAGCCCTCGAGTAGCGACCTCCCCCCAACAACTTTATCACTTCCCCAGAAAGTCGTCATAACAATGCGTCTAAAAAAAATACCTCGTATAAAATGCTCGCATGAGTAGAAAATGTATCATTTAGGTAAATAGTGTTGTTAACATTAGGTTTGATAATTGTGTAGTTAATCTTCTGTTATAAGTGGGTTTTCTCTAACTGTTAACCCTTTAACTGTTGTGGTAGCACTTTAGTCTATTAGTGATCTGGTCGTGTAGTAGTGGAATATTTGGTGAATTTAAGAACAGTAGGCCTACGTCTCGCTAGATTAGCGTTAGTTAGCAGTGCCAAAACATGAAGGGTTGTTGTCATGCGTCCAACTGTTTACCCTGCAAGTCTTCATGAGGAATTCAAACAGCCTTAAAGGGGTACTCCACTGATTTTACACCTTAAACATTTCATTCAGAGCACTACTCGCCCTGTAAAAACAGTTACAAAGTTTGTCGTCTACACTCAGGACTAGCTTTTCTAATGAGATGACCCAATGATGTCATGGTGATATCATCAGGGTCATCTTGATTTGGGCCTGAAACTACGACACAACCTTTGTTACAAACTCAGTGCACCGACAGATTAACTAAACCAAAACACTACAGAGTTGCATTATGGGAAATGTAGGATCCAGTGAGTGTTTTAGCTCGGCACATGGTACGGACTAGAAGTCAGAACATTTCTAACATCTATATAAGCTCTTCTTTTTGTTTCTATTGCAAGTCTACCATCATTAGAAAAGTGCAATACTTAATCACTGGAGCGCCCCTTTAAAACCTCGTACCGCCAACTAGCACAGCGCATGTGTCGCTACGCTAACGTTCAGATAACTAGCTACTACCGGTGCACCACCCAGCGTCAACATCAGGTCCAGTCTAGCTCTCAGGTACGATCATCAGTGTTACTAGTTTAAAATCTTCCTCTGAAACGTACTAACATTCCTGAGTCTTTGTAATGTTTTGGCAACAGGTAGTATATATTAGCTAGACTTTGCTGCACTTCTATCTTTTAACAAATTATACCTGGATGAGCCAGTGGAGTTAATTATCTTGACTAAACCAGGTTAGCATTACAGATGTTGATAATGTCGTGATTTGTCACTTAGTTTAGTCCTAGAATAAGCTTAGTAGTGATAGTAGTAGTAGGTGCAGCTAGCATTTAAGCGGCTCAGTAGCATCCACTTGGTGTAGCGGTTTAGCGACGATACCGTAGATTCATCTAAACTTCGTAGGAGAAGGTGAAACTGTTATGAAAAAAGGAATTTACTTTACTGGTTTAAACATGTTTAAGCATGTTTCTCATGCATGCTGCCAGGTGAAAATGGTGTAGGAAGATGACGAAGGGGTGTGATAAAGTTAGCAAACATTTGGGAAGATTGCACAACCGGTTGCTTAAATTCGAGGGGTCAATTTTTATCTTTTGTAAAAGAAAACAAAAGCTTGCAGTGCTATATTTAACTATTTATATGTGACTGTTGTTTCTGCTGTTCCCAGCTTTGTACACATTTTTACCCTAGCATGTGCTACAAGCACTTTACTGCGGCACACACATTTCTAAGAATGGTTAATTTGTTTACAGAGGTATAAAGATCACATTAAAGGGACAAGTGCATGTCACAATTGAATGCATACAGTAAAGCATTAATTAAAACTATTTAGAAGATATCGAAAAAGGGCATTTATACAAAAAATGTTTATCCTTGTCTTTGAAAAAGCTTAAATAACGTTTAATTTTATAACGAAACGGAAAGTCACTGGAGGCTCTGGATCCCATCTCAGGCCAGAAATCTGTTAGCGGACATATCAGTGTAACTACAATTTAGAGATCTATATTTATACATGCAAACGGGAAAAGGCTGCCTTTGTAAATGCCTAAACATTTTTGTACATTAAACCATCTCCTTTTTGTTTTAATGCAATATAATTCCCCGATTGGAGGTTTTATGTTTACCGTCTCATGTGGTACTGCAGTATATTAATTTATTATGTAAATGTTCAGTTTTGTAACCATATTGACTGTAATGGTACAAGTGTTTTGTGCCCACATTGCATTGCAACTCATTTGAAAAATAAATGAATATGTGAACACTGTGTGGTTTCAGCTTACTGTGTGTTTGTGTAAAATGTTGATTATCTTATTCCTTGTTCCTTTATAAATGATCTCAGGGAACATGTTCTCATCCTATAAAGGAATGTTTAATATCAGCCGATACAGTGACAATGGTGACATGAACCCAGTTAGTTATTTTAATCAAAAATAATTATAAAAGGAACATTAAAAAAAAGTGAATGTGACAATTATTCTGATATTTTTCCTAACTAAAATACAATAATTTGAAAGCACATATTGATTAGTATTTATGAATATTTAAATAATGTACAGCACTGTTTGCATTGAGGGCGATGAAGTGTGGTTGTGTGCATCATTCGCTGTATTATATCGTACCTCTGAAACCAAGCACTAGACAACGTTTTATTTAATCATATCAAACGGTACATATCAATTTTGAAATCAGAGGGGGATTGAAAGTCTGTTAGTGCATGCTCCTCAGTTACTGCTAAATAACTTAATGGCACTTGTGAATCGACGTCCACTTGATTAATTAAAGTTTCCTCTGGTTCAAAGACATGTTTTGCTTTTCCACTAACCAAAGAATAGAGCTTTTTGCAAATGAATGTGTCTGTAAAATAAGTACGTCCCCCTCCAAACAATCTGAAATAGATTAAACAGAATGTCCGTCTGCGTCTCTATACAGTATCTTTGGTTTTTCTATTTCCTAATGTGTGCTCACAGTTTATATCTTCAGCAAAAGCAGCTGCTTCCTCTCGACCAGCTGTGCTCTAAAATATCAGGACTGTCTCTCATCCTCGCTTCCTTTCTCCTCCCAGTTGCCACAGTTACTCCAGTGATTTGACATGAGTCTTTTTTTATCTGCGTTTCTTATTTCCGGAGAAAAGGAACTCCACCTCGAACTGTGTCCGAAGTGTTTACAGCTATCTAGCAGGCACAGTGACACTTTGACTGGTTGTGTCCTGTCAGGGGTCAAAGGTCAGCCCGGGTCACAGGTTGGTGTCAGTGAACATGGTGTGCTCCTTCCTCACCGTGCTGAAACCTTTGACAGTGTCAACAAATTCCTCATCGTCCATGAACTGCAAAGGAGAAGGACAGAGCTTTTTAAACATGAGTCAGCAGTTTAATTCATGTCACTTGGAGTTGTTTTGGCAGGACAAAAGACTAGATAATTTGTGTGTATCTTTCTCTCTCTCTCCACAGCTAATCTCCCATACTGCTTGACCCATTATTATTCGTTATGCTCATGTATGACTGTACGCTAAAGGACCTCTTGTGGTTGCGTTAATTCACATTTTTTGAAAAGCATATTTTATTAACTTTTTGTATACCTTCATTGACTGCTAACTCCTGATCCGCTGATCAACACATGCTTCAGTAACAAAAAGCATTCTACATGACAAGGCATTACATTTCATTTAGCTGACTCAACAATAAGTGTAATAAACCATACCATTGTATGTGCTACATACATTTTTCATTATATTTTGATGGCCAAGTTGCAGTGGAAATTTGCGGCAATAAACTAGGAGCATCTGTGGATTAACTCCACATTGGATATGTTATGATAAAATACAGTTATGTACGAAACAAGAGGAACAAATGTTTTTGTTTACTTAGTTGCATCTTGACAAAGAGAGACACAACTGGCAGAGATTTACACTAACATTTATATTTACTGTATAACTCTAACTTCTAGAATCCCTACACTTCCCCCTTTTTGGTACATTCGTGTGCAGCTGGGAAAACATGTTTTGAAAATGCTCTGAATCAACAGCACCCAGTGAACTCTGTGTGTGACCGTGGTGGGAGCATTGTCTGATATAATATCATAGTTTAATAATGTTTGGGGGTCTCTCACCATCCCACTGTCATGGCCGGATATGTTTGGGTCCCACGTGTCGTCGTCCCCTGTGAGGGACTTCCCGTCCATCACCTGGCTGACGCTGCGCCTCAGGGAGTTCACGCTGAGGATCCCCAGCTCACCCTGAGGTGCCTCCTCATCCATGGGCTCACATTTAACCTCCAGCACTTCCTGTTGGGAGCGGAGAGAGAGGGCTGTTACTGCCATGCACGTGTGCGGGTACCATTTGTTTAATATGTGATGATTTGTACCTCTAACTTCATGGTGAAGCCTTTCAGTGTTACACTGCTGGAGAAGCCTGCTGTGTCAGGCACAGCGTCGAACTGAATAAAAAGATAGCAAATGTACAATAAATAAATTAAGCAGGTTCATTCTTTATATAGTAAATAGGGATTAGTAAATAAATGTGTCCTCACAAAAACAGAGTTGCTGGCAGGATAAACAGCTATGGGGTTCCTCCTCTTCTGAAGGGGCAGGGACACCAGCGGGGGTCTCTCTCTGGTGAAGGGGGGCTTGTTCAGGGCCTGCAGGGAAAAGACAGATACTGACCTATACTCAGGGTAGAAAAAAACCGACACATTTACTCAAGTACTGTACTAAAGTACAATATTGAGTTTTTGAGGATGGAAAAGTACTTAGATTGTGTACCTACAGTAAGTAAAAGTAGAAGTACCAGAGTGTAGTAATACTCTTACAAGTAGCACTTTTACTAAATAAATTTCAAGTAAAAGTGCTGATGCCAAAAGTATTGGCATCGAAATATACTAAAATTACCAAAAGTAAAAGTACTCATTATGCTGATTGGCCCATTTCACAATAATATATGATTTGTTTGATTATAATTATTGATGTAATAAAGTGTTTATCACGCTGGTAAAGATGGAACTAATGTAAATGACTTTATTTACTGCAGGGTAGCATGTGAATCCTATTATATATAGTACTAGTTATTTATAGAGAAGTCCTATTGAAGTGTTGATTCTATTATTGATCATTCTTTCTAATCTATATCTGCAAAGTAACTAAAAGTAGGCCTATACACAAATGTAGTGGGAAAAAGTACAATATTTACCTCTGAATTGTAGAGGAGTACAAAGTAACATCAAATGGAAATACTCCAGAAAAGTATGTCAAAATGGTATTTGAGAAAATACTTCCCACCACTGACTTTACTTGAGTAATTAAATGTTAAACTACATTCTTCTACTCCACTTCATTCCAGAGAAAATATTATAGGCTACTGTATCTTTACCAAAGTGCATTCATACAGCTTTAGTTACTTTACAGGTTAAGAGTTTACAAACAAAATATATAAAGCATTTATAAAATATAATTACAGATTAAACAGTACATAATTGTGCCCCACCTTCACCATCTTAACGTCCCTTACCTTATGGAGCGTGACGCCCAGCACGATGGCGAGCAGCAGCAGGGCGACGGCTGCCATCACCACGATGAACCACAGCTCTCGGATCAGAGGCTGTCCTCCCTGCCCCCCCTCCGCCCGCTCACCTCCCCCTGCAGGAGGAGTGAGGCTCCATGTATCTGAAGGGGAACAAACATTTTGGATCTTGATAGACATTATGACACCCAGAATAAAGTATGTAAATGATATTACTATTAGGGAGTTTTAGCATATATTTAACAACAATGCTACGTCCTTTTTCTGGACTACAGAATAAGGATTATTACCTGACGCTATTTTAGAAAACCAGATGAAATTTGTAAGACAATTTTCATATAATTTGAAATAAATGGTGTATCTGGGTCCTTTAGACATTTTATCCAAAGCTACTTACAAAATGAACAATCAACCATTAGCAAACAAATGTAGAACAGCCCGAATCCTGCAAATAGGCTACATTAGCTTCAAATTGGGCAAACCATTTTAGATGCTAAATTCAGATATATATATTTTGTATACACAATTTAAAAAAAAATGTAACTTGCCAAGGTGCAGAACATACATTGCTCCTCTAAATGTCTCTTATTCTGGTTATAAGTTTTGTATTTAGACTTCTCGTGGGTTCACATTTGATAGGAATACATCACAAGTCAAGTCTCTGTTAGATAGAAAGGCGATCACATGTGCTGTAGAAGAGATAACACTGTAACCAGAGACATACTTGATCTCATGGCCTAGTTTTTACCCTGCAACACACTCCTTAACTCCAGCCACTTTTTATCAACTCCTTCACACCTCTTAAGTCTTGAACATGTAGAGTTAAAAGTCAACATAATGAATATAACAATGCAACTATTCCTGCATCCAACAAGACAGTAGGAATTCTTATGAACAGAAGGAGAAAAACATGTAAGAGTTTGGAGGGGCTGATGGGAAATAAATAAATGTGTCCACACAGAGACTCACCAGTACTGAGGTCCGTGGTTCGGCCTGATGCAGGGGTGCTGGCAGCCCCTCGCTGTGTGACACATCGATCTGAAGGGCCTGTGTTGCGTTTAGGATCGCACCTGTTAGCCCATCAATATTTCACACCACGATGCGTTCACATGCTGAACGTACGCAGGGCAGGAGAGACTTTAGACAAACGTCACCATGTCATGTCCTGTTCCCCGAGGCGAGTGTTTCCTGGAGAGCACAGGGTTCAAACATATGAGATCGAAAAAAGAGTCTCGCACAGACGGCGTGTGTGTCCCTCTCGAGCCAGAACTCCCATCAACCTTTGCTTTTTTTTCAGCAGCGCCATGGCAACAGCCAGGTGTCAGGTGTCAGTTTACCTGCAGAGGAGAATGGTCGTAACCATATCACCCCTCTGATGCAGTTTCTATGTCATTTCTTATAGGAATAAATGCCCTGCTATGGGTCTTGTGTTTACTTCTTATGATTAATGTTGAAAATAACGTAACAGCACACATTCCCAGTCAATGATGTCTTACATTAATGCAGGAACTCCTCAGTGAGGTCACACAACACTGTAGGTATTACATTTCTTGAAAGCATGTTGCATAAAAGGAAATACCTGAAAGAATAACCTACTTTATTACATTTCAGAAAACATATACTTATTTAGGGGCTCAAACAGACTTATAATAGAGTATGGAATCCATTTCTTAATCTTTATAGAGGGAACATACTGCTCAATCACTTAAGGAACATTTCAGAATAAGCAATGCTCACCTTGAGCAGCTCTTTCTACCCTGCACAATACTTGTTTCCATTTTTATGTGGCACTTTTATTTATTAGTTTATTATTATGTTTGTTCTGTTCTTTATTGTCTTTTCTGTGTACTTAATGTCAATGAATATAATCATGGAGTAGTGCAGGTCTTTTAAATCACACTATCACAGTAAGAAACAAACACATGTGGATATGTTTTATGAATGAATCAGCAGTTTTATTATTGCTATGTCTCAATTTCTCTTAATAGCTTCCATATTATGTAACGCTATGACTCCAGTTCGATGCAGCAGTGTAATAGTATACTGGAAGAGTAAGACACAACTACTTTTATAGTGTTAGTGTTTTATTTTTATTTATTTTATTATTATCTATTTCTATATGCAATGAGGTGAATAACCACATGATGGCGCTAAGCAGCTGCTGTGTGTCCCATTATGAGTCAATGGCAGCAGAGACACCAAAACTAGTCTGGTATTCGATTCTTCTATAGGCATGAAGTACAACACTTTTTAAATGAATACATATTTGCGTATTCATATAAAGAAAAAAAAGACAGCCATATTTTAAAGAATGCTAATTGGTAATCAAATGTAATGGTAAGGCCACATTGAAGCAGATTATTGTAATGTCTTAGACCAGGGGTGTCCAAACTATGGCCCGTGGTCCAACTGCAGCCCGTTGTCCATTTTGAATTGGCCCTCATCAAATTCAAAAATCGTAGTGGAATAAGGCCCACACATGAAACTTGTGCTTGTCTTATGTGGTAATTCTTAAATATATATGTGAACATATACTACACAGTATAGTATTAATGTTTCAATAAGCCCACTTTTCAAATAAATGCAGTCAATTTAAGTTTTTTTCTAACAAATCTTGGTTCATAAAAAATAGCCCAATAACTTATTAACATTGTAAGCTTGAAATACACCCTTCCTATTCTCCCTATAAGCAATCTGAGGCTTCTGTTTTAAGATATGAGATGCCAACACTTTGTAATAAAATAAATAAACACTATGGAAAGCTGTGATGTAGGCTGTTTCTTAAAACAGATTCAAGTATGAAGAATAATTTACCTACATTTGATTGATTTTGCTAACTTATAACTTAACTTATGAGACATAATACCTCTAGTGAGGGGCCCAGCGCTTCGTATGTTTTTCTGTGTATGGAAAACATGTTGGACACCCCTGTCTTAGACCTAAAACAATGTAGCCCATTACAAAAGCATTGTATGTGAAACCCAGCATTGCTTTAGAACAAATTTGAGAATATTGTTGCATCATAATGTTTTACAAAGTGATTATATAAAACAAATTGTAATCTTTGAGCCATCGGTCCCCAGGTCCAGACATCAGCACTCGGTATGAGCGGAGGCCCCCACATTAACTAACTGCTGATTTGATTTATTTGTACAGAAAAGCTGCCCTCTGTCTAATACTCTAATCAGCATTCATACCTTGCCATGATGATTCGGGACAATGCTTTTTTATTGAGGAAATTATCTCACCCTTGAGTGCCAGAATCAGCCTTTTTTTACAGCCCATATCCTCAGGGCCTCATCCATCACCGAGGTGTCTGGGCGACACGGCCACTAGACACACACTAACTCATTTAAGAAGAGGGACATGCAGGAATATATCACTCAAGATCACTAACTCACTTACTGACGGCTCAAACATCTCTGTGAGTTTTAACCACAGGAAAATAAAGACATTGTTTTCTGCTGACAGATGAAGGACGAATGAGTAACTTTTGTATTTGTATTTATCTTTCTATTCAATCATCCATCTTTATTCTTCATTGTCTCCTCTCCTCTTCTTAAACGTACAAATAAGATCACAAGCTTCATGTTACAGAACCAATCGTGACTGATTGCCCCTAAAGGCTGCACCTCTCTCCAGTTGATATTTCCTTTATCGACTGCAAACTCAATCAAAAAGCATGTAATCCCACAAAATATCTTCTTCTTTAATCCCCGGTCTAACAAAAGCAGAGTGCTGCTCATCATCTCAATAATTTACAATTACATTTTCAAAATGATTGCTGTAAAACCAGGTTGTAAGAGAAATTTGAAACACTTGATTTGAAACATCTACTGTATCTAACAGCAAGCAGCATATAAACAAGCAAGATACTGCTGAAAACAATGGAAGAAATCTAGTAAGGGGACCTTGAGTTAAGATTTTATTTTTCTGAGGTGCAGAATAAACCTTCAAGCTCAATATTTCTTAATTTGTTTAATAGATAGTTATTCAAACAGTTCTAAACCTGCCATTGATTTGTCACTGTGTATAAACCATAGCAGTTTGTTCCTTTGTATTTGTCTTTGTATGTCATTTTATAAAAATCATCATAAATGTATCATTTATCATAATGGACACTAAAAACATGTATGTAACAACATGAACATTAAAGGGGATATATCAAGCTTTTTTTGGGTTGATAATTGAATTAGGTTTTCTCATAAAACATGTTGAAATGCTTTTTTTGTTAAAAAAACATATTTTTTTCTCATACTGTCTGAATAAACCTGTGTTCACCCCTTTATATATGGTTTAGCTGCTATAGGCTTAGACTGCCGGGGGACACCTTACTTCTTCCTTCTGTCTGTCTGTACCTGTGTACTCTCATGATCCGAATAACCCAACTTCCCCCAAATTTCTTTTTTGATGTCTATATACGCCGGGATCCTGAGTCGTGGCTGATCCTGTTGCTGCGGTCCTGTGTCCTGGATCCTGAATCATGTGTCCTGGATCCTGCATCCTGAGTCCTGGATCTGGAGTCCTGGATCCTGAGTCCTGAGTCTTAGATCCTGTGTCCTGGATCCTCTATCCTGAGTTCTGGATTTGAGTCCTGGACTTCGAGTCATGGCTGAACCTTTCACTGCGGTCATACTACTGCTTCCCTGATGGCTCCCACAGGATTGTTGACATCCTCGTGGATTCATCTTCTTATTACAGACACATGCATTTCCTAACATTTGGTCTATATGCTGCAAAATGTATTATCTCTTCGATTTACACACGGCATCTATTGCACGTCTGTGCGTCCTGGGAGAGGGATCCCCCTCTGTTGCTCTCCCTGAGGTTTCTCCCATTTTCCCCTTAAACTGTGGGTTTTCTCCGGAAGTCTTTCCTTGTACGATGTGAGGGTCTAAGGACAGAGGGTCTAAGGACAGAGGGTCTAAGGACAGAGGGTGTCGTATTGTCATACTGATATTCTGTACAAACTGTGAAATGTAACATTTGTGATATTGGGCTATATAAATAAACATTGATTGATTGATTGACCTATCATGCAGAATCCACTTTGTATACATTAATATGTGTCCCCTCTGTGTTAAGAGATTCTGAAAGTTTCAGTAAAAAAGATTCTCTCTCTTTTTGTTCTGATCCATTTCTATAAAAACCTACTCCTGCTCACCTTTTACAATATGGGACTTTTAAGCAAAAAAATATCCTTGTATCTGCTTACTAATTATATTTATTAAATGTATGTCTACTGATTATAAAGGCTAAACAAGGGGATTTGAAGCAAAGCGTGCCAAGACTTACTTTTGACCTATAACTCTAAATAAATGCTGAGAGGGAGGTTGTATAATTGTATGATGAAGCGATGAGTGGACTGCCTCTGCTTCATCAGACTGAACAGGCCTGAGATGACCGGTACCCCTCGGAGCCACTGTTAGACTTCATTACATTATAGCTGTTAATTATAAATCTCCATCCAACTGGGCTATGATGGCCTAAATGTGCCATTACGGTTCTGACTTGGAAATGACTGTCCATTGTCAGACTGTGAGAATAGACTGCACCCACTTACCAGCTCTTAATAAATGAGCCTTTCTTCTCTTTATTGAATAAGACAACACTTATGACATGAGCTTTGCATTAAGGGGATCATGTTTATTGCCCAAGAATCCACCTGAGAATGAAATAGCACGGCACAGCTCATCCAAACCAAGCTTATTTGCATCTTTAAACATCTCTGTTGGCATAAGACATGACGTATATACAGCGAACCATACAGTACATACATTTAATCCGGCATACTGCTGCCGTCATCTTGTCACAAAAATATGCACGTTATAGTGTCACAGTACCTTAAGGAGCAAGACCTTTATTCATTGTACTGCGTACTCAGTTTATTCCCTTCATTTATCATGTGCGGAAAAAAAGACAAGTTTTAGATATAACTACTCTTCACACAAAACACTAACAGATTTACAGAGCGCCATCACCAGTTTCCCCAGACTTTATGGCTAAAGTAGTGCACAAATTTCATCCTACACATAGACTTCTACCGTAGAAAGGACATCAAATGCCTCCCTAATCCAGATTATACAGTGTGGCAGCCATTTTACATAGTTACATTTTAATCTACGTGTTTACATCAACTCTACGACATTATGATCTTCAAGTACGTTCTCTAATTATAATCATGTTGCCTCGAAGAAATGATATGGTACATCAGTGCTGTAGCAGAGAAGCTAGTAAAAAATTATCTTACAATGATATCATTTAAAAATCTTTTTAAAAAAGTATTATCCACTGTAATGTCTTTAATCTACTCTTTGTTAATGCCACATTAGGAAATAAAAATAAACAGCAAACCAACAGAGCCACTTTAAAATAAATAACACTTTGCTGTCAAACAATTGTATTACGTATCATTAAGTACTCTTTCCCTGAACATTTCTACTAAAATAAGGATGCCGCTTATTGTTATAAGAGATGCCGACCACTTTATAGCTTCCCTTTAATTGTTTATATATGAATGTAGTGGTTAGATAATTTGCGATACACAACACAGCAGGGATACATGTTTATGTGAATGTCTTACAGGCCACATTATATTATTGTGGACCAATGCTGGTATTAATAGTACGAGTCTTTACTCTTTGGCAAGACTTACCTCTTAGGGCACATTGACCTTGACTCTTCAAAAGGACAAAACAAAATCAAATCATCAAAAGGCTCTCTAAATGCACTAGAATGCAGATTAACAGGCTTCAAGATGGATGCAATAATCCATCAGGATCTTCAAGTATCATGGGTCTTTTGACAAAAGAAGCTCTACGTTTGGCATGTTAATATAAATATCTCTAGAACGCGCTTTCTTCTGCTCTAATGCTGTCTGTCCGCTTTTAGACTTTTTCGTAGCAGGTCAGCGCAAACAGCAACAATGAAAATGTCCTGGTTGTCGAGACAATTAAACCAATTCATTCAAACTTTCATTGGGAGTTGGAAGGATGTTGCTCTAAAATGTCTCGTCTGCCTGCCTATAAAACATACTTCCTGCCGATTGCAGAATCAAAACTTTAAGTCAAAGCTGAAATGGACAAATACATGGTGTCAAACCCCACCATTACCCGTTATCTTTCACTTCCTGTTACCCACTGCGGGGGGTCAGGAAGCAGCTTGGGGCAGTCTGAGTTGGGGTCAGGCCTTGGCCTCCAGCAGTTCGAGGAACAGTTTGTGCATGGGCACACGGCCGTCCTGTTTGATGCTGCAGAAGTGCTGGACAGCGCGAGCGGCCGTCTGACGGAGGAGCGGGAGGGTCATGATTAGCTTCCCGGCCCGACGAGGGTCCTCCAGGCGGTGGGTGGCCTCGTAGTCCTGAAGGGCCCCGTGAAGGACATCCTGGAGTCTCTGAACTGCTTCCAAGTCCTCAATCTGAATGGAGTCTGTAAGGAAAAGAGGGAAGTCAGGAATTAAGGTATGTGAAGGATTTAAATGTTATCTACTTTTTATTTTCAAAGTAAAAACAAGCTTTTGGATTCTTAGGATTCATCCTCTTTGGACCATGAATGTCTTTACATAGGTTCATGACAATCAATCAATAGTCCACAAAATGTGAAGGCCCAACCAACCTTCCATGGAAGCAAAATTCTATAATGGCTAAACATGGGCCTAATTTCTGTATTGACAAACTTAACCTAAGTAACCTTACCTGAGTTAGCGAGTGCGATAGCTTTGAGGACCACAAACTCCTCCTTCTCCAGCCCCATGGCTTTATACTTCTTCACCAGCTGCAGGATGGCGTTGTTGAGGTCGAGCAGCCCTGCAAGCTTCGACTGCTCCTCGTCCATGATGTAGTCCTCGGCGTACACCAGCTTGTCCTCCAAGGCCAGCGAGCGAAACACCACTCGAAGGATCAGAATCTCCATCCAGCCGCTCTGCAGCAGACTCATCTGGTCGGCCAGAGACAGGGAGGGGAAGCCTGGAGAGACAAGAGAAAGGGAGATTTTAAAAAGGGACACTCCGCATAGGGACGCATATTATGAATAAAGGTCAGTTTACTAATAAAGTTATTTACCAATAACGTTTGTTGTTGGGCATGGGACTACGCATATTAGGACCAAATCCTACTATTAAAAGGCATTTTCAATTACATAATCATTCAGGTCTAATGAAAATGTGGATAAGTTGCTTATGGTTATTGTAGAATATATTTTTGAAGATAACAGGGACTATAGGTCAGGATATTTGAGCCTCTGCTGCAGAAATTCTTATCTCTCGCAAGTCGCCCAATTTAATAATGGAAATTATTTTATCCCTGGTGTAATCCTTAAGAGATGTTGGCTAAACTATTTCTTGTGTTGTATCCAAATTCCCTCAACCTGCTGCATCTACCTAAACTATTTATGTCTGACTGTTTGTAGCTTAAATAATAAATTGTATTCGGTAAAATAATATGAATGATCATACCGACTGCTGCATTAGAAGACCATTGCAAAGGGCATAACAAAGGACAGAGGGAGTGAATAGGGGGTACATTTAATTACACTCTGTGGGACATACCCAACTTGATTGACAATTACACCCCACAGGAGCATGATTAAACCTGCTCAGGTCCCCCGCATAAACCTGCATACACACTCACACGCACGTTTACTGTAATTAAACAGATGATTTTACAGAGCAGGGGGAGGAGGGGGCGTTTGTGTTTTTGACACCATCGGTGATTGTTATCAGGATCCACTGCTCTTTACAATCACCACGGGGACGTGAGTGGCGCCCGTTTCCCCACTATCGCTCCCTGATTGATTGGAAACGCTGTCTGTGCACAATTTCATTGGTCGATAGGGATCAGTATTCTGGCACCGGACCATCGATCAGGGACGGAGACCTGTGTGAGTGTGTGTGTGTGTGTGTGTGTGTGTGTGTGTGTGTGTGTGTGTGTGTGTGTGTGTGTGTGTGTGTGTGTGTGTGTGTGTGGTGTGTGTGTGTGTGTGTGTGTGTGTGTGTGTGTGTGTGTGTGTGTGTGTGTGTGTGTGTGTGTGTGTGTGTGTGTGTGTGTGTGTGTGTGTGTGTTGGGGCTTGTGTGATCAAATCTTAGACAATATATTGATATATTTTAATGACAAATACAAGTTTAACCTTCAGTAAAAAGAAAAGAGCGTGTTTTAAAGGGACGAGGCAAAGGGCATTGAGTCCAATAAGGAGATGACATTTGTGGATATTTCTCTAGCTAGTGTTGGTTGTATCATTTCAACAGAAACACACTCCCAGCCACACCGCAGTCGTCTTTCACGCACACGTTTGACAGCCAACTTGAAGCATGGACTCAAACAGGCCAAAAGCAAAGAGGGCAGTTGGTCTTTAGCCAGCTCATATGCCAGTCTGGCCCTCAGACTTCAGAGCACATCACCGTCAATATCGCTGCTAAGAGCGGACACAGAGGAGGGGGAGCAGCCAGGACAGTAGCCCCATCACACTCACCTCCCCCTGGGCAAAGAACTCAGATGGCCGGGCCTCTTTGCCCAGGACCCTGGTTCTCCCAGCGATGGGGCCCGTGTGGCCTGCCACTCATCCAGAGCTGATGTGACATGGCCATTACTCTGCTAGGAGGGGGCAGTCTTTTTTTAAGAAAATATATCTCTGTGTGGTGTCTCTTTGATCTACCTTTCTTTCTTTGTCCAGCTGTTTTTTACCTCATAAACCTGTTCCTCAAATTATGCTTTTGTCCCTTAATCCCTTATGCTTTTGTCTTCTTTCTCGTGATCTCATCTCTAGTTACGCAAAATGTTCTTTAACATAATTGTTCACTTTCTCAACGTCGTATGTGCCTCTCTACCCCTCTCCTTCTGTTTTTCTCTCTGTCTTTGTCTATTAAATTAAAAAAGGAAAGATTCCTTTTAGGTTGAGCTACTGTACCGTCAGCCATTTAGCCTAGCTTAGCATAAATCCTTGTAACAGCTAACATAGCTCTAACGGTAAGTATCAAAGAATTTGCCTCTAACTCTAACTCAAAGACATACTTTAAATAAATAAAAACAAACATAAAACAGCACATTTTCTTTTTAGAAGCTGTTGCCCCTGTTTCCAGTCTTTATGCTAAGCTAGGCTAACCTTCTGACGGCTCCGGTTTCACATTTATTGTACAGGCATTAGAGTGGTATCTCGTCTCATCTAGCTCTCTGTAATTACATGACACTAGTTAACAGTAACTGCCAGCCTACTATTGATCAGGTCTTTAACAACCCTCTGCTCTTTTCTAAATAAAGAAACCTTTTTATGCAACCCAGTCTCACGGCATTTCGTGTTATAGTCACGACATAAATGTAATCTATTGATTCGTGTTCACCAACACAATTGTATTTCTATTGGTAGTAGCCTATGTTTGGAAGACCAGAAGCTGTGTGGGTGTGGTTCATAAAAACATTTTCTTACTCAATATCAAGCCACGATTATTGTTTTTATTTTAAATTGTATAATGTCAGACTTTTTGTGCCGTCCGTGAGGAAAATAAATGGGGCTCTGAGCCTCAGAATACTGAAATCTGTATTTTTTAAATCTTTTGTTCCTTATAATTTGTTATTATTTGGTGCAGACACGAAACATACTGCCAATAGAAATACATTGCTTCTAAAATGGTTCTGCGTCAGAATACTGAAATCTGTATTTTTTTTTATTTCCTTCCAATTTGTTATTATTTACATTGCTTTTAAAATCGTTCTGTGTGACACGAAAAAAATGGGGATATCGTGTTGGTGAACACAAATCTATACATTTCGTGACTATAACACGAAATGCCGTGAGACTGGGTTGTTTTATGTGCCACATCTCGGCTGACATAAATGCACCTTTTGCTTCATTGTTTGTGACATTTCGGAGTAGAATTAGCTTGACAGTTTGGATGAATACATGGCTTTCTGTCTCTCTGTCCCCTCAGGTGGGAATCTGCTGTGTGTGCGGGCGGTCCCCCAGCAATACCCTCCACTGGCAGAGGGCTACAAATACACCCATCAGTTGGTCTCAGTCTGTCTCGTGCGCTGACAATAAAGAGCCGGCAACGGGAGAAAAGAGGCAGACAACACAGCCTGGTGGGGGGGGGGAGGGGTGAGAAGGAGGGGGGGGGGTAAGGAGGTTTTGGGGGGGTTGATGCTCGTCTTTATCTTCTAACAAAACAATGGAAATGCTGATGAGAGACACCAAACACCAACACACGCTCAAATGGTTGCTTCATGTCCACTTTTTGCAGGGACAAATATAGCAGAGATACAAGAACACACGCACACACACACACACACACACACACACACACACACACACACACACACACACACACACACACACACACACACACACACACACACACACACACACACACACACACACAAACACACACACACACACACCTGCTTTGTTTGTTTTGTAAGCATATCAAAGGTAGGACATCAACAAAAAACCCAGGTGTTACCCTGGTGATGTTTTGGGTGTGTATAACCACATCTGATAAAGCAGTCAGGGCTTCAGTTAAGGAAAATTGTAGATTAGAGGAAAAAATACACAGAAGAGAAAGTGGGAGATAGTAAAATGAGAGATATAAAAACTGGTATCTGCTAAAGAAATAATGTATAAAATGTATTATTGTTGTATGTCTTGGTGTGCACTAATGGTTAAATAGTAATAAGACACCAACTTCTGCTATGTTCAATCGTCAATGGAAACATGCATTAGTTTGTCATTTGAGAGCAGCTCACACCCCAGGGTGGCCCAGAACACAACTCCCGTGAAAAGTGCCTCTGAATAAATCCAGGTGCTGTTCTTCATTTGTGTGTGTGTAACGGTTTTCAAAGTCAAGTCTCAAAAGCAGATCTGCAAACCTCTGTTGCCACCGCATACGATTACAACCACCAGCATGGCTGCATACCACAGTGTTAATCCCACTAAGCTGTCAGAATGCACTTCCCCTCTTCTTTCCATCATCTCATCCAAAGGGGGTAAATAAATGTTCCTACTGCGGTTCCTGTGTCAGAGGAGAAGCTAAGTGTCGTCCAAGTGTCAGGAGGATTTCCGTAATTCATAGGCGTCCGCTGCCCAGGAAATGAATTAAAACTTCCAGGTAGCCACTGGTCATCACGTTGATTTATTAGGAATGCACATTGGTAAGCAAGGGCATGGCGCACACACCAACACACACACACACACACACACACACACACACACACACACACACACACACACACACACACACACACACACACACACACACACACACACACACACACACACACACACACACACACACACACACACACACACACACACACACACACACACACACACACACACACACACACACACACACACACACAGGGGATAAGTGACAGATAACACACAGCCGCACCAACATGCCCTCTGTCCTCTGGGCATCTTGGCAACCACAAGTCAAAACAATCTCCTCCTCTGATCTGATTACAGACTTAATGTGAGCTAATGTCTGCGGTGGAGTGTGTGAGCGAACAACTGCCGGCCTGACTGATGGTACCTGGGATGTGTTTGGCCCAGCCGATGTTCACCACCAGCTCTCTGTCGGCCAGGTCGCACAGCGTGGTCAGAGCCTTGATGTCGCTCTCGGGCACCGTGGGGTCCGGCATGGCGAAGATTCCCTCTGGCTCAGCCACCAGCAGCAGAGACACCACCTTGTTCTCCACCACACCGCCAGTGACTGAGGAAGATGGAAACATACGTTACATTTGTGTGATCATAACCAACTTATCATTAAATGCAATATATTGATTACACGAAGAACAGACATTGTTTTTTCAATTCACTTTTGTTTTGCCTCTTTCCAGTAAAAACCATGAGTTTTCAAATTAAGATTGTGTTACTTTACTCTAGAGCTGCAACATTTAGGCCACTGATTGATAACTATTGACAGAAAACATATCTACTTTTATAACTGAGTAATCTTTGAAACAAAAATTGTAGAAAATGTAATTTTTAGCCTCTCAAATGTGGATAATGTTCTGCTTTACTCAGTTAAATGAGCTAATATAAAGCAATTGCCTCAGGATGGACATTTCCCCCATATTTTTGACATTTTGTAGACCAAAATATGAACCGATGTAAATGAAAATTTGAATAATTAGTAGTTGTTACAAGTTGAGTAAAAGGTCCAGATTTCCTGACAGAGTGTAAAGCATGGCAACAATGTTCATTTCAGCCAATTCAAAAGTCTCACGTCTCACTTTATAAAACTAAAGTTGGCATTGATTGATGCCAACTCATTAGCAAATACAAGCTATAAAAATGATTTAGTGTTGCAACAGACAACATCACATCACAGAAATGTGTACTTGCACACACATTACGGATAAAACCAGAGGCTCTAATATCTACAATCAAGCAATCCATCAACATCGACTCAACAATTATGTTCTACAGTCACTTTCTTAATGGGTAATATAATGAATACAGTTAATGCAAGCTTTTGTTTCTTACACTTACATGTTCTTTTCTGAGGTAAGGCATTCTGTGGGTGCAGATACGGGCTGTTCTCCGCATCTATTCTTCTTTTGTATTTCTGTCTGCCGCCTCGAACCCGGTCCAGACGAACACCTTCAGAAACACAAACAACAGGACATTCATGAGGCAATTCAATATATACACAAATTACAATATTCACAACTGGCTGTCTTTAAATCACTAATTAAAGTCACTCATATGGACTGAATAGATATGTACTCAATATTTCAAACACTATTGAAAAAGATATATATTCGTTTTTTTATTGAATGATTAGGTAGAATTACTGACTCAGTGCGCCAACAAGTCAGGTTGCGTGTTTACATCTTTGTCTGTTGAAAATGTCTCCACTTCACCCATTTAGAATTATTTTGTGAAATTGTTCTAATTAGCATATACATTCTTGAATAATGGCCAAAAACATGTGGTTTGTGCCGAATTTGAAAATATTTGCATTTTACATTTTTATATTATATTTCGTTATCGTTGCTAAAAGGAGCGTCACCGTTCATTCATGTAAACAGTTATCAAAAGCTATTGTACACGGTCAACCATCGATCAATCATCCACTCCCATGTCCCAAAGATCTCAAGGAGACATGGACACAACATGTCTTATGCTGGCACAGCAGCACGCATCCTGTAACACGACACCAGACAACTTCAGAGCCGCTGATGACAACTGCTTACCTTAACAAGCATTATGGTAGACTTGTCACCACAGAGATGGGGATTTAAGAGTGTGTGACCGAGTGTGTGTGCACGGGGGGTAACTGAGAATAACATTCACCAGGTGTATCTCTAAAGAAAATGTGTCCAGTGAGTGAACGTGACTCAGGGAGCCTTCAGTAATGGTGTTGGGTTACTAGTCCACACAGAGGCCATATTGACCCTGGATAGATCTATAATGGCACTCTGAGGGTATTATCTGCCCACTTGACACCTCACTGTGACACTTCATCCCTTTGAGCCTGCTTCCTCCTGGACTTATTCTTACTTATGCAGATATTTATGGAGAGCATGCATTAACATCCACATTAAATAACCTTTAAATCAGGCAGGTGAAATTTGCCGTTGGGTTGAACAATGTTCTCATATTTTTGCATCATTGGTTTGAAAAGCCATTTTGTGTCATTTTATAGTTAAGCCATTACATTAACAACAATTTTTATATAATTTCAGGTTTATTATTTAATGTACCGTGAACTGAGGTATGATGGAAAGCAAGGGCCTCTCATAACGAAGCAAAGGTTTGAGAAATTGATTCATGACCTTTGCTGTAAACTATGCTCTTCCACCACGACATATTTGTTATATGTTTCAGTAAAGGTGACAAAATGGATGCTTGCAAAATCTCCACAAACACACCTCCTTAAAAGTGTTTTTTACAGTAATGTATATATTTTCTAATCTCAATACATTTTGTATATTTCAAGTAAGGGATTTGTCTTTCAGCTCCTCTGATTGTGGCTCAATTGTAAAAAATGTATATCACATACTTCCCTTCACAAATTATGGTTCAACAGTGTTATAAGGTATGGATTATAGATAGCTTTTATTCTAATAATGTGTCAAATGTAAGTAGGTGGTATTGAAGAAATCATACTCAAGATATGTGGGGAATTAAAGAAGGGATTGGTGTGTAAACTCATTCCCCCCTGATCCTCCTCCGATGATGTAATCCAGGGCAAATAGTAAATGTGGATTACCCTGGTCCCTTGGCAAGTGCCACTCTGAGGTATGAGATAAGGGATGAGGGCACTTACTTGTGCATCTGATCTAATACCAACTGTCGGCGAACAATGGATTGAATCAAACAACGTTGGTCATTCGATATGTCAGAAAAGTTTGTTTTATACGGGTATGTTTGTGTGCATGTTTGTGCTCAGATCTGACAGTTATTCAAACCCAACATCAGAGTTAAGTGTAACTCTTCACTGTGGAATGTGCTGACAACCAAAAGGCCTAGAATAGCTTTGGTGGATAACAGGCACACATTCACCTCCTCCCTGTTCTTCTGTACAGCCCACTAGAGTTCAATAAACACAGAGTACTCAGACATTGATCTATTTTCCCCTGCTCTCATCACTCAGCCCTCTTTTGAGAGTGTCTGGAACTTCACATGGGAATCTTTACAGGTTTTGAAAACTGTCACAGAGCAGCAGGATGAGGAACACTGACACAAAGCCGCTTATCCGGACTGATCTATCAGCCTCCATCACTAATGCCACTACCAGCATGTGTTCAGTATAAACAATCCCACGCTTTATTGTGACAAATGTACACAAAACCACTGTCACGTTAAATTCCCTGCACATTGTTTCTCAAATGAAAAGGATATAGAAAGTTGGTGGCAAAAATCCAGCATAAACCCACTGTTCTGCGTTTCTCAGAATACAGATTAACATGGGATGATTAACACACCTTGGACCAAATAAATTCCGGCAGCAGGAAGTGGGACGACACGGTTCAGGAAAAACAAAGAAGGTACCTTAGAGGTATTGCAGCACCACTTGCAATATCTTATAGGAGCAATTACATCTGTATGATGAACTGTATTTTAAAAATATTCCACACATTTTGCCAAAATACATGTTTAACTGCCCTTAGAAGTGACAGCAATTGTAGTATTGAACACTAAATAGGGCTTAATCAAATCCTGCCCCAGGTCGATATGTCTTTTAGCCGTGTATTTAATACGGCCCTGACTCTCCCCATTAAACCTCACAGCTCCTCTGTCTCAGCCTTTACTGCGGCCTCTCGGGGAAGAGGGGCATTACGAGACACGATGAAGCGCGTTATGTGGGCGCTTACGATCGGAGTTACGAGGGGCAGTTCGCATTTCACGGAGGTCCAGGAATCTCACAAGGCATCTGGAGGAATTTACGAGGGGGAAGGGAAAGCAAAAGGGGGTGGCAAGAGGAGAAGGGGGTTGAGAGGCAGAATGGGATGCTGTTGATGCCCTTGCCCTATTAAAAGCAGCTAATTTAGAAAAATGGCAGACACACACTCACTCACAAACATAGAGGTGTGCCTTTAAATGTGAGTGCAGGCTGACATGTGATAAACAAAGTCATATACACAAACTGATACGCGTGTAAATATGCCATGAATCTGTGTATCTATAAGTTAAACATACAGAGACACACAGCAGCAATAAACAGATGCTGTTATGTGTTTTAAGATGAGTTGGGATTAAAGGATCATTCAAGTCAATAATACCTTGAATCTTATTTTCACAGTTTTAGACAACGTTTCTAAAAGTTATGATAGCATTAAACTTCTAATAATACTGCTATGGAATATGGTGACATCGCTAAAACAAGTCTGACAATGCCATAAAATAGCAAAAAGGTTGTAAACAAGTTAATAATTCTCACATTATTTGAGGTAAAACCAAAAGTGATCACATCTAAAATGATTGTAATGAATGGCTTACCCACTACCATATGTGCTAGCTCATACAAAATGTAAACAACAGCAACGTATTGGCTAATGATACATTTGACTTAATTTTATCTTCAAGATATGTGTGGCTAACATCTAGCTTATATACATTTCTTCACAAAAGAAGAATTGGGGAGAAGAGTTTATACATTTCATCTTTTTAATAGATTGTGTAAACGTATTGTCACGTTAGCAAACGAGCTAACAAGCTGCTAAGAGATTGTTAGCATCTGGTTATTAGGCCTAAGCATTTTTCCCCCTATTCAATAACTTCAATTAATTAAATGGTGTACACTTAAATGCTTTAGTTACTATTCTCCTACCCTAAAACTGTACCCACCATGGACAAAGAGACAAACACGTATATGTTTTATCTGCTCTCCACTCTTTTATCATCTATTGGCCCGACACTGCATGCAGCAGTATCCGTTACAGTAGGAGGTCGCTAATGTTTTCCTTTTTGAGTCACTTCTAAATTTGGACGCTATGTCATCAGACTGGCACACTGTAAGACTAAAGGAGCACCTGACCACTGTCACAGATTCTCTGTGTAGTACGTATGTCACCACCATATTTCAACCCAGTCTCACGGCATTTCGTGTTATAGTCACAAAATTAATCTATTGATTTGTGTTCACCAACACAATTTCCCCATTTTTTTCGTGTCACACAGAACTATTTTAAAAGCAATGTAAATAATAACAAATTAAAAGGAAAAAAAGATTTAAAAAATACAGATTTCAGTATTCTGAGGCTCTGAGCCCCATTTATTTTCCTCGCGGACAGCGAAAAAAGTCAGACATTATACAATTTAAAATAAAAACAATAATCGTGATTTGATATTGAGTAAGAACATGTTTTTATGAACCACACAGCTTCTGGTCTTCCA
This sequence comes from Pseudochaenichthys georgianus, assembly GCF_902827115.2. NCBI lineage: Eukaryota > Metazoa > Chordata > Actinopteri > Perciformes > Channichthyidae > Pseudochaenichthys > Pseudochaenichthys georgianus. Next base: position 19,081,908 of record NC_047526.1, read on the forward strand.
AGACCCGACCAGACAAAAAGACATGCTGCAGGCACGAAACATACTACCAATAGAAATACATTGCTTTTAAAATCGTTCTGTGTGACACGAAAAAAAGGGGAAAATCGTGTTGGCGAACACGAATCAATAGATTAAATTAATTTTGTGACTATTACACTAAATGCCGTGAGACTGGTTGCATATTTACACACTTTTAATATGTTAAGGAATATGTAAGGAAGTTTTGCACCATAAAAAGTATCTGTACTAAAGATGTGGGATTGTGAGAGCCTGTTGAAGTTTGATTTATTTTAGTCTATGCAACTTTATTTAAGTTTTCAAATTATTTTTTCAAATTAGAAAGCACAAAGTCATAGGCTGGGTTAGTTAGGTCACTATTCATACACTCTTTACTTCCCCTACTTCAAAAAAAATTATCTTGATTTGTCTCTTTCTTTTAGAAGTCCCTACAATTGCAATTTTCAAAAGTTTTTTCACAGGAGTCCTAGCAACAACTCTCTCCATTATCTTAGCTGCAGCAGTGTTGCACACATACTGGCAGATTTCCAGGAGCTATTTTGGACGAGCATTGGTGAAGCAAAGACTGACACAATTGAACAGTTAGCAGCCCTCTCAGAGACACGGCTATGCATTGTTCAGTCTTTACTACACATACACAGTCCTACACACATCACAGCTGGCACTAAGGGCCTGAAGTTTAACTGTCAGACGGTTTAGGTTTCACTGCAGTCTTCAGAACTACAGTACATGGCGTCGCTGGTTTGTCAGGTGAGACGTTAAGAGAATCTCAGCTGGTATTATGGGGTTTTGTTTTCAGGAATTCACATCATAGAAATAGCAGTGTTACCCTTCAATCTTTAGGTGCGATTTCTCTGTCTTAGATTTCCAAAGGATGATGTTTGAACTTGAAAAAAAGCAACTCAAACAATGTTTTGTTGTGTGAAAGTGATTTTTTTGTGTATAGCTGACCTTCTCTCAACATGCCCACAGACAGACATTTCACGAATCGACAGGCCTGGCAGGATTTCCTTCTTCTCTTGGTGATTTCACATTCATTGGATGCTGGGCAGCTGTATTCAATGTTACCTGGAGGAGGATAAGAAGAGAGATAGATAAATACAAAATATATACTTTTTGTGAAATTGCATTGGAGTAATAATTAATCATAGTTGTTGATTAAGTTCTGACAATATTTTCATAATGAGATTCACAATCCTCTTTTCAAAAGCTGAAAATGTGTCACCGCCGGAGATTTTAAAGGAGTCCTGCAGCTATTTATTGTTGTACTTTTATAACGTTAGGGGTCAGTCAAACTGTCAGACTTGAACAAATTCCTGCCAAGCTGAAGAGGACATACAACTGTTTCACAGGCTGGGTGGGAAACTAGTGCATCTTCAAATTACTGAGAAAAACATGAAGTCTTGTGGTTTCTAAAACACTTTTAAAAGCACATCGTTCAAAATGTTTCAAAAATGACTTTCAATCTCAATGACATACAAAAACACATGGTTCCAACAACTAATTAAGAGTAAGAGACATGGCAGACAAAAATAGGGGTAAAGCCTGATGGCTTTTAGCCAGTTGCAGGCGCTCTCAGCTGCCACCCTCGATCAGAACCAGGAAGTATCTGATGAGCCAGACATCACCAGTTGATCCGACAGCCGTTCATCCGGTTTGCCCTATGAACTAATTTACAGTAGCCCAATTCTAGGCATAAACACATCGCAGTCTGCCGAGTCCTCGACCTGGGCTGCGAGCCCGCAGATCACAGGACACTCCTTTTAATAAACCCACACTGCATGCCGCTGCCACTAATGGCTTTCAGGAGTGAGGCAGATGCGCGCACATTCAACCCCATAATCTCAAGCTGCAATGCCTAAACTCAAACATGTTGACTATATACATGATGCACTGGAAGTTTAACCACACATTGGCTGTTTGCAAACAGGTCTTTATTTAAAGCCTCTCTGCAGTTAAAGGCAGGGGCGGAAGCTGTGAGCCAACTGATGAGGTTTGTTTATCCAAAAACAAATGAGTACATCTGCACCATGTTGCTAGTAAAACAAGTTTATCATGATGCAGGAAGACATTATAAGCAATACACAATAAACTCTGCAACTAATATCCTTTTTCCACTCAAATTAGCACGTATATGCGGGTGTATTAAACACAGCGAAACCTGCTAAAAATAGCCAATAAACTTCACCTTGCCAGGAGACAAGTATGGCTTTCTGTTTTTTCCTTCTTCTTTCTTTCTGTTGTCCCTTTCGACATCATGGACATGCCAGAAAGCAAGGTTGGTAAAAAGTGCAAAATACTGCGGTGGTTACTTTGTTTTTAGATACCTGTTATTATTCAGTCGTTCTTTCAAACTCTCAATCAGAGTGATTGTGTTGGAAGAGTAGAAAAGACAAACAAATAGTTGTTGGTAGTATATTTTTAGCCAATGGGAAATAGACTCATTTATAAAACAAGCGTTAAAAACATGCATCTTAAAATAATGTATTTGTTGTATTGTCTCTCTCTTACCCTGGATGGTCCTCTTGAAAAAGGCCTTGCAGGCTTCACAGGAGGCCACACCATAGTGGTAGCCCGAGGCAACGTCACCGCACACCAGACACACACGTTTGGCCACCGAGCCCAGCATGAATTCACACTTCACTTGGGTTTCCTCTTGAACAAACCTCCTGGATAGAGGTGGAGAGGAAGTGAAGGGGTCAAGTGTGTGATATTCATAGTACCTCTATTCAAACGAGAAAGGACAGTTTAATGCAGACACCAACCTGTTTGCTCCTCCATTGTTGGCCAACCCTGCTGTGTGACCATAGAGGCTTGGTGAGTCCAGCCCACTGATGAGGTTGTGGCCTTTGATCAGGGCTCCGTAGCTGGAGTTTGTGTCCGAGGAAGTGCTTCCAGGACTGGGCTGGGGCGGGCTGACGTCGCCCTGAGAGCTGGGGCTGGGGCTGGAGGGCTCACGCTTTATAGTGGGGGGACAGGTGGGGTCCAAGCCCCTCACTGACATCCTGCCAAAATGTCTGGAAAGAGGAGGGGAGAGAAGGAACAATTGGAGAATTGTTAAATGATGGTATAAATGATCATATCACCAGAGAAGGTATGTCTCAGTTTGTTTTTCGGTAGGATTACGGAAAAACTACTGACCTGGTGTTCATGACATTTGGTGAAAGGGTAAAGCATAAGTCAAGGAAGAACCCATAACATTTTAGAAAAGATCTGATTCACAGGGCTTACACATCCACCAATCTTTACATTTGTTAGCATTTAGCCTAGCTGGTTGCGCTCTCTGAGTACCCTTCCAGTTCTCTCTCGAGTTACCCTTATATCATGAATCACCTTTGCATTGTTATAAATATGAATAACTGGCTATTATAAAGTCAGGCATCATTAAGAAAAATCATCACCTTTAAAAAAACTATCACTATTAATCTATGGATTGATGTATTTTGAAGCCCCAAACAAACTAAAAAGCTTAAGATATTTATTTCAATTACACCTTTTTTCCCCCAGATGCTTTTAAAATCTCTCCCTCTACATCTCCACGCCCCTTCATGCGTCCATCCATCTCAGCCCTATCTAAGCCAGCCGTTTGTGATTCCCCACACATGCAAAGCTGCTGTCCATTACACTGCTTTGTTTTCAAAGAGGGAGGTTGCTTAAGCAAACGTAGGGAAATAGCCAAACCAGAAATCATCCGCTTCATCATTATAACCATCCAAATGCGGCCAACTTCTTTGATTTCTTATTTTATCTTTCTCTCTCATAGTGTCTCTCAGTTACTAATCACTCTAAAGGTCAACATTAAAAATAATCCATTGAACGAGAAATGAACACATGCTTTGAAATGATATAACTAGAAGTCCTTAGTGTAAGTCCATGTTATGGGGTGTTGAGCATGGACAGGCAACCCCCAAATGAATAACAATTAAAATACATCATACTGTGCTTTTTCAATTCACATATATCTGATTATTTTTCTAATGACAAAAAGATACATGCCTTTAGAGACCTAGCATTGTAAAAAAAAGACTATTTTTAGAAGAACTATGCCTGCATGTTAAAGTATGTATCATGGCTTTATTATTGGATCGAGATGTGACCACAACAGACTCTCTGTCACCACGATGAGGAGAAGAAAGCATCTGAAACCAGCTGAGGTGTACAATAGGCTCACAGGCATGTGATCTGCGCTCCCACACACACGCTGAACACACACACACATTGTGGCGTCAGGCGTTCGCGTGTGCATGTAAAAATAAAAATCATAGACGGGCTCCCACTTCTCTACACACACTTCAGATTCATGTGATCAGGAACATGTTAAAGCTCCATGCACACACTCACACATACACACAGTCACATTGTAAAGCAAGTGTCTTCATAAACACCCTGACACTTTACTGGTATGCAACTGTTTGTCGCCGGGCCAACTTTTAAAAAGACCAATGCCGTCTCACACAATTCCACATGCAGAGAAAACCACACACACACACAAATACACACACACACACCACACACACACACACACACACACACACACACACACACACACACACACACACACACACACACACACACACACACACACACACACACACACACACACACACACACACACACACACACACACACACAGCTGTACATCCCTCTCACTCTAATCTGGGCCCGATGAGGTGGAAGACCGTCTCAGTCTGTTTCCTGCCATGTAAATCAGTGTTCGCTCGGCCGCAAGTCATTTGCTAGGCAAAAAGACTGGCTGCGATTAACCACCTCCAGAGTAAACCATGGGCACGCGCTATTGACCCCTCTACAAACCCACAAGAGACACACTGACAACAAGTTAAAACACCAAAGGACCTAACAGTAGGTGTGTCTACAGTAAAAATAAGCAAATGTGGCAACACAACATACAGTCAATGCAATGTAATCTTGGCATCTGCTGTCTGAAATGGGTGATCAAATGAACATTTGTGTTTTCACCAGTGTTGGGGAGTGCATAATCTATCCCCTAAATAAGGTTTTTATGGCGTACATTTTGGAAAACATATACATTCTTACTCAGCAGACACGTAGCAACTATAGCTTCTATTTTGATTTGCTGTGATTGGCGCAGTGATGTACGTTGTAGTGTCACTTAAATCATCCTCAATAAGAGCAGTCAGAGTGAATCAAAATCTTAAAGTTGTTTAACCAAAAGGTGGAGGTAATAATTCACAGTGGGGTTTCCACACTACACCAAGTTATTTGATCCATTGTTGATGCAAAAATATCCATCAGTGCAACTTTACGCATTTTGTTTTGTCGAAAATCTCAGAACTGAGATTCAATGCATTCACTACCCGAATTGAAACTTTCCCAACACTACCAAACTCTTTTCTTAAGGTTAGTAAGTAAACTCAATAAGAAATAAACAAGACATTTGAACAGCCCCCCTCCCCCGTTGACATCTCTCACCCAATCCACTTTGACAATGACGGCTATAAAAACAGTACAGTGACGAGATTTCAGTTTGCTTTTAAAGTGACTCACTGGTTTACTTATTGGCTATCAATCACAGGCGTCCATATTGCTGTGTCAAGTCTCTGACAGATGCGGAGTGAGATATACTTTGTGCTCCCCCATTATAATGCATCTCAGGGAGAAGGAGGAGAAGGAGGAGGGGGGGAGGTGCTGTTGTTTTACTTTTATAATGAAATGGCATTAGAGTTGGGCAATCAGATGTGATGTAATATTCACTTTGACAGATTACTAAACTACCGCTCCTAATAAAAGCCCATCAATAGACGTTTGGTAGCAGCGGCATGCAGCGGGGATAAATCAGAGAGGATGTATGTGTGTGTGTGTGTGTGTGTGTGTGTGTGTGTGTGTGTGTGTGTGTGTGTGTGTGTGTGTGTGTGTGTGTGTGTGTGTGTGTGTGTGTGTGTGTGTGTGTGTGTGTGTGTGTGTGTGTGTGTGTGTGTGTGTGGTCTAGCATTACTATACTTGTGGGGACCTAAATCTGTTTACATAGTCACATGTGGGGACTGGCTTCCCTTGTGGGGACAAATTGGAGGTCCCCATGAGGGGAATCATTCATTTTAGGGTGAAGACTTGGTTAGGTTTAGGATTAGGATTAGGGTTAGGGTAAGGGTAAGGTTAAGGGTAAGGGTAAGGGTTAGGGTTAGGCATGTGTTGGTTATGGATAAGTCTCCAGGAAATGCATGTAAGTCAATGTAATGTCCCCTGAAGTGATGTATACATGGTGTGTGTGTGTGTGTGTGTGTGTGTGTGTGTGTGTGTGTGTGTGTGTGTGTGTGTGTGTGTGTGTGTGTGTGTGTGTGTGTGTGTGTGTGTTGTGTGTGTGTGTGTGTGTGTGTGTGTGTGTGTGTGTGTGTGTGTGTGGTGTGTGTGTGTGTGTGTGTGTGTGTGTGTGTGTGTGTGTGTGTGTGTGTGTGTGTGTGTGTGTGTGTGTGTGTGTGTGTGTGTGTGTGTGTGTGTGTGTGTGTGTGTATTCAAAGTTATCGTACCTTTCTACCCCTTTGTGTCCCGGTATCCAAAACAACTCTAATTGCACCTTGGCAACAAAGACGAATAATTCAGCGTGAAACGACAAGGAGACAGAAAGGGAGAAGAAGAAGAAGAAGAAGAAGAAGAAGAAGAAGAAGAAGAAGAAGAAGAAGAAGAAGAAGAAGAAGAAGAAGAAGAAGAAGAAGAAGAAGAAGAAGAAGAAGAAGAAGAAGAAGAAGAAGAAGAAGAAGAAGAAGAAGAAGAAGAAGAAGAGAGGCGGGAGGAAATTACAAGAGAGTCAGACAGATAGAGGGAGTGTGAAAAAAATCCGAGAAGGGACAGAAAGAAAGGGGTTGTGCCTGTGGCTCATTAACCTGGGGGTGTTGAAAGAAAAGAGAGACGGCAACACTCACTTTCAAATGAGCAGAGTCATAATGCAGACAATGACCCAGCGGATGAAGGAGAGGAGGGAGAGAGAAGAAAACAGGGAGGGAAGTGACCAAGAGATGTCAAGAAAATGAAGGCGAAACAGGCCTTGGGGAAGCGAAAACGTGACGCTTCAACAAGAAACACAAATACTGACTGACCTTTAACCCTAACAACAACCCTGAGGAGTATTTATTTAGGTCAGTGGGGTCTCAGTAGTGTCTTTTTTCTTCGTGCTAATGAGCCAGTAGGAGATGAGCAGGGATCAGTGGCACCCCGAGCCAGCCGTAAGAGCCTTAGTCAGGCTTTGGTGAAGCTGTTAGCAGCGAGATGAGGTGTCTGTGGCTGCAGACTGGCACCCGCAGGCTCTGGAAACATGGATAGCGTGCCATACAGGGGATCATCTGCGGCCATCGCTGCCTTTTTTTACCATTCTTCATCTGGTTTTCTGTCACCAGCAATCAGCCGGCCTGTACGTCCATTTGTCAGCCTCGCCGTCTGTCTGCAAAGCTCATCTTTCTCTGCTATAGGGAACCCTCAGTGCTGGATGTTTTCTCAGAGCCAGAGTGATTATGACACAGCTGATAAAATTGCAGCGGGGATGATAATGAACATGATTTTTTATGATTACAGAAATGTAAGGCAATCAAAAAGCTGTCCCGGGTAATCAGGCAGCTGCTTCGCACATTTCTTTACAGGCTTTCTGCGGTTTTCTGAAGACTTTTACTAGCCTTGGATGTCCCGGGGTGTCTCAAACTGGTCTTCACCACCTCCTCTCACTATAAACAAACAGGCTGAACAATGACAACTGTTAGCATGCAAACAAACCTCCACACCAGCCGGGAAATACTCAGTGAAACCTTCCCAAAGCACAAAGACGCTTAAGCTTACTCAAGAAAATCAATCCAGCAAGTGTCGGATCTTACAAATAGTTTGGGAGATTTGTTGATCAAAATGCCAAACTCTCTGAATGTCCGCATACTAAATATTGGGGATTGGACCATTATCACCACAAAACAAGGAATTCTTAAGAATTCCGAAATGATGAGCGTTTATTACTATTCTACAGACAACACTTAAGAAAATAGCTGTCTGATGAAATAAATGTAGGCCTTAAACTGGTAATGAATGGCAAACGTGTACACCATGTTAATTCAAAGGAAGATATAAACGTAAGGATGATTTTAAATGTTCATTGCCTCAAAAAGAAACACATAGTGAATTGTAGTAATTGTAATAACAAATATTGTAAAAAAGCAAGTCAACGGTTGTTCCCTAAAGTGGAGGAAAATTGAAAATGCTGTAGTAAAATACCGTACGTTTACCTCGTATTATCCCTTCTCCATTAGACTGGATTTTCTTGAGCGTGATGGACCCTAATTCTCACAATTCAACACTGTGTGCTTAGTAATTCATACTTAAAATACACAGACGAAGGAAACTGACTAAAGCATCGAAATCAACTTGAAAATCAAAGGCACACAGCTCGTGATACCTGGGCAGCACACACAGTAAAGTCATATATATATATAAGATATATAAATGAGATACACAAGCAAAAAGACACTTTTGAATATCAAACACCCACACACAAAAACACAATGTCCCAACATTCATACCTTATCTCTACAGTTCTAGTTCAGTTTGCTAATACACGTTGTTCCTTTTAAGACACACTTTATGCTCGCTGTGCAGGGTGGAGGTACTTACTCTGTGTCAGAGTGGTAGGTGAAACACTCTGGGAGGTAGAGGTCGACTAAATCCATGTGCACTCTGCAACCATGCTCTGTAGGGAGAAAAGTGAATATCTGTTTCCCTGCTCTCCTCTCTGTATCTCTCTGTGTTCTATAAGCTGTGTGTCTCAGTGCACCGTTTGTCACTTTCTCTTTGCTATGTCTCAAAACTTTGCCTCCATCTACTGCCCTCTCTTCTGTGGTATCACACCTCAGCTGCTCTCATTGTCCTCGCTCGTGTGTGTCTTCCTGTCACTCGCACTCACACGCACTCTGGCTGCCTTTGAAGTCCTGGCTGTTGTGACTAGCTGGCTGTGTCTGACAAGGGTCTCCAGGCTGAAGCTGGCCCTCATGAATCCTCAGCCACACACATTTGAATGGCCTTCCCCCAGCAAGCTAGGCTGGCAGCTGATTGGCTGTCCTCTGAGCCAATGAGAGCCATCCTCTCACTGGGGCAGGTGGAGATGACAACAGAGGATGTTTGAGGTTTTAATTCTTAGAAAGAACCCTTATATATACAGTCTATGGCAAGAACTTTATATGTGGATGTGAAAATCCCCAAATACGTTAAGAGTTAAAGGATCTTTGCAGTGTTTGTGTTACTATTTTTATTGAACAATTCATTAAAGCTCAGTGAATGTTATTCCATAAACTGAATTGTGATAAAAGAAATACTACTAGAAATATGTTTTAACTGTTAAATTAGATCAAATGAATAGGTAGACACCTTGAATATATATATCTACTTAATAATGTCAATTATAGGAATGCATTAAGGGTAAAACATCTGTTTGCTGCTTCTTAAATGTGAAAATAGGATGCTATTTCTTTCTCTGATTTTGTATTATTTAAATGAAATATCATTAGGTTTCTGATTACATTTTAATATGTGCAACATATCTAAAACAAACTTCTAAAATATTGGCTCTTCTTCTCTGACTTTAATTCACTTCAATAATTATGATTTTTGTATTTAATTTGTTATTTTAATGACAGCGTTTAACAGTATTCAATTGCCCTTTAAAAATGTGTTTCTTTTTCTTGTTGGTTTTAATGTTTAATGTAAAGTGTTTTAAATTGCCTTGTTGCTGAAAAGTGCTTTATTAGTAAACTTGCCTCTTTGGTTGGATCAAACAAGCATCAAATTAACTGAGAAAGATTCAGCTGATAAAGACCCACTATTCAGATAAATAAAAACATCTCTAATACAACACTCAGATACATATATAATCCCATAATGCTGGATATAAACTGGAGAATTACCTGGAAAATCACCTATTTCAGTGTCAAAGTCACTGCTTAAATGAAATAAGATTCTTCCCACACAGATATGAATGAACATATGGTCCCAGTTTGTAACCTTAGCTGACTTACTGCTGGTGCAGTACTTCAGTACTTCTTGATCTATCTGATCTAATCAGCAATGGCTATGTGCCTAACGTGATACGTTTTGCATTTTGCTGCCACCACACACGTGCACACACATTGAGAACACTACTTAATTTACTGTGCGTAAGTAGCACTTGGCATTGCAAAAGGTTAGCAGGTGCAATCCAATCTGCAAATTTCAGTTACAGTATCCTATGAAGTTTCAAAACGAAGTTCTCCGAATTCATATGAAGTGCTGATTTAACTTCTACAATTTGATCCAAGATGGATCGACAAGAATCCCGCAAGCATAAGAAAATACTTTGAATACTAACAATAATAAAACAGTAATTAAGTTAATCACCACTAACGTATATTCTCAGTTCTCCCATAAGAATGAAGTTGCAGTAAGTAGCTTGGGGTTGTCACTACGCCCCTAATCCATTTACAGCAGATGCACAGGTAAACCCATGTCAACAAAAATCCCTTGTAATGCAGAACGTTTTGCAGTTTGCACAGATACACACTGCCCAGCCTTGTTGAAGAAGACATGAGTCAAATTCAAATCATGGTGGTAAACCCTGAGGTCCTGAGGTAGCTGTGGGTGCTTGCCATGGAGCATTGAATACATTATGCAGTAAAAAGTGGAGTGCATAAAACGTATCTGAACTAATATATAACGATAAGATGATACAGTAATGAAGTATTCTTCATCAATGTACAAGCACAGGAACAGTTTTCACTATTAAAAACCAGTAAATCCCACAAATTATCCACAAACTATTTAAAGTTCAATTATTTGACTTCTTCATTCAAAAACACATCCCGTGTCTTTAGGGTGATGGAACAATACTCCCCCAATGAATATAGTGTTAACTAATAGCATCAAAAACGCACAGATGTCAAAGGGAGTTTGGGACACATACAATTTATAATTTCTGCTCTTCTTTTTGGTTTCGGCCTGTCTTTCCCCCTCTCCCTAGTCCCTACATGACGTTGGGCTTGTGCTCCAACCTGACCCCTGCCTAACCAACCTCCACAGGAATTAAATCACCTGCGCTAATCTGCTGCTCAGATAAAGGCCAGACAGCAGACTGCACGGAGTGGTCCTTATCTTATTACGCACCACATGAAACAGATCGGCAGCAGCCACATACACAGGCATGTAACTTGTGTAAACAAACACACGATCGCAACACACGCAAACATAAAGGAAGGAGCATTAATAAAATCCCCCTAAAAGATAAAGAGAGTGTGATTTCTAATGGTACATACATTTATCTCAATCACAAAATACAAAAAGCCAGACACTTAGCTACTATCATATAATATATTCATATAATCTCTTAAAGTTAATGTATCACATAAAACACTATCTACACTGAGAAATTATCTTTTATAAACCATTTAGGAAATTAATGTTGACGTTCAAGTGAAGTGGTTCTTATCTCTCAGTGGCTTTTAGCTTGGCAGCTGCCGTCAATGGACTCTTATTTGCTCCAAAAAGCGGAGGGGCTTTTCACATATTCAGGTTGAAATCAAAATTTGAGATTGCTAATTTTATCAATGCTTGATGTTATCTTTGGCACCGGTCGAGTGGTCTCGAGACGTACCACAACAATAAGGCACACTTAAACCAAGCCAGAGTGGCGTCGAGCAAGCCACTTGACCCGAACGCACCCGAGTAGTTTATATTTTCTGATAATCTTCTAGTTACTGTGTACCGCTGTACAAAAGCTTTTTGTTTCACTTCAAATGGCTCTATGTCAAAGGTTGATGTTAATAATAAAAATAAATGTTACAACAGAACAAAAGTTGCACTCACTAAAGTTAATCTGTTGATTGAATAATTATCATCAAAATAAATTCAAATAAGGACTGCAAATAATGATTATGAAGTTAAATAATAAATTGTTTAGCTATGCTAGCAACATGGCTCCAGGGATGACAGTGTCTGACCACCACCATCGTGGTCCAGGAAAAAATGTAATGACATTGGTGTTACCTTAAAAAAGAAATGTCCAACAGCATATTCATTTCAGACGTGTCATTTGTGAAGTAGTCTGTTTTTTGTCTAAATAGCCTCAGCTGTGGCTACTTTGTGTTTACTGCTAATTAGCAAATGCTAGCATGCTAACACGCTAAACCAGCATGGTGCACATGGTAAAGATTTACATCAGTTTATTTTGGAACTGGATCCATCCTAGAATCGATGTATGGTTGTCAAAAATAAAAAGGAATTTATTTCTTTATCATTTTATATTTGAGTGAATATTTATTTTTATTTTTAAATATCAAAATCAGTAAGGAGGAGTTTTAGAGTTACTGTAACAAATGTAAACCTTCTGCTGGATGTCAAAAACAAATGTAGTTAAAAGGACTACTACTGTAATACTCTGCACTGAACACGAATTCCACCAGCCTGGCTGTGTGGTCATTAAAGATTCTAATCTAATCTAATCTAAAGGGCTGTTTAAACAATTCAGATGGAATAGAAAACCTAAATGACTTATAAAAAACATCTCAAGAAAAACCACAGAGCACAAATGACAGGTAAACTGAGCAAAGAGGACATTGACATGAACCAAAGCAAAATCCTGAAATAACAAGAAACGGAAACGAGCTCAATGCAGCAAATGAAATTGAACACGCATGGCTGCATCAAAATATACTCTCTTTTTTTTACACTGCTGAGTTTAAACCGAAGACAGGAGTTCAATAGCTGATCCGAAGGGACGCTGCCTGTAACAGAGCGCCCAGCTGCCAGCTATTGACCACATGATTCCTTTTCTCTGAAGAAAAGGAAAAGTACCAGTGAAGCAGACACCCTTCGTTTGTGTGTGTGTGTGTGTGTGTGTGTGTGTGTGTGTGTGTGTGTGTGTGTGTGTGTGTGTGTGTGTGTGTGTGTGTGTGTGTGTGTGTGTGTGTGTGTGTGTGTGTGTGTGTGTGTGTGTGTGTGTGTGTGTGTGTGTGTGTGTGTGTGTGTGTGTGTGTGTGTGTGTGTTCATCACTTTCTACTCATGCCTAAACTCACACCCACCAAAAATCTGCCCCTGGGGATGGCTGTCGGATTGACTTCCAAAACTGGACAGTCACTCTGCAACTCCAACCCCCACCTCACTCACACACACACACACACACACACACACACACACACACACACACACACACACACACACACACACACACACACACACACACACACACACACACACGCGCATGCACACACACACACACACACACACACACACACACACACACACACACACACACACACACACACACACACACACACACACACACACACACACACACATTAGCATCACTCCTCAGCTCTAGTGAGTGTAATCTGCTTAGTTTATGCCTGACTCACAGTCATCCATCAATTACTGAGACAGAGGGAAAGACTATTGACACTTTGGGCAAACACCACTGTCTCGCCGCAGCGACACATTACCTCGCAGACACTTCAATGGTTTACAAAAGGAGTGGTGGGGGAAGTAAAAGTAAAGAAAAGTAAGAAAGTGGAGCTAAACTAAGATGGGGAAACAAGATAGAGAGAAATATGATATAGAAATGGAATAGCTGTGTTCTTTATGCATGGTATCTTTAAATAGATGAATGGGAGGGAAGTGATACATTAAATGATGTATTGAGAGGCAGATTGGAAAAGGATCAGTTTCATTGTATTGATCTGGAGCGCACTGTAAAGGGATCAGAGGTCACACACACACACACACACACACACACACACACACACACACACACACACACACACACACACACACACACACACACACACACACACACACACACACACACACACACACACATACCATGTATACATCACTTCAGGGGACATTACATTGACTTACATGCATTTCCTGGAGACTTATCCTAACCTTAACCAACCACATGCCTAACTCTAACCCTTATCCTTAACCTTACCCTAACCCTAATCCTAAACCTAACCAAGTCTTCACCCTAAAATGAATGATTCATGGGGACCTCCAATTTGTCCCCATAAGGGAGGCGAGTCCCCACACGTGACTAGGTAAACAGGTAAACAGATTTAGGTCTAGTAGTAATAGTAATGCTAGGACACACACACACACACACACACACACACACACACACACACACACACACACACACACACACACACACACACACACACACACACACACACACACACACACACACACACACACACACACACACACACACACACACATCCATAACAGAAACCTTAGTAAGCCTAAAGGGAGATGCTTAAAGCTACGTAACCATAGAAATGTCACTTAGAGCTACTGGGACCTGCTGCCGCTATCCTCACAGGGTCAATGGTCTTTAAATGCTTTTCACTTATCAGGCCATCCTACAGTCCCACTGGGGAGGAAGTGAGTCAGCGCTAGGAAACATATATGCACAGGAAGGCATTCGGTCATACAGGATTTCATTGGGGCTAATTTAGGATCATTGTATTTGACACCAAATGCACAGAGAAAAATTGAAGTATCTCAGGATCTTAAAGGTGGTTTACATACCCTTATAATAACTTGGCTGGACTGCCTCCTAGTGGACATATTTATTTTACATTTGCAGCAGCTATATACAGTCTATGCTATACATAACTAACCACAAGGGTGATAAGGTCAAATGATTTTATAAGCAATAAAAAGCAATTAAAACTGTGGTTTAATTTGAAATGATGGTGCACCAATCCGTAGAACTAGCCTAAATCTGAAATATTTAGTTTAAAGACGCTTTAAACACTTTTAAACCTAGATTTAATTATGTTGCCATTAAATTAAATTAAACTCCAGCTTTTTAATACTGTCAGCATTAACTTAAAACTTTCACTTGAGGAAGTTTAACTTTTAAAATGGCTGCCTTTAAGAGATGTGTACAACATATTTAAGTTTGTCCTTTCACTCCAGTTGATCTGTTATAACTGACACCCTAACTGGTAGTCTTTTTTTCCTTAATGTTCTGTTCTGTTCTTTTTTTCTGTTCTATTTTTGGACTATATTGCCTTAACAATGTGTCAAACACACATGTATTAATTGATTTAGGAAAGTAACCATCTCTGTATTGGTTCAACTCTATTTAATTTAGTTATAAACAAACTTTCATTTACTAACCTGAGATTAGTTTTTCGGTGTACACAGAGCTCTGTTTAATTTAAAATCTAGATTTACTAATTGTATACCTAGTAATGTGGATTACTGCAGCTTCATTATCTTAACAATCTCTATTGGTTTAACAGTTGTGCTTCCTGTGTCCAGTTTATAGGCATTTATCCTTCGACTCGTCGTAGTAGGAAAAGCACAGGTGATACTATCACTAACGATGGCTCTGATTTATTCAGGTGTCATCAGCACAGCTAAAGCTGCTAGCCATGGTTCATTTGATTACATTATTATTATTTTCCTAAGTAAAAATGTAATTTTTAAAAAAGGTCTATATGCCTTATATATATATATATATATATATATATATTCGAGTATTTTACATTGTATTTTACTTAAAAAGGGGGGGGGGAATTTACATTTAACTTTTACAGAGGTGGTTCATTCATATTCGTTTTTAGTTATTCCCCATTTATAAACACACACACCTGGTTCCCAGAACCGTCTCAGGTGAGGAGCCACCGGTGCGGGCCCAACACACACATAAAATCCTCGGAGTCAGCATCACACACCTACTGCTGATGTCCGGGACTATTATACGCACTTTCACATAACCACACTCACACAAACCAGCAGTCTATCTCATCATATCACTTTTATCTCCACAGGTGTCAAATTTAGCCCTCCGGCTCCCTGTCAGCATGTCTACACTAAACAAATCAACACAGACATACATGGAGACTAAAAGAGCTTCCCTGTCATGAAGGTAAAAAAAAGAATACCACAGCTTTATGTTTTTTGGCCTGCTGGCTTTCTATCTCCCTTTGTATCTAGAACCAGCCTCTCTAACACATTCTGTCCGCAGCTCCACAGGTGAGCCAGTCTCACCCCACGACACCACCAATAATCTTCCTCTGATTCCATCACATCCTGCCCTTCTTGCTTCTAATCCTCCACCATCTCTGTCCTCCATCATCTGATCATACAGATGCACCCATGAGGGCACTGCTGGGATATCCAAAAATGTAATGCCAGGCCCATAATTGCCTCATGACCCCCCCCCCCTCGCCTTCACCCGACACCACCCTTCTCCAGGCTTTCGGGATCCTCTTCTCAGTAAAGCCCACCCTCTGGTCATCCTTCAGCCCTGCTCAACACAGTCCACTGGTTCCTGGCAATGGCGAAGGAACAGCAGTCAAAATTTAATTTTCTGCAAGATTACACATGATAATGACTCGTTTTGGAGGGTCTCCATAAATGATGACTTCCAATTATAGATGCAGAACTAATATCGATCGGTCAACAGAAGCAGCGAGGAAGAGGAGCTGTACAGTAATGTTGTGTTTACTGACATCTTTCTTGACGACACACAAACACTGATGTAGACAAACTGCAACTGAACTGATTACAAAGTCGTACAGAGTCTGAACAGCAAGTATTGATGGGAGCCAATAAGAAGCCTGAGAGATTAGTTCACCTGGGAACACAGTAGACCTTCACCTGGTCGGACACACACACACACACACACACACACACACACACACACACACACACACACACACACACACACACACACACACACACACACACACACACACACGCACGCACGCACGCACGCACACACACACACACACACACACACACACACACACACACACACACACACACACTTCTGTTTCCATTCAAACACCCCACTGGACTGTTACTAAGCAGACAGTAAGAAAACCACATTAGCTGTAATTAAAAGAAGCATTCATTCACTTCTTCACCATCCGCTCATCTTACTGCACTTACTGTCAGTTTCATCCACCGGCTGGTCCTCCGCTCTACAGCTGCAGTCAGTCAGTCAGTCTCAAGGACAAACGCTCCCCTCGCCTCCGGTCTCTGTAGCTCAGCGATGCAGCAGCACACACACATACATACATACATAAACACACGTTCCCTCTCTTTCTCTCCTCTCACTCTCATCCAGTGCCAAGTTTTACCTAGCCGGCTTACAGGGGCGTCCTGAGAGAGTGTGTCAGACAGAAAGTGTGTCTAAGAGGAAAGGGGTGGCGTGGGGGGGGGGGGGGGGGCAGTCAGCGTTCCCTTATATGCAGAGGGGAGGTGGTGAGTAGAGGGGAGAGTAGAGGACACACAGCACTCCTGTATTCCCATAGATACAGAGGAGGGATTTCTATTGCAGCCTTGCAAAGATGGGAGAGAGGGAGAGAGGGAGAGAGCGAGAGAGGAAGAGAGGGAGGGAGACGGAGAGAGCATCATATTTCAGCGATGTTGAGTCAGCATGTGAATGTGATGCATGTGTTGATAGCAGTTGGGAATATTTAGAGGGCATATGTTCTTATGGGCACCTATGGATTAGACAAGTACCCATTACAAAACTAATTTCAAACAATAAAAACAGTCCCTGATGCAGCTGTACAATTCGTTTTTAAAGGGGATATACTATGAAAAATGTACTTTTCAGTGCTTGAGCATTTGTGTATCTGGAGTGATAACCAACCAGCAAACTATAAAATAAGACTCGTTTAATATTTAGGAGAGTGCATTTACGTAGTCACGTTGTGCCTCTCTTCCTCTGTTTCTGGCTGTTCTTTTCATACCCTTGTTTCTCAGAGAAGAGAAGAAATACTATTCTAAAAAGGAGCTGACACATGGTGTCTCTTCACTTGTACACTTGAGGGGTTAGAGTTCATATGGATTCCATGAGCGGTATGCGCCAGCCTGTGCCTTTACCTTGGACTTCTGGTAGAACTGCTCGGGTCTTGATAGATTAAGTGGGGAAGTTCATGAGATCTTTCTAGAGGGTTATCAAGAATAACTTTTATCCAATGACCTTTTCCTGTCTGTGTCTGTGTATTCTCTTGTTCCGATTAACCCAGCCAATTTTTTTTTCTTGTTTTGTATCTATATCTACGCCGGGATCCGGAGTCGAGGCTGATCCTCTTGCTGTAGTCCTGTGTCTTGGATCCTCTCTCCTGAGTTCTGGATTAAGTCGTGGACGTTCGGGTCGTGGCCGAACCTGTCTTTGCGGTCCTGCCTTGGGTCTCGCCATGCTGCTTCCCTGATGGCTTGCACAGGATTGTAGCTGACATCCTCGTGGATTCATCTTCTTATTACAGACACATGCATTTCCTAACATTCGGTCTATATGCTGTAAAATGTATTATCTCTTCGATTTACACACGGCATCTATTGCACGTCTGTCCGTCCTGGGAGAGGGATCCCTCCTCTGTTGCTCTCACTGAGGTTTCTCCCATTTTCCCCCCTTTAAACTGTGGGGTTTTCTCTGGAAGTATTTCCTTGTACGATGTGAGGGTCTAAGGATAGAGGGTGTCGTTTTTCTCATACTGATATTCTGAACAATCTGTGCTGTTGTATTTGCTGTAAAGTGTCTCTACTGTAGGCTATTTTTATTATATGTACAGCACTTTGGCTCGACCAAAAATCGTTTATAAATGTGCTATATAAATAAAATTTGATTTGATTTGAAGACAGCCCAGTCGGTTTTTGTGGGATCCTAAATCATAAAACATGGGATTTAACAAGCCGTTCAGGTTTGGCTCCACCTCTGATGTTACATGCAGGCATATTAGAATATACTGTCACACATCCATCTTATACTTTATGTAAAGGTGTGCAGGTTTTAAAGAGACAGGCTCTAAAACAGAGCGTTTCACACCGAGGGTGAATACAGCTATATTCAAACAGACAGCATGCAGAAGAAAAAAGTGTTCTAGTAGAAACCGAAATACAACGTGTTCTAGTAGAAACCCAAATACAACTAGAGAATGCAATTCCTGAATAAATTGCTAGTGGGAATGCTTTGTATTGAAAAGCTGACACTAAACTGCTATGCTGAAATGTAATGTGTAAGAAGAAAGTGAAGAATTTAGATTGAAATGATACATGAACACTGGGGGCTTGAATGTGTGATGAGAGAAGAAAAGAAAGTAAAAAGGCTTGGAAAAGCAGCAGAATATTTGAACTGCAAACTTTTGAACTAACTTGATGGTGAATGATCTGTCGTCATGCCAACAGCATTTGATGACATCCTATAATACGCTTAGATGCGTTGATGGCTGCATCGTTACCAAACCTGTGAGGTTTTGGGCTATTTGGAGCATTTTCACTGAAGTTATGAGAAAACCGTGTTTCATGGCGAGCATTGTGTTGCCATGGCAACGACATTTGAAGAAATCTCAAAACTTTCCCGTATATGTCTTCACGGCTGGACTGTTAGCACACATGTGAAGTTTGAGCACTTTTTGAACATTTTCATAGGAGTTATAGCGACATCGTCTTTTATGGATAGGGATGCGTTTCCATGGAAACGGCATATGATGAAACCCCATAATTGACGTAGAGCTGTTGAGGGCTGGACCGGTGATATACAAGCGAAGTTTGGGGGACGATCAGACCGTGTCCATTGGAGTTACAGCGACATCGTGTTTTATGGCGAGGGATGCGTTTCCATGGAAACGGCATATGATGACACCCCATAATTGACGTAGAGCTGTTGAGGGCAGGACCATTAACCATTATCTGAAGTCTGCTGCTCTGAGCATGTCTGTTGGAGTTATGACATCGTGTTCCATTCCATGACACAGGTGTTTATATTTGAGCTAACGAGGTGTCCAGAGATCAAAGGTTTCCACGGTGATCAGTGAGAGGAGAGCACATTCATTGTTCTGAATGAGAGATAAACCTCTTACATGTTACAAATATCGGTGAAATTTCAAAGCGTGAAGCATCTGAAGTATACTTTTTGTGTACTTTCGGGTCAATAATGTGGCCTTTTTGGCAGATTAACTAAAGGTGTGCGGCTGCTGTGGTGGGGAAAGGTGAGGCTGAATTTACAATGGAGTTTAATGGAGACATGTTGAAAGTTTTTGTCACTTCATACCCTCAAGAGGCATTTGGGGCGGTGGTGGCGAAGTCACCAGTTCAAGTCCCGGCAAGACCAAGTGCTACCGAGGTGTCCCTGAGCAAGGCACCGTTCCCTAAACTGCTTCCCGGGCGCCGTTCAAAATGGCAGCACACTCCTCCTAACACAGGATGGGTCAAATGCAGAGAAACAATTTCCCCACAGTTATAAAGTATATAATATATCAAATTGTGTTTGTTTATTTTTGCATAATCTTTTTTTATCTTTCAAGCTACGAGTTTTTTCCTACGTTTGTCATGAAAAATGATGTCTCAGGAATGTAGGGCTTGGGAATTATGGCAGGTTTAAAAGAAAATATGAAGGTACAATTAAATCTGTCCTCCACTCTAGCTGTGACATCACGCACTCTAAAATCTGAAGAAGGCCAAGGTCTGAACAATGTTTAATATCTCTAAAAGTCAGAATCAGATTTAAAAGTTGTGTTACACGAATAATGTCAGAAAGATGTGTAACATTTTAAAGTTGGAATGAGGTTTCTGAGTGAAAGTATGCATGAACAGTGAGCAGCAATGAGCAGTTGAAGTTGCATGAAGATTGTTGAAGTCTGAAGATTTCTCCATTGACATCCATTTTAAAAATGGGATGTATCTCTGGAATTATGAAAGTTATGAATGATAAAAGTAATAGCCATCGATTCCCGACCGAGCTGAACGTTTAGATGTTTGAACGAAGTTTCTGCAATGTTCAATGCGGGAGAAGTGGCGCAAAATAACCCGGCGGAATAATAAAGAATTTTGTACGTAGCATAACAGATAGTTGGAATGCTGCGTCAGCATTCCCACTAAATTATGAAACTAAAACATAAGCATGATATGTCCCCTTTACAAAACAATGTACTGGCAGATAAAGGTTATTTTGTGATATCAGTATAGGTGTAAATGTTGGATAGCAAGAAACAGTACAGTACAGAAATGCTGAATATTCATGAATGACGCTATTTTAGAATGAGTCTGCATTTCATATTTTGTCCATCGCAGAGCACCGACAAGCTAATTTGTCTCCAATATGTATCTTTCAGCTCAATTGTTGAATGAATAAATTGAAAAGGAAGGGTTCAACGTTTCAAAATGTGCTCGTTTGCTCTCTTCCAAAAAGTTTGATATCCGTATGTCCATTCAACATTAGGCAAGGGTCAAACCTTTTAGCTTAGCTTAGCATAAAACCTGGAAACAGAATTTTCGAAAATTTCTCGTTATTCCTAAAAAAAAAAGAAGGTGTTTATCCTTGTTATTTGTAAATATTAAAAAACCGATATCCGGCCAAATGTAATTATTGGATGTCCTGAACTCGCAAAACAACGTGTCATTATATTGGCTTTGAGTTTCTGAGATATTTGTTTCTGTCACTGACATCTCAAAACAAACATTAAAAAGGAGACAAATATTGATACAGAACAACATCTTTCTCATTTTTTAATTCATAATTTCATTTCTTTTTCTAGACTTTAATCTCTATACTTGCACTGACAATAATTTCCAAATTGGTATTGGACAATCTATGGTCGCAGGCAAGCTAAATGAACACAGGACACAATATCACAGTTAGGTCAATGACAAAGGGTCTAAAGTAAAGTTTTAAAAGAAATGTCATTTAAAAATGTCCTGCAGTCCAACAGGTGTTTTCACTTATCTCTAATTAGACCTAATCAGGCAAAGTGAAAACACCTGTGAAAGGTATGAATGCACTTTCAAAACACAGCCAATGTCTTAGATTTTTTTCGGGGGGAATTTACAAAACTGTTTGGAGATGCTGGAATTGCTGTAACCAGAGAATCATATATTTGTCATACAGTGTGTGACAAATGGCTATGGGAGGCTAAATCCAGCAGTCTGCAGTACAGTCAAGCTAGCATTGGCACAACTTAACCTAGCGTATTTTCTTACTTAAACAAACCATTTATCGTTATTGAATTGATACCACTGAATGAAAACAAACCACACTGTCATCATTGGTTCAGTATGACACGCTAATGAGGCATTAATGTCATATGATATCTCCAACATGGAGTTTTGTGAAAGGTCCCGTTGCATGAAGTCTTTTCTCCTGCTCCGTTTCAATCACTTCCACGTGTCTTCTCTCCATCTGTGTGGATGTGCCAGGCGTCTCGCTGTTTCCCCAATATGGGAAAGTTTGTCTCGACTGTTGCTAGGACAAGACTGATTCCTTTCCTACTTATGACTCACATGTCTGGGTTATTCTGGACTGTTTTTTTTCGTTCGTCGCCCTGAGCAGCATTTCCTCTCCCTCGCTCTCTGTTTCTCTCAGTGTCTTCTCCCAGCATCCTTCAGGTTCAGGATCCAGAATCCTCGGGTTCTCAGTTGAAGCCTAGGCCCGTTCCTTTGGGTCTCTGCATGGCCCGGACGGGTTCGGTCATGCCCCTGCCCTCCGGACCCAGGCCCATCCCCGGGCTCCAGCCCATGCTCTGCATCATGCGGCTCCCCATGTTAGTGTCAGGGAGGGGGGGTGCGTTCTCCCCCACCACTACTGAAAGGAGAAGTTACAGGTTAGAAAATAGGGAGTTATCGACATATCGTTTGTAGGTGTACATATCTAAAATAGAGTTCCTTTGACTGTTTTTGTTATTCTAAATGGGTCAGTTTTGTAGACATTGGCTCTGGTAACTTGTTATAAGAAATGAGAGAAAAGACACTAATATATATCCAATTTCTTTCCAGTATATGAAAAACTACAGGACTCTTAACCAGAAAGTCTTTTTTTTGGTAAATTCAATAACCGAAAGATATTCATACTGACGTTGGGTCCTGTTCTGTTGTTGCAGACTGAATGTTCCTGTGTAATAATGAACTCTGTATTCAAGAACATTTAAAACTCATCTTGTAGATTAGTCCAGGCAAAATAGAACCGTACCACTTTTCCAGCAAATGAGTATGACGTGTGGGTTAATTTGCTTCTCTTCACATGCACGACGAATGCGCACATCGCAAAGTGGATGCTGTAGCGTTGTGCCGTACAGCCTGAATGGACACGTTAATTGATTAATGGAGATTCTGTCTGCCGTCTGGTACTGCCTCTAAATAAATGCACACGCATGTCTGTTTCCGAACAGACTAGTGGGTTTTGTCCCCGGCACTTCCTGGAAGTCCACGCTCCAGTGACAGAGGTCGACCTGTTAGCCCGTTTAATCCCGTCTTGATTTATGTGGAGCGCAGGTCAAAGCCGCACGCTCATTTGCTCACACGATGGTTGAGTGCCAAAGGACATCGCCGTTGCCCGCCTGCTGCGAGTTTAGCGACCTGCTGTTCCGCAGACCTACATCCGGGTCTGGAGCGAGTACCAAGTGCTTTGGACCATACAAATAAATATATAATACATGAAACTACAAGGTGTCACGAGCCAAATGATGCTTACATAATAATAAATGGATCAGACTCTATATATTATAATGGGGGTTACATTTTTGCTATCTCTCCCTTCCTCCTCCAACTGGCCCAGAGGCAAAGAGAGTGGTTTGGGGGGAGGGGGAGTGGGCCTGATGCACAAGTGTTACAGGCTAAGAGCTAATCCAGTATCTCTGCTCTGACAGCATGACTAGCTAGCTGACTCTTGTCCAACAAAGCTTAGGAGGAAAGGGGGTTAGGAGCAAAAGCGCCGTTTAATAGAGGGAGCAACACGAAGGCTGAGGGACTCCCTTCTCTCTTTTTAAAGATGCGTAGTGAATCCCTCATTTTTCATCCCCGTCCCCCGTGTTTACATCAGTGTATGTGCGAGACAGAAGGCAACGAGGAAAGCAGGCTGGTGGACATACTGCGCTCAACCAAGAGGGGGAGGAGAAACAGGCGAGAGCCAAAAATACGAAAAAGAAAACGTGGTAAAAAAAAAAGGAAAAAAAAGTGCCAGATGGTGCGTTAGGTGTAGCTAGGTCCAATACCTGGGGGGGCGGTGGAACCGAGGGGGGCTGCTTTTCGCCTCCGCTTGACATCCCCTGTACACAGAGAGCCCAGGTGCCCGCTGGTCTGTCTGCAAAACCAGCCAAGCGAGACAAAAATATGTGGGCATTAGTTGAGCTCAAGTAACACAGTGGAAATTATTCTTCCTCATTTGAAAAAAAAAATACCCGTTGTGAAAACCAATGGGGAGTTATGTCGATGAGACTGCAGCAGAAACAAAAGGCAGGTACTAAAAAGGAAATTAGTTCTGCGTTTCGCTCATAAATCACTGACGTTTTTCTCAAGCGTCGTTCTCACCTGCTGGCTGTTTTCACCGAACAGCTTCTCCGATGCCCTCTGTCTGACCGAGAGTCCCAATGCAACTGGAGTGGCAGTAAGGAAAGGGAGGGGGGGTATTAAAGTGAATGCTCAAGCAGGTAATCCTTGCAATAAAACTAAGTAGTGCATTTAACAGCAACCACCAAGGACAGTGCTACAGATCAAAATGTTAACTTTGGGGGGGAAAGAAACTCACCTGTCCGTGCTCTCTCCTGGAGCCCGAGCTGAACCAAGGCCTGTTGGAGATTTAATAATAATGTAATTGAGAGCCATCAAGGCTGCCTTCCACAGACCGAAATCAAACTGCTATTAATTATCTTGTCGTAAGTGAACTGCTGGCCCTCGTCCATCACAGAAACTTTTAAAGAAACTTGAGAACCTTTAAAAACGTTATCTTGGGACAACCTTTGCCGTTTGCTTTCTATTGTATTAATACTAATCGAAGATATTTAGTTTTTGTCTGGAAACAAAATTTGTGTCAAGGCCAATCAAATCTGAATTCTGCTACCTTTCTCAGCCTTAACTTCTTTTTTTAAAATCATAACTTAAAATGCAACTCCAAGTGCTACAATCCTTAGAGTAGTTTCAAAACAAAACCAATGAAAAACAAGTACAAGATTACAAACTTTAAAAGCATATATGTAAAGTATAGAAGATGAGGACTCACTCGTGGGGGTCCTGGCTCTGTCTGCCCAGCCGGTCGTTGAAGCTCTGCCCGGAGCTGCCTGCCTGGGGTACATGCTGGTTACTATGGAGACGGCTCAGCCTGGCATGGAACCCTGAAGAAGGCAGAGCAAGTCGTCAGCAACAAAACTCAGCATGTTAATTATTTTAAATGATAAATCAGTTTGATAATGTTCACAATTAAGCAAATCACAGTCCTTTGGGATACATATATTTATATTTTAAAGGGCTGCAGGAATTGGAAATAATTATTACTTGCAGTTATTTTAACAATAACCGCAAGCAGTAATTCAATGAAGTACTTTGTGTCAGTAGATTTCGTTAAGAATGTGACTCTCTGATGTTGAAGCTATTTCAGTGAAACAATGCCGTTTTGAACATTTGACAGATTATTATAGGTTATTTTAACTGGTATTGCAATTACGATATGAATTGTGATATCAGCCGAATATGATCATTTTTGAAACATTTACACGATGTGCAAATCTATTGAATACCATTTGTAGGATAGGAGTTTTCTGCAGCTCCATGACACTTCTATCAGAATGAAAACTTATGGCATATTTTGCCATAATTCAATTTGAAATCAAATGTCAATCAATTAAGCAGCCATACATCAGTACACAATACAGTGACCACAGAGAATGGACACTAGGATGTAAAACAAATGTATTTTTTTGCTTACGATAGTAGATATAGGAAGTAAAATCCCCTATCAGGGTATATGCAGGAATCCTGAAGTCAAATGTAATACCTTTTAAGACCTTTTTTAAGACCCTTTCCATACATTTTAAGACCTCATCGCCACTTCGAGTTTTAACCATTGGCGACACACTTTACCTCACATTTACTATATACAGTATTGATTGTCCTTCCTCCTTATCTTCCAACCATTTGGACGCAAACTTGCATTTCCCCATAACGATGTTGTTTAGCAACCGGCGTAAACGGGCCTTCGCGCGCCATCAAGCAGTGAGCGTGTGATGTCCTGTTCAGATGATGTCAAATCCAACGGGATGCCATAAATAAACTACACAGAATCACACTACACACCTACGCAATGATTACATTCAGGCAGACTGTAGAACACAACTTCTTTGGACCATTTATATACTTATTGAAAACAAGCTACAAAATGTAATACTTTGGAAAATGCCGTTTAATACGTTTTAATAGCCTTAATTTTCGCTAAATTGATTTATCAACTTTTAATATTTTTTAAGACCCCGTGGACACCCTGACTATACAACAACACTTTATTGGCAAACTGCTAAACATTGATTTGTGTTTGCCTCCTACTGGTCATGAATGAGACCGCAACAATAAAATGTATGTAACTGTACCTAATCCAACCAAATCACTCCTGTTATCTACATATTAAAAGACAGTTCATTATAGTTTGTCTGAGTTTCTTAAAAACGGGTTACCTCTCTGTCCCCCAGGCCCCATGAGGGGGAAGGACCCGCTGAGGATGCTGTTGAAGACGGGGTCAGTTAAGTCCAGCTCCTCTGAAGCCGTCTCCCTCTCCCACCAGGGGACCACCCCCGCTATCCCGCACGCCCCCCCGGGTGCTGAACTGGAGCCCGGCTCACCCTCAAAGAACCAGTCGCTCTGCTCGTCATCAGCTGGAAGAGAGACCAACATGTGACCATGGTTTTTATAAAAAAGAAAAAAGGAGGTTTCTTTGTTTGACCAATAATATTAACATATTGGAGTTTGTACCTTGCCTCCCCTCATCGTTGGTGTAGAGGCCTCCGTCACTGCTGTTACTGACACTACTGGTCTCACTGAAAAGGAGAGAGAGGAAGATGGAGATTTAGGGAAATAGAATACCATACATTTCACCATAAAGAATTGTCGATTCAAGAAACACAAGCTAGCTTACACACAGTGTGGGGAATTGAAGGTTTTGGATTAAAATGCCAGTAAGCTACCTCAGTTTACAATAGATACCAAAATATCACTTTTTTGATACATTAAAATATGGTTTTCGACAGTAAATTTTCCTCAACTAATTAAGAGAAGCTAAGGTTTTATGTTTTTTTAAGAGAATGAGCAGTACAAGTGCATCAACCGAGAAATCTTAAGTTGGCAACATTTAAAATCAGGAACTTTCCGGTTGGTAAGGAAACAAGATGTTAAAAAAACTGACCGAATATTCTATGTCAGTTTTTCAGAATTGACTGCTTTTGATATTCAGCGAAGGAAATTAATTTCCGTCCAAATAAAAAGTGTGGCAGTTTGCAAGCCCTACACCGTGCACAACACGGTTCTCATCAGCCATTGGCCTACACACACATACCTATAAACACAGAATACAGCAGCAGAGACGGAGGAGTGGAAACTTCCTGGGAATGAATAAAAACAAAAGTATATACACTA
Organism: Pseudochaenichthys georgianus; assembly: GCF_902827115.2. Classification (NCBI taxonomy): domain Eukaryota; kingdom Metazoa; phylum Chordata; class Actinopteri; order Perciformes; family Channichthyidae; genus Pseudochaenichthys; species Pseudochaenichthys georgianus. The sequence goes on from NC_047526.1 coordinate 19,109,308, forward strand.
ACCACCTGTCACTCATGTCCTCATCTGAGCCCTTCTGCTCCTCCAACTCCATCTTGTCCTTGGACACTTCTGTTGGAGAAGAGATGGGGTCCTCACTCTCCACCACCACCCCTTCATCGGCAGCCTCCATTCCCAGTCTGTGGGGGGCCATTTTCCTCTTCTTCACCCTGTTCTTCCCTCCCCCAGGCCCCATCATTCCACCTCCATACAGCTCCATGGGCCCCCTGCCCTCATTAGCACCCATTCTATGCAGCCTGGCACCGACACGGGCTTTGGGGACAGGCGGGGGCCCTAGCATGGTGCAGGAAGGGGGTTCTGGTTCTGCAGGGGGGTCTACCGCCATACGTTTGACCTTTCGTCTCCGCCTGAGGCTGCGAGTTCCTTCTGCGGACCCCAGGACACCCAGGTCGTCCGGCCAAATTGGTCGCTTGCTTCGTCCTGTTTCTGCTGCGATGAGGGTGCGCCGTTTGGGGCCAAGTTGTTCATCCGAGTCGCTGTTGTCACGGGCATGGCTGTTGGCAGCCGAGACCCCCCCTGTACTGGCTCGGTAGTCCTGCAAGACACGTCAATGTGGTTCATATCAGAAGGTGACTGATGCTAAATTGGGAACACATTTGGATTGTTAATACCCTCAAAACTATACGAGTCAGCATAAAAGACAGATTAAAACAGAGGGAAACCTTGAAGTGATTATGTGTTATGGTTCAATACAGTAAAGAATACTTATACTGCAGGTAATCTGTACTAATTGGGCAATTCCAACTGTGACAATAGTATGAAAAATGTGTGCTACTGGATCTCTGATATTACAGTGATTTGAATTAAAATCAACAATCCATTTTAAAAATCTCGAGTGTAACATCTCAAGTAGATCAGCATATTTGATAGTTGATCTAACTTGTATGATTCATGCACTTTTTGGGCTTTATACCAGTCACTTCCCTCATGGTTGCTTTAACAATGATAATAGTTTTAGCTACTTTTCCCATTGTTTGCACTTGAGAAACACAGGGTGAGCAACGAAACAACATTTATGGACATCTGAAGTGTTTTGCTCAAGCACTTTTTACAGGGAGAGTTTTTAGCCTAAAGATCTATATGTGTAAATCACTGCCCTCCATCCACTCACCTTCTGTTCTTCGACGCTGGACTCTGAGCCCTCACTGAGGTGGCCTGCCTCCCACGGCGGGTGCGGGTTGTCCGAGCGTCGCTTCCTGCCTCTACGCTTCCGAGCCTGCCTCTTCAGCAGACAGCCCACAGCCAGAGCATGGTCTCCTCCATCCCCAAAACCCCCACGGGCAGCCTGCTCAGAGCTCTCCTCCAGGGCTGACACCAGGTCATGGACCAGCTCGTCCATCGTCCGGCTAAAGTGCCTAAAGTTGAGGCATACAAGGAGATACTGGTTAACACATCTTTTCACATGCTTGGACACCAAAAAGCATTTAAGATTGAGTTTTATTGAAGAGTCAGCAGAGTCTGCAGGACAGCCAATAATGCTGTTGAGATACATATGTTGACAGCAGGCATTAAAAAACTATACATATAGTCTATGGTAAAAGGGTATTAGTGTGTGTATGTAGGAATGATTTGCAGATTGTCATTGAAGGAGGAGGCGACAGATAAGTATGGGACCATCATTGTGAAGAAGATTAACGTTACTTAGCTTAGCTGTTTGACATGAGGAACTATGAAAAACACGTTAGCAAGATGGCTAATTCTTCAAATTTGACACACAAAATCGATCCCTTTTCGTCGAGCAAAGTTGGATGCAACACAGGATGAGTTTGCGGCGTAATACTTACGCTAATAAATAGTCAGCTCTGATTTAACTGCCTGTGATGCCGCTTACAAAATGCTCTGCAACTACCACCAACATTACTCCTCTTTAGTTCGCTGTTTTGCTTGTTGTTAGCTGTTTAAGCTAATGTTTGCAAGCTAAGTCAACTTACGTTACAACAAACTTCCATCTATCACTTAAGATAACTACACAACCACAGCAAAGAGCTTATATTCCCATTTTTAAATGGTGGTATTTTGGTATATACTGTAGTCAGAAGATAAACAACAAAGTCTATATAGCAGATGATATTTGATGCTAGCTAGTTAGCATTGCTAGCGTTAGCTCTCTAGCTGGCTCATTCACGAGAGTTGAGTGGACGTGAACAATATGTTACGTCTCAGTGATTTCAAAGACCACCTACCAGCCGGTTCCCGCTTTGCCGATGGTTGTTAGATTAGCTGCACGGTACATTAAAACCCCCAAATGCCAGATACCATTAGCCAGAAACAACTGACAAACATTTAAACACCACAGACATCATCCTGACAAAAAAGCTAACGATCAGCTAGCTGGATCAATATGCGACAAGAGGAGGACAAGCAGCAAAAGGTATTGTGTTGCCTTCAAGTGCTGCAGAAAAAAATTATGTTGGCATTGTGCACAGCCAAACAATTACAATGTCATAATAATAATAATAATTATACAAATAATAATAATATATAATACAAATATGCAATTCATCACTATACAAAACAATTGAAGAGCATCACACACACAAAAAAAAAAGTATTTTGATTTAATTTATTGGAGAGGCTAGTAAAACACTTTGTAAACCCAAACTTTGTATTATTAAGGCTAAGATGCATTTTATTTGTAAGTTGATCAAAATAGGCCTTTTTTGTAGTAGCCGATATGTGACTCAGAGGATTCAATTAGTCTCTGGTTATATTTAGTTGGATTTTTCTACCACAAACCAACACATGAAGTTTAAGAACTTTAATAGGGTCTTTTTAAATCGGAATTTAAATATAGCAAGTGAAGGCAACTTCAGGCCCTAAATTCCCATTCTACATGCATTTCCCTTTTGTGACCACTTGATGGCAGTGTAGACTCATATTGAAAAGGCTTCACGTCAGAGCTTGATGCCATGGTGGCTAGCTATCAGCTGGCCTATCACATTTAAACCAAAGGTCACCAGTTCTTCAAACACATCAGTGGCAACGGCGTCATATCCGTGACAGCAGTCACTGGAAGAGTCCCGGGTACCAGGGAGACTTGGACTTCAGCCCATGTGACATGTGCTGATATGTTCTGAATGTCAGTGACGGCCTTCCTGTGCTCTACATGGGGTCAACAGCAACAACAGGTGTCACAGTCAGTGTTAACTAATGAGAAATGCACACATTGAAAAACTGTCAGGCATGCTCTAAGCAGGAGGGAGCTCTCTGCTAGAAACAATCCTAACAGGTGTCCCCCCTCCTCAAGTCCTTAAGAAGTCAGATGGTCTGATGGACGATGACCACTCTGTGACAGGCTCAGATTTCTGACCAGGGGGCCCAGGTACAATTATTAAGACGCTGTCCACTTGCACATGACAGTCAGACACTTGACATGCTCACAGTGTGAAGACACGAGTCCAAGACTTGTGGAATTTTATACATAAACGTCTGTTTAGAGATACCAAAAAACAGAAAACTGCAACTGGGATTAAAAACACAATGGAATCATGATATCAGCAGAGGATGAAGAAGAGTTTGATGAAACTGCGGAGAGCTTTAGCACTGACAACACATGGAGCTGGGTAAAGTAGTTTTTAATTAATCTGCATATGTGGATAAAACAGCATGAATTATGGGTAAAATTGATTTTATTAAGAACAATGAATGGATGTTAAAGTCAAAAGGTTTGTGATTGTGCTTTTATATGCCTGTAGTTTACAGAATGAATGGAGAGAAGTGTATTCAAGCACTTGTGTGTTTATATCACCACAGAGGAGGAATAAAGGCATACGTTTCATCATATAAAACTACTTTTTAATTCAATCTGAACCCTAATAAAATAATTAGACTCATATCTGTAGCATTTTAATGTGTAGAGTCATATAGCTGGTTCTTAGGACAGCAGAGACAGTGAGACCCGAGATATGTCTCTCAGTAATCCCCCCTGTAAAACGATCTGCTCTGACTCAACTTGGGGAGAAGCAAAAAGGGGGTGAATGGGGGAACACGAAGGTACAGGGATGAAGCGAGCTGGCAGGAGTCGCAGGACAGCCTGATGGATCAGGGAATCTTCTCACCTCTGTGGATTTCTGAGATTTAGTTATTTGTTAAGAAGGGATTCCACGTTGCATGAGACCAACATGTTTCAACAAAATGATACCTTGAAACTTACTAAGTGGGGTAAAAATTAGGAGATATCTGTGATAGTTAGAGTATTGTATTAATTTTAGACAAATCATTCATAACTATAACATCTATTGCTTTGTTTTCTGTCATTTATAACAGCAACAATGTTTTGCCAAAGAGTATGTTCTACACTCATAATCTCACTTACTAAATTCCAGCTAATGTTTCTGTCCGGTCTCATGACTCTCAGACCACAATAGCCTGATCCAATCAGAGAGCTCGATATCAAGCAAGTGTGCAAAAAGATTATGCAACGAATGTGTTAAAGTGCTGTGCCCCTGCTGAGTCAACAGAAATGACATCCAAACAGAATGACTCGTTTTTTAAGGAACATTGTGAGGAGTTCCTCAACGTTGTGGTGAATCGTTCATTTAAAAATGATTGTCAGTGTTATTCCATTGCATTGCATAAAGTTGCAAACATTTAACCTGGAAGTAGGCTATGATCCCTGGCTATGATTTTTTTTTTAAATGTGTGAGGTGTTGGCTTGATTTTTTCTCCCCCATATTCTAAAGAATATTCTTCAAAAATCCCTTAACTATTTTTGACAAGTATAACAACGTTGAGAAAACAAATGGTTGCCCTGCTGCGGTGTCATGGTGCATAGCAAGCAGTCAGCTCATACATAGCCTCCGACTCACAAATCCTTCATTTAAACTTGTGTGAAGACACTCCCCCAACAAGAAAGGGTGTTTTGTTTTTTGGTAGCATACCAAATTAGGCCACTTATACGTCTGTGTGAATGGATGAAAAATAAACACTCAATATATTTGAGGGCTCTGTGTTGCAGATGTTTTTAGTTGTTCCTCTATTGATGACTGTTGCTGATGGTTTAGTGCCAGAGTCTTATGTCAACTTGTTTGGGGTAGCCTGATAGGGGTCACTGCACCGACCATACATGAAATTGCTATCATATGCTGTTTCGTGTCCAGAGTACATCGGCTGTGCTCAGCTCTTCCTGTCAGGGCAGCTCATTCTTAGAAGCTGGTCTTAGAGCAGCTGTAAGGCTCATATATCCTTTAGCAAACTCAGTAACACTCACAGAATGACGGATGTCTGCAGACTTAAGAGTGTCAGAATGGGCTTAGCAGTGCTACAGTTGTAATACAGTATGTATCATGCGTACAGTTATTACAGGACTATTACTGGATCTTATTTGTAATTGAATGTTACATTTAAAAAAAAAAAATGAGGTCCATGTTGTTATTTTGTTATGTGAAACCTTCATTAGGAAGTTGTTTGGTACACTGTCAATTATGAATGCAGTAACTGTGATGAATTAACTTGTAGCTGCAAAAGGGAGAAGTGCTTCCTTAGAAATGAAGGGAAAGGCCAGTCTGAATGAGAGATTAAAGAACACACATTTGATAAATTTCACTGGAAATCCCTTACATTAAACGTGGTTAAAGGACAAAAGTGTAAACCACATGATAGTACATTTGACGTAACTTATTATACAGTAAAAGGAGGCACCAATCTATACATTCAGGAAAATGCTTATAGTTCACGTAAAGTCATTTTCCATATTTGATCGAAACACATCATGTGACTTAAAGAGCACAATGATGACCTAATGGTATCCCAATTCAAGTTAACAGTGTTTTTTGTGTGCACTTGCATTGCCATTCTGCAAGCAGAGCGCAGCAGTGAGATGGTAGATCTTACAATATTTATTTCACAGTTTAAAAACGTAATTTTGCAGACTTGGCCATTTCTTTTATCATTTAAATTTGGCAGGATTGTTATGAACCAGGAAAACAAATATCTAATTTTCAGACTTGTCAGCTAAGGCTGCAAGTCGGTGTAAGTTCAGCAGGTCACTAAACAAAGTTCTCAGGCAATAAACTGGTGGTGAAACTGAACATGCTGAACCTGCAGGCAACATACACACAAATAGAAACACAAACACACACACACACACACACACACACACACACACACACACACACACACACACACACACACACACACACACACACACACACACACACACACACACACACACACACACACACACACACACACACAGCTGAAGCAGTGCTAAGAACCACCACTCTGACATGGTAACATGCACTATTTGCTACTCAAAACATTTTCAAGTAGTTAAATGTATGAGTTGGTATTTTTTTATTGGTTTTCATCTTTTAAAATGTTCCACTTAATTTCAGTGTGAACATAACATTGTGAACATTTCAAAAGTACACACAACAGCCCCACAAGATAACAACAGAGCTCAGCGTTAGTCGACTGTGGTGGAAAAACCCTCACAAAGACACACATTCTTTTCTCTCTGGTTCAGCCCAGAAAGTCTGCATCATAGACTCTGGGGAAAAAACAATTAGTTCCCATACACACAACACACACACACACACACACACACACACACACACACACACACACACACACACACACACACACACACACACACACACACACACACACACACACACACACACACACACACTGAAGCGGCGCTTGTTGTAGATGAGCTGCTGTAGTGAGGTCTTCCATGAAGAAACTCTGAAAATGTCTGTCAAAATGTTGGCTGTGTTCCAATTTACACACAGGTAGATACATAGAAAGTAACTGGCAATAATGTAACTTTTAATGCCAATAACATTTATTTCAATGTTTTATATATTTAAGTGCATTAGCTCAGTGTTATCAGGTTATTACCTATTAAATAGGTCCTATTTGGTGCTTCTTCGCCTATTTAAGTATGCGTCTGTGCATTTGAAATAGAAATGCCTCGCTTTTATTAATACAAGAACAGATTTAGCTGGTGTTGAGTTCTTCAAAATGACTCCACCAGTTAACCACATCCTCCTGACACACCGTTTCACTACAGGGTCTCAGGCTACACATGGCATGTGCTATGAAGCAGGCCTGTGATTGGTCCGAAATATCACCTCACTGCAGCAGACTGGGAGACTTCAAACGATGACGTAGATCCACGTTTCCCCGCCGTCATAACACACAGTAGCTGCTGCTTCCTCCAGAGCTCTTTAAACTGAGACATTGTAGCGTAGTAATGTTGATCTTATTTATCATTTAACATCTCGTATACATTTTTCACATGAATAACATAAACCATAGGTCAATTTTGTTTTAGACAGATTTTTGCCCTATTTCACACACTTTTGAATACACTATGACAAGTTTATTGTGGAGTAAATGAAGCACAATGTGTGGCTTTTGTTTTCACCTATGGGTTTCACGTACACTAATAACCAAAAAAAAACAAATTCTGAATAGAAATAATACATTTGACGCAACCATCTAACTGCCCCGAGAAATGTAAACAAGTAGCTGTAATCGTGTTGCCACTGTGGCAGCGGAAACGAGGAGTTTGGCAACTCAACGGCTCGACGCTGATTGGTCAGCCGGCGGGTTTGATGTGCATGATGTCATCCTCTGTCGAGCCTTGCTGCTGAGAGAGCGAGAGAAACAGAGGCGGTCAGAAGCAGAAATTAGTATCGCGTTGACTTAATAGTCCGTTTTTTCTGGCTGTAAGTCGGTGACAGCAAGTCGAGGGCTTATCAAACACTCAGACATCACCTCTACCAGGAAAGGAGGCTCCTGTGATGTGTTGTTGAACTGTCATTCACCGCTGTGGGAACGGCAGGCTCAATGTGCTGGTAAAGGCTGTCAGCATATCAGCTATAGAAGGTAGGAGACTGCTTTATAATGTATTTGAATGCACCTGCCTGTATGTGTCATTTTCATTTGTGTTATACTATATCTGTTACTACTGCTGTTTACTCATTTTATTTGGGCTTCTCGTCACTTGTAATTTATTTCTAACATGATCGATTTGCACTGTCAGGATATTGTGAGTCAGCTTTTCACCTACATCTATTGGATTTAGATTGGAAGTCCCTTTAAATGTGTGGATGAGTTGGGAAAACTGTAGCAGATTGGTGTGAGGCAATGTTGTCTGTCTGCATCTTTTTAATTAAACTCCACTCATCACCATCTGCTAAAGGTTGAGGCTTTTATTTTCTTAAATGATTACGAGGGGTGCACATCATATTGTGACGGATTATGAGTGTCGTAGTATGAGTAAAAATGAAAGACAATCTCTGTAAAACATTATCTGCTGAGTGTCCCAACCAGAAACCAGCCTGCAAGGAAACAGCAGATTGTAAAAAAAATTGTAAAACACCACAGTTAAACATAAAACACTGTCTTTTTTAAAATAAAATAGGGTTTCCCAACGGCTCAGTTACGAACACTTTCTTTGAAACCATGCAGTTCTGTCAGTGTTCTGTAAAACAAGAAAAAGTATTTTTGGATGTGGCAGTGTTCACACAAAAAGTCTTGTGCTTTGAAAGTCAGCTTGTTCTGTAACTAAATGTCTCAGTGAAAGCAGAAATGAATATTTAAAGAGAGTTACTGTCAGGTCATCTATAAGCGGAATTTCAAGACTCAGACATTGTTATGGCTCATCAGCTGCTCTAAAAATAGCTCTCCTGTTTTTCTGCAAGGAGTCTGTTCTCGTGTTCACATACTCAGAGGGAAAGGGGGATATGGTGGCATTATTGTTCTCTGTTGCTGCAACATTTTGGGTGCCCAGTGCCAACTGAGTCAAGGGCAGACCCCCTTCTCTTATTGCAAACCCCAAGGAGTCTCCAAAGCCATGCAAATGGCATTTATCTCATGATTAATGTAATAATTAATTATGAGCTTAAATACTCTTTAGATGGTTTTAGTTCATTTCCTTACCTTCTTTACTTCACCTGATGCACTTAGCGGTTTGATTTAGACTCACAACTCGTGTAGTCACTGATTTATTGAAAGGATAGAGACAAACACAGTTACAGAAACATGTTCACCTTGAAAGCATTTGTTTTGCTTGTTCCAGTAACGTAATAACAGAAAGCGGCTTGTAAGTCTTGATTACGTATTGAGCTAGAGGACTAAACAATACGACTAAGGGGACGTGTGTGTACATGCTTTAAAGCCTGTGAACACCTGGATTTTTTGAAATATATTTCTCGGCTCGGATAATTTGCTTCAACAGGATAGTGTGTTGTGGTTTGATCGGATAAGATAGTTCCAGAAATGTAGAATATCCAAAACTGTTATAACATGTGGAATACATCTGTTTATGTGGGAGTCAATAACATACAGATAATACGTTTTGGAGATCTTTGAGGACTGAACTTCACACAGATGTGATCACTGCTTACCTTTTCTATTGAACTGTTTAAACTATGACACACTCAGACAATTGTGTTCAGTGTAGTTCTTGTGTAAAGGCATTCTTTACCTTAAGTGGACATTCACATTGTTGACATTCACTCGTGTCTCAGGAAGCCTACGTGTTCTCAGTATTTCCTGTGACGCCTCAGCTCAGCCAACTCACAACCGGGACAGTTATGACATCACATTCGCAACACGAGTACTCGACTGGTCTAACTTGGTTTGTCCTTTGACCTCTGTCGTCGGGGGCTGCAGAATAAAAAACAGTCGGATAGGATTTCCAGAAAAGGGGAGAAGAGGGTTTTTCTACAGAGTGTAGGTCAAATGCATCCTGGGAGAAACTAAATGACAAGAGTACTGAACAGGAACCAGCCTCCATGTCCTCTTTCCTTTGACAGTGCAGCTCCAAATCTGACTTCAGATCAGAGAATTATATTAGAATAACTTCACGCCATGCCCTCAGAGGAAGAGTCGTACGTACGTGGTTTGATTGACGGACTGAAGAATGGCCCTGCAGATGCCGGGTCATAAACACCTCCTCCAATAACAGTTGACTGAGTTCGAGGAAGCTTCGTGGGGCTTAGTGATCAACTATTAAAGCTATACTTCACCCCCAAAATGAACATTAGTATATCCATTTCTCCACCACTGTTACCTTGAAGAAAACTTGTTGTGTCACTGCCTTCACGGCGAATGAAGAATCGAAAGAACGAGAACATGTGTGTAATACTTCCAGTGTGGAAGTGTTCTAAATTGTAAAGTGATGGATACAAATGAATGGATAAATGAGACTTGGTTGATTCTGCCCAATTATGTGAGAGTTGGTAAATAGAGGTTTTGATATAGTTGTACTGTTTTTAAAAGGCGCACCCTATTACCTATCTTTTTAGTTTTCGTTCACCATCGAGCCATGCTATAAAATCCAAGTTTTCTTCCCAAATTCAAAGTAACACAAGGTCAGTAATTGCTAGAAATATGATCATTTTTGGTGGTGACATATTCCTTCAAGTAGCAAATGCAGGCCTTTACGTTTGGATGTAGTTTGCAGTTGTAACGTCATTCATTTCGTCCCTTCTTTCAATGTTCCCTCCATCAGACCCGTCAGACGATGAACTACGTGGGCCAGCTGGCAGGCCAGGTGTTCGTCCAGGTCAAAGAGCTGTACCGAGGCCTGAACCCGGCCACCCTATCCGGCTGCATCGACGTCATCGTAGTGAGGCAGCCCGATGGATCCCTGCAGTGCTCACCTTTCCATGTCCGCTTCGGGAAGATGGGAGTCCTCCGGTCCCTGGAGAAAGTGGTGAGAGGAGCCCCCTTTGATGTCGCATTTAGAGAGCTGTAACCTTTGAGATGCTCTTGGATTGAAGTCAGCTGTTGTTCTGCATGCAACGGAAACAAACTGCCAGAAGATGAGATGTGCACAAAATATAGCCATTTTTAGATCTCTTATGTGCCTGTGATTGACTGTTATTTTAATGATTCTTTTCAATTTTAAGTATCTAGGTTTATTTTTATATGAGTTATGATACTGATTTTAATGCTATTTTTTGTATAGATGTCCTCTTTGTTGCTATGTATGTGAAGCACACTGAATTGCCTGTGTTTATAATGTGTTATAGAATTGAAACTGCTATTTCTAACGATCATTCTTTACCGCCAGGTGGACATGGAGATCAATGGAGAGCCAGTGAATCTACACATGAAGCTTGGGGACAATGGAGAAGCATTCTTTGTGCAAGAAACAGAAAATGATCAGGTTAGCATGACAACTGCAGTAAACAGCTTTCTAAAAATGTGCTTGGTTCAAATGTAACATCTGTTAATTAGAGGACCTCAATTTGAAAAAGAAACATCAGTCTCTCGTTTGTGTTTACAACCCAGAAGCGTTATCCAAACTATCCGTTTTCTCATACTGGAGTAGTTTGAATAAGCTGCCGTTGTGTGCATAGGTTGGAAAAGCAGCCAGGAATTGTTCCTATCCTTTTTGGCTGAACAGCATTCCTGTGTTCATCAGCGGGCAAATGAGTCCTGAGTGCAGGCTTTCTGACCTAAATCAACCTCTATGTCATAATAACTGAGGATCAACCAGGACTCCAGTTTCCTGACAAATAAATATGCTTTCAAGTAGAACATGTTTATTGGTGAATGGAGTTGTTAGAGAAATAGTTAAAGGGTGACAAGTTGAAAACATGTAGTAAGAAATACCTTCCTCTTTCTAAACATGGTTATACTTGTTTTACTTCTATGTGGCCCATGGGAGCCATTCAAAACTCAGCTTGGAATTCATGGAAACTCAACAGCTGTTTTTCCTCAGTTCTTGGAAAGCAGAGTTTTTCCATCACCAAGACAGCCAAGTCACGTGTGCTGTCGTTATCAAAATATTTCTACACAATTGTATACACGTGAGGATGTGTGTAGATACAAAGAGTCGGTGGACTACTGAGGCTGGGGGGCCGGCACCAGCAAGAGAAGCCCAGAGGGGTGTCAGATAGGGCTGCCCGATTTTGGGAAAAAAATCTAATTTGCGATTTTTCTGACAAATATTGCGATTCAATTTGCGATATTTGTTTTTAAGCGACCCAACGGAAGTTTATTGTAAAATGCGGCCATTTCTCCGTCTAGGAAGGTCGCATCAACGTGCTCCCGTCTCTAGCACCCCCGCAGCCCGAGCTACGAGTGAAAGAACTAAACTTACATGAAACTTCCGTTGGGTTGCTTTAAAGTCAAGCTTTAGTTTAAGGTTCACCCTGTAATAGATGTAAACCTGACCTAACCTGACTCAGATGGTTTGTTTCACCAAACCATCTAGGAGCCATATGGAAAGAGCAGGCACTTTCAAAAATACTTGGCAGGTGATTGGATCAATCTGTCTATCACCTTCTCTATCAATCAGAAGTGGCCCATGATGGGCCACTTCTGATTGGTTAACAATGGCTGGTACATGTGGAGCACAGCACTTCTGATTGGTGTGGATAACTGACACACAAGAACAAAAAAAATATATATAATGTAAAAAAAAAAAAAAAGTTAAATAAAATCGCAGGCTTTGCGCTTTGATAATCGTATCATTTAAAATCGATTAATCGTTCAGCCCTAGTGTCAGATTCCCAGGCCTAGGAGAGAAAGGGGGGGGGGGGGGGAGTTCTTGGCACATGAAAAGTAAAAACTTGTAGTTTCAGAACACAAATGATGAGGTTACACTTCACTTTTTCCTCCCTCTCTTTCCACATGTCTACACACATGTCTACATTCCCCCACGCTAACTCCAGGAGACCCTCCTGGAAAGCCTTTTCTTTTCCTAGAAGGAGGTTTTTTTCAAAACTGGCCTCCTTTCACAGAAATGAGTCTGTTTTGGATTGGCTGTTTAGTTTTTCGCTGGCTAGGAGTCTCCCTCACAGCAGAAGGTTGCAAACAGTTTGACATTGTTTGCACACTTCGCCTCCAATCAAAACAAAGCAAAACACTAAGAGTAGAGTCATGTTTTAGTGGGAGTTGTTCCAAAATTCCAAAATCTAGCTTTAACCTGCTTACAGAAGGGTCAGGGTGAATGCAAGAGAAGACATTTTGGATGTGGGATTTTGTGTTTCATTGTTTAAATAAGAAGATAATATTTACTTTTCACTTTTAGTTTGGCGTGGATGTGACAAACAGATTTGTAATGATAATACTCTGTCAATCGTGTTGCTGTTTGGTGTTTTAAATCTAGTACCAATCCTATTGTAGTCTCAAAGATATGAAATGATGCCTTTTTTGACCATAATGTCTCGCAGGAAGTGGTTCCCTCCTACCTGGCCACCTCTCCCATCTTGTCGGACGGGGCCCTCCTGATGAGCTCCTCCCTGCTGGGGAAGGGCTCCGGGCCCCCCATACAGACACTGGGCTCCACGGGGGCCGCTGGGGAGACTGGCAATGGGATGATGAAGAAGAGGAGGAAGAGAAGGAGGAAGGTCCGGGCGGACAGTGTGAGGAAGGAGGACAGTGGGGACTACTCTGAGGATGAAGACATGTTTACCATAGACATCAGCTCGGATGAAATGACGGGGATAGGGAGCAACAGGTGAGAAAATGTGCAGAGAGGTAAAGGGGAAAAAGGGAATGGGAGGGAAAAAGGAATTAAAGGGGGCATATTAAGCTCATTTTCAGGTTCATAAACAGCTTAAAGATGTCCCGCCCCTTCGCCTATCACGCACTATGTGTTGGAGCTCTAGCCAATAGAAGAGTGTAACATAGTGATGTCACTATATTCCCGAAGTAAACAAAGGAGACATATGGAGGTGTTTTAGGCAGGGGGGGAATGTGTGGGGGAGAAACTCCCTCTGGGGGGAACACAGGGATGTAAGCCTTTGTGAAACTTTTACATGCACAAAAGCCTATGACACAGTACACACACTACAGGAAAGGGAACACTCCAAAAATCATAATAGGGCCCCTTTAATACATTACTTACATAGCTTTGAGAGCAGCTGTAAGAGAATCAGTCTGGCAGGAAAGAATAAACAGACCCCAGCGACTGTAGTGGAAAAGCACACACACACACACACACACACACACACACACACACACACACACACACACACACACACACACACACACACACACACACACACACACACACACACACACACACACACACACACACACACACACACACACACAGATAAGTGATAAGACACCCAAGAACATAAGGGAACCACTTCTTCGGCCGTGGAAAAACAAAAGAGCTTTGCATTTGAAATGAGAAACTATCCTTCCTGTGTGTGTTGTTGTTAAGGAATGTTGCATGCCCATACAGTATGCCAACATGCAGCTATAAGAGCTATGCCCCCCCTCTCCATGTATCATAAATGAATACAGCAGAGGTTGTAAATAGCTACAAGACAGATGTATTTCCATCTCTGCACGCCTGTTGGGGATACCTTACATTACAATCCCTGCTCATCTGTACTGAATACTACCTTCAAGTATCACTGAGCTTAACACTGAGTACAGCTATAAAAGAAGAGGTTGTTTGTGAAGTGTCAACACATTGCTAGCATACTTTGTCATTGAAGGAAACAAGCTGCCTTTAATAACCAAAGCCCCATAAGTAATTCCCTATTTTGGTGAAGTCAAAGAAAAACTAATATTATATTCATAAAGCGTTGTAGCTACAAGAGGTGCTTGAGTCCAGTCTTGATCTCTGAGGGTCTGAAAATGGGTTTAAAGTGAAAGCAAAAGGACATACTGTTACTGTGACAAAGTAGAATATACACTACATTATTAAATAAAAAAAGCACATTTGTGTTATTCAGTGATATATTTACAGTATATATTTGTGTGTTCAGGACTTCTCGGGACGTTTTAAGAGATGAGACAGTCGCCCCCGGCAGCTCTTTCAAACAGTCTGGCATCTACACTCGCTCAGATGGAGACTGGAGCCCCATTCAGAGGTGCTTCGTTCACTCATGATGACACCTACATGTGATTATTCAGAAGAAGCAGCTCTGTAACTCATGGTGTATCCTCTTTTCTTCTCACAGTCCTGGAAACTCTCGTCCCACTTCTCCCAAGAGCGACTCTGAGCTATTGACCAAGCCGTCAGACGCAGCCAATCAGGATCCAGCCATGCACTGGGCGTGGGGAGAGCTCCCGCAGGCTGCCAAGGTAACTGAGAATGTAAACTGTTCATGCACAGAAAGAACAACTCTGTTTTTATTTGTAGTCATTTAGTGTCATCCTCTATCCTGCTTTTCTAGCCGTCTTTCCTGCAAGAGAAACCCAACCCTCCGTCAGTTTGCCTGGTAACCATTCCAGTCTCTGAAAGCACACACTTCCGCGTGATAACTCATGAGACGGAACAGAGTGGACCCTGCGCTGAAATATCAGCACTCACCCTGATGATGCCACAGGAGACACATGGGGAGACAGTTGGGATGGAGGCCATGACAGCCGGAGGTGTAGCAGCTCAGATGTCTGAAATGGAGGAGACGATGCCTCTACCACCGGGAAAAACCGACTCTCCATCCAAGAGAAAAGGTGACAGCCTGAAGGGCAACAGCACAGTCAAATATTCCATTCATCCTGAGCTTTAGGCTGTCAACAGCAGTTCTGTTTCTTGTTCTGCACAGCTCAAGGTCATTTAGTTATTGGTGTTAAAATCACACACAAATCTACTGTTTTTAGATAACATTTTCTGGTTAACCCAATATAATTCCATGCATTGTATCAGGCTGAGCCACAGCGAAAAATAAACTGGAATCTAAATGGCTGTAAAAAAACAAGAATGTATTGTTTTTGAGGGTCAAAATGACACATTTTGAGGACATGCTCTCCTAAATGAAATCAACCATACTGCCTATTTCTCTTGTTGATGAAGCTAATCATGAACTTTGCTGCATATTATGAAGAGAAAGCTTCCCCACTCTACAGACTTTTACACACTCTGGAAATGGCAAGACATTTTGCTGCTAAAAGTGAAGAATAATTGTACTCGTGACTGAGTTAAAATAAGCCCCCCCTCCCCAAAAAAAGAAAAATCGTTTCAATTGTTTCATTGTATGAACCCAAGCAAGTACAAAGTTATTTTAATTGATTCGTACCTCTGTTGCAGACAAGAGAAGCCGCCATCTTGGGTCTGATGGGATTTACCTGGATGACATCACAGACCTCGAGCCTGAAGTGGCGGCCCTTTATTTCCCTAAGAGGTACGTAGAAGCACGCAAACACACAGCCATGACTTAAACTCAATCAAAAACATTTGTACAGCGGAGCTTATCAATACTTCTTTTCTCCGCTGCAGTGACGGTGTTGTGGCGGTGCGCAGCGACTCAGACCCCGGCCCCCACGGCAGCAGCATGTCCCCACAGTCCCTCAGCTCAGGGGGGGACAGCGGAGTGGACAGCTACTGCGACCCTTTGGCGGACATGCCGACTATCACCATCTCTCTGTGTGGAGGACTCAATGACAACAGGGAGATCACTAATGGTAGGATTCCGACACAGCAGGTGTCACACGTTTTGTTTTTTTAAATAAGCTGTGGAAAACTGAACATGTAATATGTGTGTGATTACAGAGCAGTTCCACGAGAAAATAATCTCTTACCAGCAGTTTTCGGAAAACCCCTCCATCATCGACGACCCCAACTTGGTCGTGAAAATTGTCTCCAAGTAAGACTTCCCCCTGCTTCAGTGACGAAACGTGTGTGTAAATATAGTAAAATAACAAGCTATAAGCAGTTTACGGTGCACTACGTCGTATGGATTTAACTGCCAGGTGTTACAGCAAAGACTGCAGGGTGTGCAGGATTGCTTGTGCTCTTAAAGAGGTTGTTTGCAAAGACGTCTTGCTGCGGTAATGAAATTGATAAAAATATATTCTCTTTTCTCCTTCAGATACTATAATTGGAGCTCTGCGGCTCCACTTATGCTGGCTTTGCAGGCCTTTCAGAAACCGCTGCCAAAGGTAGGAATTTGATACAGGGCACAGTACTTTATGACTGGTTGTGTTACATGAATACCACTCCCCCTTTTGACTGAAACGGTTACTGCATGCTGCATATGTGTATGCCTATGCAACTATACTACTAATGTTACGATCATAACATTGCATAGTACCTAATGTGGGATTTATAAACCTAACAACATAAACCCTATGTTATCTACGTCTTTATGTTGTGTGATTAACATCCAATGCATTTCCTTAAACTTTGTCTCTTCTGTGTTCCCCTCCTTCCCCTCTCCTTGTTGCATCCATGCATTAGTCTTCTTGCCTAAGTTATATCCACTCCGCCTTAGAGTTTCTTCTCTGTTGTCTGACTGGTGTGCTTGGCTACAGCTCTGTACGTCAGAAACAGCTCTCTTGGTCGCATTGGTTTTAAATTAGCTTCATTTCCCCCCATTCCAACCGCAGACACATTGCTGCTTCTGTGTTACTGTTTTTGATTTACTGGTCTGCTTTGGCTTACGTTTTATTTTCAGGCGTGTTTTTTTTTTACGATGTTGTGTCGTGGTTGTTTTGGGGCTGTGTGTGCTCCTCTCCAGGTTGCAGTGGATAACATTATGAAAGAGAAGATGCCAAAGAAAGGAGGGAGGTGGTGGTTCTCCTGGCGAGGCAGAAACAGCAGCACCAAATCTGTAATTTCTTCTAATCTCCTTTATGATTAAATTGACTTTTTTTCCAACAATATTTGTATCGATTTTAAAAGAACATTAACCCTTGTTCTCCTCGTACAGGATTCTCTGAACGTGGGGGCCTGCGGTTATGATGAGCAGGACGGGAAAATGTCTAGCAGGTGAGAGTCCAGCAAACGATACAAGACAAATAATAAATCCTCTAAATCAGGGAAAGATTGAACATCCCTTGACACACTGTCCACCTGTCTAACGCCAGACACAAAGAAGACTCTTCCTCCAGTGATGAAGACCACAGGGCAGCCTTACAGAGCTCTGCGCCCGGCCAATCAGAGCCCGGCCTTACACCAGGAGGCGTGTCTTATAAGAAAACACTCCGACTCACATCAGAGCAGCTGGTGAGTGCAGACATTGACATGAATTTTCTTTTGTTATTAATTGTCACCTCCATGTATTATATCTAGTTGTTTTCTCTCTCTCTCTTTCTCCCTCACACACACACACACACACACACACACACACACACACACACACACACACACACACACACACACACACACACACACACACAGCTGTCCCTCCAGCTGCAGGATGGCCCTAACGATGTTGTGTTCAGCGTGACCACTCAGTACCAGGGGACGTGTCGCTGTCAGGGAACCATCTCCCTCTGGAACTGGGACGACAAGATCATTATCTCTGACATAGATGGAACCATCACCAGGTCAGTGATACATAAGCATAGTGTATGAATACATACATATAGAAACACTTTTACAGCTACCTCCACAACACAGTTCAGATTAGTTTGGATATAAACACATCATCTGAACGTCCAAATATGTCCAATTTGACAGAAACACAGCTATGTATCGATGAACAAAGAAAAAACAGATAAAATATGATTAAAATCACCTCTTGGTCCACTATAGCCAAAGTGAGTTCATATTTTATGGCATTTATCAAATATAGGGAACATGATTCAACCTGTTAATTACTTTTAAAGAGTTATTTGACATGAGGACGATACAGAAGTCCAGTCTGATACGGATGAGAAACTGCCTGTTCAAAGCAATATCTGTACATAGGACTTCTGACATGATTTTGGATGTAATTTTTTTTTAATAATAAGCAAAAGCCTTTTACACAAGTCTTGTGTCTTATTGTGTTTGTCTCCAGGTCGGACACACTGGGTCACATCCTGCCCACACTGGGGAAGGACTGGACCCACCAGGGCATTGCACAGCTCTACCACAAAGTCAGCCAGTAAGAATTACGTTACTGTCATAATGTCAGATCTTGATTTCCTTGATTTCCTTGGATCAAAGCAAAGAATAAAACGCACATATAGTTTAAAGTTACGTACATATTTTATACCAGAAATGCCAAAACCAAGCTCTCGAAAGGAAAACAAGTGATCATTATTAATACACATGCTTATTCTCTCTGTTTCCTCTCTCACTCTGTCAGAAATGGCTACAAGTTCCTGTACTGTTCCGCTCGAGCTATCGGCATGGCTGACATGACCAGAGGTTACCTCCACTGGGTCAACGAGAGAGGCACTATGCTTCCTATTGGCCCTGTCCTCCTCAGCCCCAGCAGCCTCTTCTCAGCTCTGCACAGGTCTCATATACATAAAGACACAATCAATCTATAGTCATGTCACCATTTGTAAGAAGGTAAAGAACACTCGAGGGTTGTTGAACTGTGATTTGTGATTGTGTGTGACAGGGAGGTGATTGAGAAGAAACCCGAGAAATTCAAGGTGGAGTGTCTCAACGATATCAAGAACCTCTTCTACCCCAACACCCAGCCTTTCTATGCAGCGTTTGGCAACAGACCAACGGTACACACACTTTATATAAACTACAACTCATAAGTCATTTAAAGGTTATCCCTGAGGTTTGATATTTTTGCAGGGTTTATTATAGATATAAATCTAATTGTACTTTATTTTCTCAGGATGTATATTCCTATAAAGAAGTCGGGGTGCCACTGAACAGGATTTTCACCGTTAACCCAAAAGGCGAGCTAGTGCAGGAGCATGCCAAGACCAACATCTCATCGTAAGTCCCATTTTCATGATATATTCTAACATCAAAATGACTCCAGAAAAATATCTCACTATGCGTCTTCCTCTCTTCAGGTACGTGCGTCTGGGTGAGGTGGTGGACCACGTGTTCCCCCTGAAGATGCGATCCTCCTCCTCAGACTTCCCCTGCTCGGACACCTACAGCCACTTCACCTACTGGAGGCAGCAGCTCCCCCGGGTGGAGCCTCAGGGCACTACGCCTCCACAGAGCCCGCTCCCCAGCAGCTGACCGCCCGTGGCCTGCTGAGCACTGACATGTGTGTGATTTTATTTTTTTGTAGAAGATCGAGCACTTTGAGGGCACAGCAAGGGCCACTTGTTAAATCTGCTGTGAAAACTCTTATAACGCACAAGATGGATGTAAGCGCACTTTTATGAGAAAGATGGCCTCCGTAGATTTCTGACTAGATGTATATGAGAAATTATAGTAATTTATTCAGGCAGCTTAGTACATATATCATTTTCGAGTGAGTGTTGATATTCTTTCAGTAGCTATAGACCTTTTATATGAGGTATGTATGTGGAGAGTGACATAATGTATTTATGGAATCAGTGCATCAAACAGAACAAAGCCACTCTGTTGCCACAGCAGAGAGCGAGTTATTTCAACTTGTGACAAATAGTAGATGCAGAATTTATTTTCTTACTCTGAAGATTGAGACTGTTACAGATCCTCAGCATGGAAATGCAGATATATATATATATACATGCATGCTGATACTTACTTAAATGCAACATATAATGTTATCTATTATTTTGTTTGAAAGAAATCAGTCAAGTCAGTATTAGGTGTATGTGAAGGGAGACACTACAGGAAAAACATTTAAATGAATGGATATCATAATGAAACATCCCATCCAAGTTTTCAGTATTACGAGTTTTCTGAAAAGTTTAAATATGCAAATGAGGCATTATCCAATGGTGGAATTTTGTGGATTTAGAAGACATGTGCAGATGAAAATAGACAAAATGAAGATAAACATTTAAATGTGTATTTAGGATTTTCTTTCCAAAAATGTCATAGCAAAAGGTAATGTAAGCTAAATAGCCCAAACTCTAAACCGACCAGGAAAGGTTTTGCCTGTAGTGTCCAGCCTTAAGAAGTATAACAGAACACAATGAAAAAATGAATGAATGAATGTAACTGTAACTTGACTTATCCTGACAGAGGTCATGTTATGAATATGGTTTAAAAATGAATATTTATTGTTGAAGCAAAGTGACCAGACAGGAAAACAAAAAGCACAACCCTTTTAATGGTCAAAATAACAATTGTCTTTTTCTCAAAAAAAGAAAATCAAGAGTATCTGTGAGAGGAATCATTTTTATTTTTCTATTGAAATCACAGTGATCACATTTATGGTGACCTTCACCAAACACCCATAAATGTATCCAGTCACAGATAACAAAACAAGTCTATGATACTGTCAGCTCATGTATATGTTGTTCCATACATGCCATTAAGTATATCTTATTTATCATTACATTACATGTTACTTGTTAGACGCTTTTATCCAAAGCGACTTACATACTCAATACTGTGGACAATCCACACAGGAGCAATTTGAGGTGAAGTGTCTTGCCCAGGGACACAACGACATGCTGACTGCAGTGGGGTTTGAACCTGTGACCCCCTGATCCGAACACCAACGCTCTATCCACCGCCTCCCTGCATACTGATATAATCCATAACCCATTGTTTTTAATACAAAACCCAAGTCTGGAAACCCTCAAACAATTGAAAAGTGATCCTTAATTCTTACATAATACCACAGATGACCTGAGGTCATACAGTACATGAGCAGGAGCTGTAATCATGTTGACCTGCCTTGTGTATCAGTGAACACCTCCACAGTATTGCCATATTGAGTAAGTGAGTTTGTGTATATAATGCTTTATTATTCTTTCTGTGAAAGAGCTAAAAAGAAAAGCCTGAAAACGTATTATATTTACCTTGACTGTGAACAAAATGATCAATAATTTGTTCATGTACCCCCTCCGTACTTTCTCTTGACCAGTTCACTGTTAAATGTAATTTAACTCAATAAAAAAGCCTTGGTACAGCAGCGAGTGTGTGTGTCAAACTTTCTGCAGGACAACTATTCATTCACATGAGTATAGCGGTGGGAGAAGTATTCAGATGCTTTGCTTGAGTAAAAGTTATACCAGAGTGAAAAAACCGTATACAAATATCCTGCATTCAGAACCTCAGTTGAGTTAACCTAGTACTGCTAAGTAGGATTCATTTGTATGTTACATTTCCCTTACTCCTTTACTTACTGTTTGGTAGAAATAGGGTTGGGTGTTGTTTGAATTTCCACGATTCTGATTCCGATTCCGATTCTACTTTTCGATTCCGGTTCTTAACGGTCCTCAATTCCGATTCTTTGAGGGGCAGGGTAAAAACATGATACATGCTTCTTCCACCAAAAAAATTACATTTATTCGAGAAACTTTTACATAGGTTAGTTTACAGTAATATTCACATTAATCAGTCTGTTTATATTCACTGCTATGTAACTGTAACCTGAGAACCACCGAAGCTACAACAGTGCAACAGTCCAACTTTTAAAGAACAGTTCTTGTTGAGAAAAACAAGCATATCTGCCTTCTCAGGCATACCTAGAAGAAATGTTTGAACATTTTAAAGTAAAATGCTTCAATCTGGTGCACTTTAAGCAGAATGACTAGAAACTAGATCTAGGGGGTACAACTCTAAACACCCATATGAAAAAGATCGGTTTACATATTAATAATTAATTAAGTATGTGAACATAACCAATAACCTACCATAGCCAATAACAAATACATGTAACGTATTTTATTTTTGTTGTTCATTCATATCTTATTTTACTATTTTATTTATGCATATTTTTGTATCTCTCCAGTTTAAAACGATATGTCTGGTTTACTGTCCTATATACATTGGAATGATTTCAAACCTGTTTTATCCCAATAATTATAAAGGAGTGCCTTGGAAATAATGTGTTTACATAAATTGTGATCAAAACATTTGAGACCCACTGAGATAACTTAGACTAAAGTGAATTATCTAAACACTGAGAGTCCTTTACCTCACTGAGCTGTAGTTATCAGCCTCTCAGTCTGACTGGAGAGCAGTGGCGGTTCTAGACCAATTTGACTGGGGGGCCCAGTTATTTTCTGAGGGGGGCACAATAAATACAGGACGAAAAAGAGAACTAGACAGTATGAAGTAATTGGGCATAAGAAAACAATGCAATACAGTTATTGGTATTTGTTTCAGTACACTTATTTATTTCAGATATATCTTATAGTTATTACTGTTAGCTTCAGCTTAAGTTATAGTACCATTGTTGCACTAACACCATATCATATTTATATTACATGTCACTTGTTAGACGCTTTTATCCAAAGCGACTTACATACTCAATACTGTGGGCAATCCCCACAGGAGCACTTTGGGGTGAAGTGTCTTGCCCAGGGACACAACGACATGCTGCAGCGGGGTTTGAACCTGTGACCCCCTGATCCGAACACCTACGGACAACCCACTACGCCACACGCCTCCCATATTTTTATAAAAATAAAGGCAATGAACAGTTACATCTTTACTTTACATAAGGGTGTCTGCATCCCAGGCTGTTGTTTCCTTCCCAAAATCTCACATTACAGCAACAAAATATTGCGGTTTTTGGCAAACCGATCAACAAGTTTACGCAACAAGAGTACCAGAAAATATACATTTTTAAATCCACAGAAAAGGATTTAATGTAAAAGTCTACAAATCTTAAATGTTGACTTTAAATGAAGTAAAATACATGTATATAGATAGAAAACATAGATTTCAGATGTATTATTTCCCATAAGCACAGACACGTAGGCTATTTAACAAACATGAAGACTGAATACAGAATGCACACCTGTTCTGCACGCGCACTAATCAGTTTCGTCTATTCCGTCACATTTCTAATAAACGTGATATCTGGAAAACACACAGATTTACATATAAAAATAAAGGCAATGAACAGTTACATCTCTACTTTAGATAAGGGTGTCTGCATCCCAGGCTGTAGTTTCCTTCCCAAAATGTCACATTACAGCAACAAAATCCTGCGGTCTTTGTGATTTTTGGCAAACCGATCAACAAATAAGTCAAGATTCAAAGCCTTTGACCTCCTTGACTCAATACTAAGCAGACCCAGATTGCTCAGTCTCTCATCAGTGATGGTGGATCTGAGAAAAGTTTTGACCAGCTTCAATGTAGAAAAACTACGCTCACAGGAAGCAGAACTGACTGGGATTGCGACTGCTATTTTGCAGAGTCTGAAGAGCTCAAAAAACACTTCTTTATAAGGCTCAATGAACTGAACAAGCTCCACTGTACTATCAGGTCTCTGCATCCCAGTCTTTATTTTCCTATCGAAAATTCTGCTGAACTGATGGAGCTCATGCCCCAAGTCCTCAATGTTTGCATCATACAACTGAGCAAATGAAAACAGAGTTGTCTCCTTCAGAAATGCATTACTTTTGGGGTTAAGAGCTTGGATGCTATTCATTATGTCACAGTTTGTGTTTGAAAACCGTCTATTAAGCTCATTGAGCATCTGATCAATGACAGGTTAGAAAAAGGCTGTATGAAGCCCGTGTTTCTGTCTCCCTCTGTCCAACAGTAGTCAGTACGAAGCTTTCAGCAAGTTTAGAGCTCAGTCGTTTTTGTCGTTTTGCTGCTGGCTGTATTGCAGTATCACATTGCTCAGAAATGTTCAACACTTCATCCCACAAGTTATCAAAAAATGACTCCTGCCTGAAGTCATTCAATGTCTGAACTAAAGATCCAACTAAATCCACAGCCTTTGAAAGGTCAAGGGATGAAGACTGTAACATGTCAGAGAGAAATTTTGTTTCTGCTAACACTTTATGGAGTGTTACAAGATGCACAATGAATTCTAGATCCAACTGTGCCAGCAGACCACGTGCCTCAATAGATCTCTCACCATTGCGTTCTTGGGCTATGTCTTGCAGTACTCGCTTGAGGGCCGGTAATCGGTAAAATGTTAATGTTTCCATTATGCTACTGCCTGCAGCACGTCTTTTTCTCCGGTCGGGTCGTGGGAGACCGGAAGCTGTGTGGTTCATAAAAACATGTTTTTACTCAATATCAAGCCACAATTATTTCTTTTATTTTAAATCGTATAATTTCGGACTTTTGTTGCCGTCTGTGAGGAAAATAAATGGGGCTCAGACAATGAATGGGGCTCAGAGCCTCAGAATACGGAAATCTGTATTTTTAAATATTTTTTTCCTTCTAATTCGTTATTCTTTTCAAAATAACACACTGTTATTTACTCACCAATAACACACAATTATCCTTGCTTTTATTTATTGGTTTAATTCCATAATCTCGGGCTTTTTTGGCGTCCATCAGGAACTGAATTTCAAAATAAAAATAACCGGATACAGACATAGGCCTATAAGGGACATTTCGAGCATCATTGCGATTGTCAACATTTCTGAGTTTAGGATGGCCGAAGACACTACACTACCCATAATCCCCAGCTATCGTTTAGGACTACAGTCCCCGTAAGGTTACGCAGAGCGTCAAACAGCTGTGTGAAATGGAATGAAACCACGCCAGACTATCCAAAACTGGAATCGAACGCCCCCCCAGAACTACACATGCTGGCTATTGTGTTTCGCAAAATGTTCTATGGGACGTCTCTACTGAACGTTTTCGTTTTCCCCACAATTAGAAGTTGCCAGTATTAAACACATTGGTGTTATCAAATGTAAAACATATAATTAATAAATGGGTGAAAATCGCTTGTGTCCATAATGCGCAGCATTAATATAAACCCACATGACAGATCATTGCTACTTTGTAATTCTAATCCACGACAATTCAGAGGTTAACCTGGTATTTTTACTCCACTGCATTTATTTGAGTTACTTTGCAGATTCTGATTAATGATGTGAAATATAAACAACCCTTAAATCAGACTTTAGTTACACCTGAGTAAAATTCAGGTAAGGTGATTGTCAAGTGCCAACAATCAGGAGAGATATTTGATAGTTGGTGCTTGAGAAGACTAAACATGTATCTGCAATTGACATGAATGGAAACGAGTAATAAAGTATATTCATTACTCGTTATTCTCTACTAATAGTTAATTAAAGACTGTATATTATGGCTATTTTGCACATCCCTTTCAAGATTTTCAAAGGTTTATTGACATATCATATACACAACTACGGTGTAGTTATGCAATGAATGAAACACTTGGGTCACAGGTTCCTCAACAGTGCATTACAAGACATCTATCAATATGTGTGTACCTCCACCATTAAACATATTCATATTCTGCACATTTCTTATTCTATCTACATACATAAGAGTATAATTCATATGTATAATATCAGTTAAAATAAGTGCTTCAACATAGTTAACATTGCAGGAAAGCAATATATTAGACGTTAAGTACTTTGTCAGGCTTAATATTTATCTGTAGATAGATACCCCCAAAGTTTTTTTCTTATTTAAAAGAAGACCTTAATCTGTTATTTAATGTTTAAATAAAGGTTAATTCGTTTTTCTGTTTTGCACCTCCTCCTATTAATATCTTTGTACATCCTGCACTAAACTGTTTTATTGTAGAGATCACTTATAGTATCTTCTTGATTTTTTATATTCTATATTTCTATCACAGACCTTCTACTTTCCCCCTATGAAAGTATGTACTCTTCATATTTTTATTCAAATATTCAAATAATATTTGATGAAAAAAATATTAAGAGTACATTATTGTTTTTATGTGTTATATTATAACACATAAAAACAATAATTCAATAACGTGCTTTAACCACTAGGCGGTGCACACAAGGTACACACAGCCATAATAACTTTGTATTATTAGTGTAGGACACGTTTTATTCATGCTTTCACATAATTTTACAGCATATTGCTATACTATTTCAGACTCAGTATTTACATTCTTACATTCAAAGAAAATCATTAATATCTTTAAAAACTACAGTCCTTTTATATCAGCTGTGCACCGTTATGGTGTAAATATAACCTATCTGTGAATTAGATCAAATGTAAAAGTCAGCCGAATTAGTGTTGATACTGCAAGGAGACGTATTGTGTGAAGAGAAATTGAAGATGTTGTTTAATTGTTGAATATATTTATGATTCACGTCAAGTATTCAGTTTCGGCGGCATTTTATCAGTTTTTCCAAAGGTCTTCTCATCAGGGCTCTATAAATAAAGAACTACGGCAGATCTGTAATATACAATGCAGCCGAACCGTGTATTACAATGCCGTTATGTGATGACTTTCAAAGAGAAAAGCAAGAACACTCGGAATTAAGTATTATTTTATTCTTTTAAAATGGATCTTGGGTAATCGCTCGAAATGCCTACGTCTGTTTCCGGTTATTTTTATTTTGAAATTCAGTTCCTGACGGATGCCAAAAAAGCCCGAGATTATGGAATTAAACCAATAAATAAAAGCAAGGATAATTGAGTGTTATTGGTGAGTAAATAACAGTGTGTTATTTTGAAAAGAATAACAAATTAGAAGGAAAAAAAGATTTAAAAAATACAGATTTCAGTATCCTGAGGCTCTGAGCCCCATTTATTTTCCTCACAGACGGCAACAAAAGTCTGAAATTATACGATTTCAAATAAAAGCAATAACTGTGGCTTGATATTGAGTAAGAACATGTTTTCATGAACCACACATGCAGCTTCCGGTCTTCCTCGACCCTACCGGAGAAAAAGACGTGCTGCAGGCAGTAGAAATACATTGCTTTTAAAATCGTGCTGTGCAACACGAAAAAAAGAGGCAAATCGTGTTGGTGAACACGAATCAATAGATTAAAAATCGTGTTGGTGAACACGAAATGCCGTGAGACTGGGTTGCATAACAACAGCGCGTACCGGTGCACCCTCCTTTTCTCCCTCGCTCGCTCCCACGCTCACTGAGAAGGTCCTCGCTGCGGAACGCGGAATGGGGCGGGGTCGGATAAAAGGCGGGGTTGGATGTCCGACCCCGCCCAGAGAAGAGTTCCGACATCTCCGTTCACTCCAATGGACCAGTTTTTTACAGCAATGACGGATCGCGGAGCACTTCCGGGAAACTATTGAGAGGATCTGCGGCTAGCAGTCTATGGTTGCAGCATAAGAGACCCGACCGTTCGTGATGGACTTTTAAAGGTAAGAAGATGTTTAAAGATTTATATTGCGGATATTATCAGAACATCTGAATCAAATTAACTACACATGTGTATTAAAGGATGTTAGTGGATTATCCCTTCAATCAGTATATTTGACGTTTACAGATAACAGATTAGATTAGGCTAGAATGCCGGATAACGTTAGCAACACACGTTAACCACGAACAGCCTATTAATCCGTTCTCCTAATGTTATTTCCTCCAACGTTGTGGAATTAGAGAAAAGGGGCTTCTTAACGTGCTTTTATCCGGGTGGAGGGAGTTGGGGCGTGTGATTGTAGGTGGAGGTGGTGAAATGAGGATATCCATTTTGGAGTTCAAGCTAGTATAATATAGTTAACGTTACACAATAATAAGGAAGAGAGCTATTTTTGTGATACATCGCTATCGATATGGATTTAGAGTGGATATTTGAGACTTCCAAACAGTAAACAAAAACGTAATTTATGGGTGAGTGTTTTTAGCAGAGTCATATTATGTCTTTGTGATTCTGTTGATTATTACCTGTCTGTATTATGTTGCAGCTCAGCTGATGTTGGATTGATGGCAAAGGGAGAGGGACTTAAGTGAGAGTGAAAACACAAGGTACGTTTTAAAATAGGTCGGCAATTTCCCATCCTCTGGTTGCTAGATGTATCTAACCCTTTCTCCTGTCTCCCTCTTTCAGCACAAGAACCCCAGGGGGATTCAATGGAGCCTAAAGACCTGCAATGAGACCCTCACCCCGCACCTGAGTCTCAACTCCCAGAGCTTTGCAAGCCTCTCCCTGTTCCTTATTTTTATTAAACAGACGTTAAGCTTCCCAATGGTGTGGTCTTCGTTTTGTGAAAAATATGATTACCTCACATATGTTGTTGCTGTTGTTGTCTTTTGTGATAGTTACATTGCTCCTGCTGACTTGAGCCAGCCATTCTTTCCTCCTCTCTATGTCAGTGGGGAAACCTTACATTCATACTCCTTTCTCTGAGCGCTTGAAGCATCCCCAGGCAGCACAGCATTTATGTTCAGGTTCAAATTTGAGTCGGACTATTTAATGTTTTTTGAGCATTGATAAAGAAAACCTTAAGGTTCATGCCTGTTTTGAAGAGCGCGGTTGAATGTTTGCATCAGCAAAGCCTTTCACTGTTGTATAGATTTTTTGTTTGTATACTTGGTTTGGTTTTTATATTTACTGTATTTGCTTTTTTGGTTCTGTTATCTTAATGATTGTTCTGTTATATGATAAATGTTGTAAATAATAAATGCTTTTTCTATCATTCTATTAAATGCAGTGCAATGTATCATTTGAAATATATGGACTAGATATGAGTATGCACAGAACTGACTAAATGAATAATCAATTAAAACAAATATTAAATAATATACTTAAATACACTATCATCTAAAACAAATATTAAATAATGAACTTAAATACACTAATATAGAATATATGACTTTTTATACCACATATTTAAATACATTCATGCATTTAATTAGTATGAAGTTTGTATATTTAGTTTTTAAATTATATTTAGTCGAGTGCAGATTAATTATATTTAGTCAGTGCAGATTTGTGTCTGTACTTATTGTAGTTGTCCAGCAGATGATGCTATTTGTGTCATTAGGCCACATCCGACCCCGCCCCATTCCGCGTTCCGCAGCCAGGGCCTATAGCGCTCACTCGCACTTTGGCTGTGAGCTGCGGGTGCCAGATAAGCCAACATCCCCCATTTTCATCACTTACAGCGCCCATCGCACAGGGCAAATGAAAAGTGTAACCGGGATGAAAAGGGTGTTACATTTACTTAATTATGAATGTTGTTACATCAAGGCCGACAATTAGGATGAGCCCCAACGGTCAAAACATTTTGTTTCCCTCCCAGAGCTGTCAGCGCAGCGCCTCCACAGATCTGGCGCCCTAGGCGAACATGGTTACGCTGTAGGAAGTGTAGGTACAACGCTACATTTCCCGCCCCGCCGCCATGGATATATATGTATGGTACCTGCCTGTCTCCTCTCTCTTTCTCTTCCTCTGTGAGTGATGGCAGTTAGCTGCCGGTGCATGTGGCAGACTGACACCTCTGATTAATCCCATCTTGTCACTCATTTCACCGTCACGGACACCGCTGTTTGTAGATGTATGTGCATTAATAAACAAGGCAAGTCAGGCTGTGTCTCAACGCCGTGTATTCACATTGAGCAGGCAATCATACAACTGAGGTATATTCACGTGAGGCAGATATACATATAACACAGGCACAATACGTCCACAGGGTGGAGCTGCAACCTAGCCTAACCCACCCTGTAACATCTCCCTTCCTTTTGTTAAGTAACAACACAGGATCAATACTGCCATTAAACTGTTGACCTTCAATCAGAACATTAATCAAATGATTTCAACAACAAATAGTGCACATAGCCGAGACACTTCCATAATAGCCGGATCCGAACACATCAGCAATAAACTCAGAACAATCAATCACATTTGTTTTACAATCTCTCCACTTCCTTTTTTTTATCGTCCATGTGTGTTTGAGTGCGCACAGTCCAAGTGTGTGCGTGTGTGTGTGTGTGTGTGTGTGTGTGTGTGTGTGTGTGTGTGTGTGTGTGTGTGTGTGTGTGTGTGTGTGTGTGTGTGTGTGTGTGTGTGTGTGTGTGTGTGTGTGTGTGTGTGTGTGTGTGTGTGTGTGTGTGTGTGTGTGTGTGTGTGTGTGTGTGTGTGTGTGTGTGACCTAGGTCAAGTCTGTCAGGAGGTCTAATCAGCCGTCCGCTTCGGGAGAAGGCCCGGCCCTGTAACTCAAGGCATGGTGTATCCCCAGTCTGCGGGGGAAAGAGCGCGACGACCCCGGGGGTGATGGCCTTGGAGACTCCTCCGGGACGCCGATGACCTCTCTGGCGCTCCCCCCACTCGCAGGCTGCTCCGGGGCCGATTCTGGGAGAACTGACGGCTGGAGAAGGGCCGCCTCTGCTGGTTGAAGATCAATCCTGTTGCGCCGATACGTGGTCCCCTCCACACCGACCAGATAGGACCGGAGTCCCAACTGCTGAAGGCACACACCTCTCCTCCATCGGCCCATCCTGTCTCCTGGGAGTGGCTTCATCCGTATGGGCTGGCCGACGTTCAGCTCCGGCAGATCTGTCATATGTCAGCTTTGCTGCTTGATGTTTCATTTTCAGCTTGTCAGGAACACCCATGACGACCTGAGGCACCAGTAGCTGGTCGGCCACAGGGAGAAGGGTTCTCAGTCTCCGCGACATAAGCCGCTGTGCTGGGCTGCAATGCATACCCTCAGTGGGTGTATTTCTCCAATGCAATATGGCCCTCCAGGGGTCCTCTTTGGCACGGTCTGCCCTTCTGCACAGGCTCTTTACAATTTTCACTGCTGACTCCGCTTTGCCGTTAGCCTTTGGGTGCCTCGGTGAGGACATGACATGCTCAAAACCCCACTCTCTCGCAAACGCCCGGAACTCTCCACCGGCAAACTGGCCTCCACCATCCGAAATGGCCCTGTCTGGGACACCATAGCGTGCAAACTGTGCCTTGCATCTACGGATCGTGGTGTCTGCTGATAGGTCAGGGAGCAGGTCGATCTGCGAAAAGTCAGAATAATGGTCCACCACGAGCAAGAAGTTCTGTGCTGCGTAGCTGTACAGATCCATGCTTACTAGCTGCCAGGGACGTGTGGGGAGCGGGTGTGACATCATAGTCTCTTTCTGTTGTTCGTGTGCATACTCATTGCACACAGAGCACTTTTGCACATAATCCTCGACTTCCCCTTGCATACCAGGCCAGTAAAGTGTATCACGGGCCTGCCTGTAGCACGCCTCGCCCCCCACGTGGTTGTAGTGGATCCGTCTCAGCATTTCCGGGCACATAGCTTTTGGAATGATGACGCGCTGACTCCTGAAGAGCACGCCATCCTGTGCACTTATCTCATCTCTGATGGCCCAGTAGTCCCTGACGGCTACAGGGGTCTCCTCTTTGTGTCCTGGCCATCCCTCCAGCACGACAGACTTAAGTGTTTGAAGACACACATCCTCCTCAGTGTGTGTCCGAATCTGTGCCAGGCGTTGGCTGCTGACATTTAAATAGTCTGCCTGCTGAATGGCCGCCGTGTCACCCTGCTCCTGCTGCATGCTGCAGACCATTTCACGTTGGTACAGTGTGTCTGTTCTCTGTGGCGGGGTGGTGGCTCTGCTGAGCGTGTCACTTATGTACATCTCAGGGCCTGGCTTGTATACCACCGCAAGGCAGTAGTTCTGAAGTGTGAGGAGCATGCTCTGAAGGCGCTTTGGCGCACTGAGGAGGGGCTTGGTGAAGATGGACACCAGCGGGCGGTGGTCGGTCTCTGCAGTCACATCACCCCTCCCATATAGGTAGTAGTGGAAGCGTTGGCAGGCGAATACGATGCTCAAGCACTCCTTTTCAATCTGTGCGTAATTTTGCTCTGTTTGGGTCAATGCCCGGGAGGCGAATGCGACCCTTGTCCCCCTTGAAGCAAGCAGCAGCCCAGACCCGCCTGACTGGAGTCGCTCTGTACGGTGACTGGCTTGCGGACGTCATAGTACCTTAGGACTGGCACCGCCGTGACCAGGGCCTTGATTTCCTTCATGGCGGCATCATGTTTGGGCAGCCAGTGCCACATCACATCCTTGTCCAGCAGTCTCCTCAGCGGCTCACATACCGCTGACATGTGTGGCATGAATCTGGACAGATAGTTCACAAATCCGACACACCGCTGGACCCCTTTTGCGTCTGTGGGGTTTGGCATGTCCAGACTGCCCTGACTTTTTCAGGGTCAGCCTTGAGGCCCTCCGCGGACAGTATGTGGCCGTGGAAGCGGACCTCCTTCACTCGGAACTGCAGCTTTTTCAGGCCCAGTCTCAGCTTTACTTCCCTGCATCTGTCCATCAGAGCGATGAGGTTTGTGTCATGGTCGTGATTGGCCTCATCCTCTGTGTCCCCACAGCCGACTTTAAGGATGTCATCGGCTATGGGCTCAATCCCTGTCAAGCCGGCCAGCAGCTCATGCTGCTTCCTTTGATACAGCTCCGGGGCAACTGACACACCGAAAGGGAGTTTCAGCCAGCGGTTCCTACCCCACGGTGTCCAGAATGTTGTCATCAGGCTGCTTTCTTCATCCAAGCGGCACTGCAGGAATGCATCACGTGCATCCACCAGGGTGAATATACGTGCCTTCGGCAGCTTATACAACACGTCATGCCCTAAAGTGGGCATAAGGTAGTGGGACCGTTTCAGAGCACGGTTGAGAGGCTTCGGGTCAATGCATAGTCTCAATTTGTCTGGCTTTTTCACTATGACAAGATTGCTAATCCAGTCCGTGGGTTGAGTGACTGTGGTCAAGTGTCCCTCCTCTTTATATCGATCAAGCTTAGCGTTAATAGCTGCCTTGAGGGCCACTGGAACGTTCCTGGGAGCACACTGCAGCGGTGCCACAGTGCTGTCCAGCTCAAAGTGAATATCACCGGGCAGAGACTCAACAGGGCTGGTGAACACGTCGTGGTAGGTGCTGACCAGACACTCCTTGGTCAGGTCTCCCTTCCTGCAGTGCTCCACCTTATTCAGCTCCTCAGGAATGGTGAAGCGTATCAGACCAAGTCTCTCACATGTCTCACCCGAAAGCAAGGGCCTCTGGCCAGTATGCACAATCTCAAAGTCCAGTCTGTGCGTCTTACCCCTAATGATGCATTGTGTGCTGTACACACCTAATGAGCTCATCCACTCACTGTTGTATAGTTTTAATCTGGTGAGACTCTTCAGAAGAGGGGTTCTAGGCGCCAGTCTCGTCTTGTCCTTGATGCTCATCACATTGCAAGTGGCTCCAGAGTCGAGCTGGCACCTCTGAACCCCACTTTGCAGTGGCAGGTTGACAAACCACTTTTTACCTCGAGTGTTCACAGCCCCCACGCTCTCCGCTGTGTACACGTCTCTCTCATCGCTGTCCTCCAGTTCCCCTGGCAACGGGTCATCCACAGCATTCAACTGGCGTGTCTGCTGGCCTTTTCATGCATACTTTTGCAAGATGGTTAGCAGTGCCACACGAGCGGCACGATTTACCAAAAGCAGGGCACAGGTCCCGCCCACGCTTGTGCCGTGTGCCACAGTACTTGCATTCGCCAGCGTCTCTCATGCTCTGTGGTTGTGCAGATGTGTTGGTGGACTCGGATGGCCTGCTGGCAGACCTCCGTCCATATCGCTGTCCATGGCATTAATGCTGTCCCCAGGTCCAGAGCTGCCCAGTGACATGAGCCGCGTTCACACTGCGGTACTTTTCCCACAAAGGTTCATGCGAACTTAGTTCATGATCGCGTTCACACCAAAAAGAGCCGGTACTAAAAGTAGTTCATGCGAACCTTTTTACCCCCTCGAAAGTCCCTGCTAGAAAGCAGGGACTTTCGAGCGGCTCTTTTTTGAGAAAAGAGCTATATTCCTGATTGGCTGGGTGAATTGCAAACCACGCCCCGTAAAACTCCCAAAAAGTTTTGTGAAGCCGCCATTTTATTATCCTCGCATTAGCATTATTAGCATTAGCATTAGCCCAGCGCAGAAACGCAGAGAGACTAACTTATGGCAACACAAAATAAAACATGGGAGCGGTGGAGATGAGGAGGTGTCGGCGTTCTGGCGATTTAGTGCGAACTAAAGAGTTCGCATGAACTAAGTTCGCATGAACCTTTGTGGGAAAAGTACCGCAGTGTGAACGCGGCTATGGTTTTTAACTTGCTGTCCATGACCTCGGCTGCACGGCAAATTTTAATGGCCTCGTCCAATTTAAGGTCCTTTTCCCTTAGTAAGCGACGTCTAGCACCCTCGTCAGTTATCCCGAGAACAAGCCTGTCCCTTATGAGTTCATCTTTTATAGCTCCATATTCACAAGAGGCAGCCTTTTCCCTCAGCCTGGTAGCAAACGCATCCAAGAGCTCTCCATCCTCTTGTTTAAGGTTGCCAAAAACGTACCTCTCAAAGATTACGTTCTTTGTGGGTGCACTTGATGGTTAATTTGTGTACCTTAATATAAAGTGTTACCAGAAACACAAAGCAACAACGAAGAGACATCAAATGACTCCAAAGAAGAAACAAAGCAACTTCAAAGAGACACAAAATAACTACAAAGAGACAAGAAATGAACACAAATAGACACAAAGCACTTACAAAATGACACACAATAGTGCATGAGCGGACATTGCCGGCAAGGTATGACCCCCAGTCTGTAGTTTCGAGATCTCTTTTTCTGGAGGTCTCCCTTGAAAAAGAGATCATTGATCTCAATGGGATTTTACCTGGATAAATAAAGGTTTTGAATTGAATTGAATTGAGATATGATCACATGCTGTAGTATGACTGTAATCTATAATTTATTTTTGAAAGAAAGACAACCTGATACAAAATGGCCGAATTTGAATCTAGGATATTCAGCTTCTAGTCATTAAATTATGTGTATGGGTGATTCTGTGCAATCATTTTGTTTCGAGGTTCAATTAGGAAGCTAATTCAGTCATCAAATGGCTGTGCTATACCTCTGCCGTATAGGGATGGGTATCGTTAAGGTTTTAACGGTACTACTATTTTTATCGACACCACTTATCGATCCGGTCCTTTAACGGTACTCTTATCGGTTATTTTAGATTTTAGAATAAATAATATTTCACATCAAAAGAAACAACCGTGTTTTAACAAATCGTAGTAAGTAATCTGATGACAGAATAGCTGAAACTTTAACAAAATAAATTACTCAGTTACGTCTAATCATTAACCCATGTTTGTATAATTGAGTTAACTCTGTGTGTTGCTGCTAGCATACATAATACCTGACATGGAAATGTTACTCGTGGATGGGGCTACAGAAGACAGTCGAACCCAGTGCATTTCTCCGTCTGAATGTGGTGCACTTTTGCTAAATGCTTAGACAAATTGCTCGTGTTACTGCCCTTACATGATAAACTCTTATTGCACTTTTGGCAACGAGCATTGTCCACATCCAACCCTGTCTCCTAAAAATTACGTTCCCACAGAACTAAACTGCATTCTCAATTACGTTTAGCAAGAAACGTATTTTCTCCCACGTTACGTTCGTTATGAACGTATCTCAAATACGTTTATTTTCTACATATCTTCTAGAAACATATTTTCTCCCACGTTACGTTTCTTATGAACGTATCTTAAATACGTTTGTTTTCTACATATCTTTGCCATTTATTGTCTTGCTTATAATAATGATAATAGTTATTTATAAATATCATTTTAGAGCACACATTTGAAATCAGTAGGCGAGGCTGTAATTTTGCCAGCTGTTACTCTCATGAGCGAGGCAGAAAATAATAGTTTTTAACATGCCAAAAAGCTGCTGTGTCGTTTATTGCACCTCAAACATTAAAACAAATCCAGTTACGTGTTTCTGTACTTTCTCTAAGAAGAAAGGACAGTTACAGAAGATCTCTGTGACGCCAGATGTGGTGTTGTTAATGCGATATGATATCCGAAAAACATTTCAGTTTAGGATGGTCGAAGACACTACACTACCCATAATCCCCAGCTATCGTTTGGGACTACAGTCCCGTTGACAAACCCCATGATTAATCTTCAAGCTCTGTGATTGGATGTTGGAGTGGCAGTGCGCCAAGATTACGCCGAGCGTCAAGCTCTTTGAAATGGAACGAAACCACGGCAGACTATTCAAAACTGGACTCGAATGCCCCCCGAGAACTACACATGCTGGCTATTGTGTTTCGCAACATGTTCTCTATGGCACGTCTCTACTGGGAATTGTAGTTTTAAAAGACGGTTTCGTTTTTCCAAAAATTAGAAGTTGACAGTATTAAACTGTGTACAGCCCTGGAGGTTTAGGCGATAGGAAACACATTGGTGTGTTCACATTTAAAACATGTAATTACTACATGGGTGAAAATCGCTTGTATCCATAATGGGCAGCATTAATATATACCCACATGACAGCTCATTGTTACTTTGTAATTCTACTCCACTACAATTCAGAGGTTAACCTGGTATTTTTACTCCACTACATTTACTTTAGTAACTCTACAGATTCTGATTAATGATGTGAAATATAAACAACCCTTAAAGCAGAGTTTAGTTACACCTGAGAAAAATTCAGGGAAAGGTGACTGTCAAGTGCCAACAATCAGGCGAGATATTTGATAGTTGGTGCTTGAGAAGACTAAACATTTATCTGCAGATCTCTATAAAGTATATTAATTACTCGTTATTCTCTACTAATAGTTGATTAACTGTATATAATTGCTATTTTGCACATCCCTTTCAAGATTTCAAGATTTTCTAAGGTTTATTGACATATCATATACACAACTACGGTGTAGTTATGCAATGAATGAAAAACTTGGGTCACAGGTTCCTCAACAGTGCATTACAAGACATCTATCAATATGTGTACCTCCACCATTAAACTGTCATATTCTGCACATTTTGTATTCTATCTACATACATAAGAGTATAATTCATGTGTATAATATCAGTTAAAATAAGTGCTTCAACATAGTTAACATTGCAGGAAAGCAATACATTAGACGTTAAGTACTTTTTCAGGCTTAATATTTATCTGTAGATACCCCCAAAGTTTTTTTTCTTATTTGAAAGAAGACCTTAACCTAAAGTATTCTTTAATGTGTTAATAAAGGTTAATTAGTTTGTCTGTTTTGCACATCCTCATATTAATATCTTTGTGCATCGTGCACTAAACTGTTTTATTGTAGAGATCACTTACAGTATCTTCTTGATTTTTGTATATTCTATACTTCTGTCATTGACCTTCTACTTTCCTCCTATGAAAGTATGTACTCTTAATATTTTTTTCATCAAATAACATTATTCAACACAAATAATTCAATAACGTGCTTTAACCACTAGGCGGTGCACACAAGGTACACACAGCATACTAATAATAACTTTGTATTATTAGTGTAGGACACTTTTGTATAACATCTGAAGATGTGTAGTTTTATTCATGTTTTTACATAATTTTACAGGATATTGCTATACTATGTCTCATGCTTTACTTCTACACATTCATATCTGATTTGTAAAACATCACAGACAGAACGCCATATCCGTCATTTAATGGTCAGCTATTGAAATTGTGATTCCATAGATGTGTCTCCCATCACCCAAATTCCCTGACTATTCTCTCAACTCAGTATTTACATTCTTATATTCAAAGAAAATCAGTAATATCTTTCAAAACTACAAGTCCTTTTCTATCAGCTGTGCACCGTTATGGTGTAAATATAACCTATACCAATTGGATCAAATATAAAAGTCAGCCGAATTAGTAATGATATTGCAAGGAGACGTATTTTGTGAAAAGAAATGCAAGGTGCTGTTTAATTGTTGATATATTTATGATCCACGTCACATATTCAGTTTTGGCGGCAGTTCTCCTGTTTGTCCAGAAGTCTTCTCATCAGGGCTCTATAAATAAAGAACTACAGCAGATGTGTAATATTTAATGCAGCCGAACTGTGTATTACAATGCCGTTATGTGATGACTTTCAAAGAGAAAAAGCAAGAACACTCGGAATAAAGTATTATTATTATTTATTTATTTTTTCGGATATCATATCGCATTAACATCATATCCCAACATGCATTGCGGCTAAACATCCAATCAACGAGCTTCAAGCTGAGGATCTTGGGTAATCTGTTCAGTGGGTTTGTGTGTATCCTCAAAATGTCCCTTACAGGCCTACGTCTGTTTCGGGTGACTTTATTTACCGCTAAAAAGCATGCTAAAAAGCCCAAGATTATAGAATTAAACGAATAAATAAAACAAGGATAATTGTGTGTTATTGTTGAGTAAATAAGGAAAAAAGATTTTCAAAAATACAGATTTCAGTATTTTGAGGCTCTAAGCCCCATTTCTTTTCCTCACAGACGGGAAAAAAGTCCGACATTATACGATTTAAAATGAAAAACATAAAACACTGGCATGTAATTTACGTTAGAATAAATAGAATGGTTTTGAATAATAGATGAGAGTAAAATCTACGTCACTTTACAGCCCCGCCCAGTTTTGGGGAAACCAACGGTGTCATTTGAACGGCGATCAAGCCTGAAGTCACAGAGATCTTCTGTAACTGTCCTTTCTTCTTAGAGGAAGTACAGAAACACGTAACTCTGGATTTGTTTTAATGTTTGTGCTGCAATAAACAACACAGCAGCTTTTTGGCATGTTAAAATCTATTATTTTGTGCCTCGCTCATGAGAGTTGGCGAAATTACAGCCTCGCCTACTGATTTCAAATGTGTGCTCTAAAATGATATTTATAAATGACTATTATCATTATTATAAGCAAGACAATAAATGGCAAAGATATGTAGAAAATAAACGTATTTGAGATACGTTCATAACGAACGTAACGTGGGAGAAAATACGTTTCTAGCTAAACGTAATTGAGAATGCAGTTTAGTTCTGTGGGAACGTAATTTTTAGGAGACAGGGTTGCAACCCATCGAGACGGGTAAAGTTTAACCACACCTTGGAGCGCTTCTCGCATCTCCTCCGTGTGTGTGTTGCTGCATGTAGCAGCTGGAATTGGAAAGATTGAAAATACTAAAAAATAATCATAGGCGCATTTTGCAGTCTAGAAACGGAGTTGGCGACACTAAGACTGCAATATAATGTTTGTGTAGCATAATATATATGACATATTTGTTTAGATGTCTCCAGTAGCCTACCGATAAAAATACCGATAACGTCGGAGCTTAACGGTACCATGGTCTTTGATAATTCAGCCCCGGGGCCCATTTAATACCGGGGCTCGGTACCCATTCCTACTGCCATATGTTCATCAGTAAAAATGCACTTAACACATCTGTGATTCTCTCTACATCTACAAAATGCTGGACACTTACTTTTTTAGACTTTTTTTCTCTTTACACAAAGTGTAGTTGCAGTTAGCACCTACAGGCTGTTATCTGGGATTTGATGTGTCTCTGACCAACACTAACCAGCTGTTACCAAATAACTACAGTTCAATAATTTGACTCTTAAGGCATTTTGTATGGAGGAGCCTATGTGTTTTTCCTAACTAGCAGCAATCTTATAAAAAGAGGAGGCTGTTTTGTTCACCCTTGTGGTTCCTTTTGCCTCCTTTAAACCTATTTTTGTAAAATTTCACTGCAGATGGAAGCACTACTTCTCCCTAATTTCCCATTTGCTGAAGTGCACTGTTAGATGCTGTCATCCAACACCTGTTCTGCCGTGAAACAAATTTTAGATTCCACTTTCTTCTTTTTGTCTCGTTTGTTTTTGAAAAGCAAATGTACATGAAAGGAGATCATGCAGTCACACATGGATGTATTAAGGGACTAGATGATGCATAGTAATGCTTTTAGAGTGGAAACCTCATAATAAGGTTCTCAGACGATGTACTCAGGCATTCAGCGGTATATCTTTATGCTAAATTGCAGATCTCTTCTGTTTTACTGCTGCACAGTCACAGCCACAAGAACAGCCTTTAAGCAATGCGTGTACTTGTTAGAATAGCCACACCATTGCCAGCTCTCTGGTTTCACTGTCATTGAACAGTGAAGATAATGGTCCTGCGAGTAGCTGTTTATAAAAATTAGACTTTTATGGTACCCTATGCCTGTTCACTTGCATCACCAGCAAAGAAAATTAATGGGCTGAAGAGACTGTTGGAACCGGAGACTTAAAAGAAGAAAGAGGAACAGTTGTGTAGAGTTATGGGAGGAAAGATAAGCATTTTCTCAGGCATCGAAAAGCGGAACCGAAATTCACATTTCTAAATGATGCCGTTGGAATCGAAATGTTGGAACCGGTTCTGAAACGGAATCGGTTCTCGGTACCCAACCCTAGGTAGAAATATCTGAAGAAATGCATCAAGTTCATCATATCTTTGAAGCGTCATAGTAAGATAGGGTCATTTCCTCAACACATAAAATAGCATTTAGTCTTTCCATTTATCAAAACTATTCAAGTGAAGTGGGGCCATTCACATCATCAATTCAAAACACCTTTGTTTATACCTGCTGTTTTTGTATTTTAATTATTTGAGTATTATATGGACTGCCTTTTAAAAGGAAACAATTAAAATGTTGTAATAATTAAAAGAAAGAATAATCACCACATTTCGAAAATGATGGAAAACTCTCATCTGAAAAGTAGTTTGACACATGTACCAGAGGTCAATATTGGCTCTGAGAGGTCATTAAGAAAGTATACAAAAATCATCATGTCAAATAGGCCTTAATGCACCATAAATGTGTACTGAAGAACAGTATAACACTGGTAAAAGTCGAATTTCAGGCTGCTGAAAATGGTAATCTGAGCAGGCCTCATCCTTACAGCCTCCATTAGTTCTTGAGGGAAAAAAGAGAGACTAGCACAGAAACACTAATTGTTATTTTGCCTAAATTGTGCACTACACACTTTATTTAAACCTAAGACATATAGCACTTTTCCACTCTCGTGACCCCTCAAATGACTTTGACATAAGTCAAGCTGAACAGCAGGATACACACATTCATTTAGTGCATGCACCTGCTAAGGGAGAAGAAGATTCACACTCACACTGATCGCCAGGCAATCAGGAGCAATTAGGGTTCATTATCTTTGTCTCTTAGAGTTCAGGAGAGCCCAGCAATGATGGAAATGAAGACTGTCCACACAAACTACGGTTTTGATCACACATGGAATGATTTCCATTATTATTCGTATCACTCAGTTTGTGCATCTCGCATAGCTTGTTTGGCAACTGAGATATGACATCTTATTGAACCAGGTCACTATTCAGCTGTTACTCTGTTAACGTGACTTTGGCCACAAGACACAGATGTACACTTACTGTGAATGAAAGTCCTTGTTGTGTTTGTGATATATGCAACATAATGGTTCACTTTATTAACAAGGAAACAATGCATTATTCATACACTTTGACGGTACATCTCCCCTTTGAAGCCAGTCTCCTTAACTGTTGCTGAACAGCAGACAGTGCAGCCTCTAAGTTATAGAAAAGTGCTGAATGTTTCAAATGTAGCTTAGTAGTCATTTAGCATCTGGGTACAAGGCTTTGCTGGTGTGACATTAAAAAAGTCAAAAGAGTCAGCCTGGATTGCAGAGTTTTTTTACACGAGGCACATCATTTCTCTTTATTCGGAGAAACATAATCTCAGTTTAAAGATTATTTTTGTTAAACCTATTCAGCAAGATCTCCTAAATCAGAGCTGTGGTCTCTTCCTATTCAGTGTCATAGAAAGGCCTTGTGGCAGTCATTTGACTATTACCCTGTACATTATGCCCACACATCAAAATGCATCTCTGCTCACTGTTATCAGAGCATTCGTATTGTACCATCTTCCTGATTGTATTGTATATAGTTTATATTTGTGTTAAAGTGCCATGTTTAGAGCTTTAGTAAAGTGCATTTTCAGAAGGAAATACTTGTGTGGTTTGGAGCTACATGCTGTAATGTAAAAGTACCTGTTGTGCCTTGTGGCCACTGGAGGGCAGCAGAGGAGCAAGTCAGTGCGACGTTCAGTTGTGAATGAAAAGAAACATGAGACACAAAGCAACAAGTCTCCCCTGAAATGAATACATTGTGTTTTATACGATATATCCACACAAGCTTATGGTCTTTTTTGCCTAATGTTCATCTTCATTTTGCACAAGCTGGGAATTATTTGTGGTAATGTGGTGTCAATTCAATGTTTACAAAGCTTTAGTGTGTAGGGCAGCTTGGTCTTCACGTGCTAGAAAGCGTTTTAAAAACAGACCATTATCCCTCCCGACCAACATCTTCTGGAGATTGTAAAGAACATTTGTTTTGGTCTGGCAATGTTTAGCACTGCCAACATTTGATTTAATATAATTTACTCCTTGTCAACAATGTAGAGAAGGTTTAGTGCAACATCTCCAGGGGCCTATACTACGAACCTGGTTCAACCTAACCTGGATATGTTTGAGTTAGCCGGTTGGCCTAATCCAAAACATACGCGCTCTCGCTAAACTGTACTACGACGCGGGTTATCAAGTGGATCGCTCAAGCCAGCCGTGTCCTATCTAGTTAGGTGCGCGTTCACATGAAAGGGGTGGTATTGGAGCATTCGACCAATCACAAACATGGAGAAGCGTACTGACAGCACAGCGTCATACTTCCTGAATGAAAAGTGAACTTTAATACTAGTCAAAAATGAAGAAGTTAAACTTTAAACAGCCATGACTTAAACACTTTATCCAGGATAAAAGCCACATAGCTGCACCTGCAAGGTGAATACAGCTGGAAAAAGAAAAAGTGTTTGAATGCGTACATCAACAGGTTTATGATATCACTGCCCCGTCTAAAACACGATCTGACTTCAATTACATTTGTCTCGAGTGTTTCGTCAACTTATGTGTTGCTTAAAATAATACTTCTGCATACAGTATGTGTCACTGTGAGTGTTGCACGGCCAGATACGGCTCAGCTGACTCAGATCAGGAGATATATGATACATTATGAAGTGATATGCCGCGGACTGTACTTAATGTACTCTGATCCGGTTACTTATGTTGTGGCCGATATTTAAGTAAGCTTTCTTAACGCTAATGTTATAACAGTCAGATTGCTCTGAAGATGGAGGTGATATTCTATTCATGTTCACGTTCACACAGTCGGTGATTTTTGCCGGCCGTCTTTCCTGCGACGGCAGTTTTTCTGTATTTCCTTTCTCCTGTAATATGACTTGATCGCTTTAAACTCCGCACACTGAGCTCTGATTGGTCAGCAGGCGGTGCTTTCACTGAGTTGAGCTCTTAGCCTGCAACCTAACCTGGGGCCTATACTACGAACCTGGTTCAACCTAACCTGGATATGTTTGAGTTAGCCGGTTGGCCTAATCCAAAACATACGCGCTCTCGCTAAACTGTACTACGACGCTAGTTATCAAGTGGATCGCTCAAGCCAGCCGTGTCCTATCTAGTTCGGTGCGCGTTCACATGAAAGGGGTGGTATTTGGAGCATTCGACCAATCACAAACATGGAGAAGCGTACTGACAGCGCAGCGTCATACTTCCTGAATGAAAAGTTAACTTTAATACTAGTCAAAAATGAAGAAGTTACACTTTAAACATCCATGACTTAAACACTTTATCCAGGATAAAAGCCACATAGCTGCACCTGCAAGGTGAATACAGCTGGAAAAAGAAAAAGTGTTTGAATGCGTACATTAACAGGTTTATGATATCACTGCCCCGTCTAAAACATGATCTGACTTCAATTACATTTGTCTCGAGTGTTTCGTCAACTTATGTGTTGCTTAAAATAATACTTCTGCATACAGTCTGTGACACTGTGAGTGTTGCACGGCCAGATACGGCTCAGCTGACTCAGATCAGGAGATATAT
This sequence comes from Pseudochaenichthys georgianus, assembly GCF_902827115.2. NCBI lineage: Eukaryota > Metazoa > Chordata > Actinopteri > Perciformes > Channichthyidae > Pseudochaenichthys > Pseudochaenichthys georgianus. The sequence continues at coordinate 19,153,489 of NC_047526.1, forward strand.
GATACATTATGAAGTGATATGCCGCGGACTGTACTTAATGTACTCTGATCCGGTTACTTATGTTGTGGCCGATATTTAAGTAAGCTTTCTTAACGCTAATGTTATAACAGTCAGATTGCTCTGAAGATGGAGGTGATATTCTATTCATGTTCATGTTCACACAGTCGGTGATTTTTGCCGGCCGTCTTTCCTGCGACGGCAGTTTTTCTGTATTTCCTTTCTCCTGTAATATGACTTGATCGCTTTAAACTCCGCACACTGAGCTCTGATTGGTCAGCAGGCGGTGCTTTCACTGAGTTGAGCTCTTAGCCTGCAACCTAACCTGGGGCCTATACTGCGAAGCAGGATTTTCGCTTAGCCGGCTAAATTCAGGGAAAACTCCGGCTTTCCGGTCATCCGAAGCTGGTTCTCTTTTTAGCAGGCTAGATCTCCATGGTAATATATGCTAAGCAGCTAACCTGGTCGGGACCAGGTTAGGTTGCAGGCTAAGAGCTCAACTCAGTGAAAGCACCGCCTGCTGACCAATCAGAGCTCAGTGTGCGGAGTTTAAAGCGATCAAGTCATATTACAGGAGAAAGGAAATACAGAAAAGCTGCCGTCGCAGGAAAGACGGCCGGCAAAAATCACCGACTGTGTGAACGTGAACATGAATAGAATATCACCTCCATCTTCAGAGCAATCTGACTATTATAACATTAGCGTTAAGAAAGCTTACTTAAATATCGGCCACAACATAAGTAACCGGATCAGAGTACATTAAGTACAGTCCGCGGCATATCACTTCATAATGTATCATATATCTCCTTATCTGAGTCAGCTGAGCCGTATCTGGCCGTGCAACACTCACAGTGTCACATACTGTATGCAGAAGTATTATTTTAAGCAACACATACATTGACGAAACACTCGAGACAAATGTAATTGAAGTCAGATCGTGTTTTAGACGGGGCAGTGATATCATAAACCTGTTAATGTACGCATTCAAACACTTTTTCTTTTTCCAGCTGTATTCACCTTGCAGGTGCAGCTCTGTGGCTTTGATCCTGGATAAAGTGTTTAAGTCATGGATGTTTAAAGTTTAACTTCTTCATTTTTGACTAGTATTAAAGTTCACTTTTCATTCAGGAAGTATGACGCTGTGCTGTCAGTACGCTTCTCCATGTTTGTGATTGGTCGAATGCTCCAAATACCACCCCTTTCATGTGAACGCGCACCTAACTAGATAGGACACGGCTGGCTTGAGCGATCCACTTGATAACCAGCGTCGTAGTACAGTTTAGCGAGAGCGCGTATGTTTTGGATTAGGCCAACCGGCTAACTCAAACATATCCAGGTTAGGTTGAACCAGGTTCGTAGTATAGGCCCCAGGTCCCGACCAGGTTAGCTGCTTAGCATATATTACCATGGAGATCTAGCCTGCTAAAAAGAGAACCAGCTTCGGATGACCGGAAAGCCGGAGTTTTCCCTGAATTTAGCCGGCTAAGCGAAAATCCTGCTTCGCAGTATACCCCCCTGGTCCCGACCAGGTTAGCTGCTTAGCATATATTACCATGGAGATCTAGCCTGCTAAAAAGAGAACCAGCTTCGGATGACCGGAAAGCCGGAGTTTTCCCTGAATTTAGCCGGCTAAGCGAAAATCCTGCTTCGCAGTATACCCCCCTGGTCCCGACCAGGTTAGCTGCTTAGCATATATTACCATGGAGATCTAGCCTGCTAAAAAGAGAACCAGCTTCGGATGACCGGAAAGCCGGAGTTTTCCCTGAATTTAGCCGGCTAAGCGAAAATCCTACTTCGCAGTATACCCCCCAGGTGAGCAGGTAGCCTGTTTTTGCTTATGTTAAGGTGTGGTTGTGTTTAGTGTTGCCAAGTTCAGTTGACCAATCATATATTAGGCCAACAGTGAAAACACCCTCTCTGATGCATATGTGGTAACTGTGGCTGGGGTCCCCTTTAAATAGCTGACAACACCAACTCCTGTTGAGGGGATGGAGGAACTTGTGGACCCTCAATCTAAATCCAAAGTTGTTTTGCAGATGTTGGGGCTTCCCTTCACAAGGACAATAACAGAGGCATTCATGAGCAAATGGAAAGCAGCTTTATTTCACAAATATACATTAAATAGACATTAAAATGTCAATGCTCAGCAGCTGTCAATGGGTAAAAAGGGTGAACGTACTTTACACTATTACATGGTGGGTTTCCCCTCCTCAGATGGAGGTCTGGTCCACTAGGTCACAATGCCTGTAACTGTGAGGGACACAAACAGAACTACTCAAAGCATAACTTCTACAAAATGATTAGAGTGAGTTAGTTTACTCAACCTTTTTAAAGTGTCACACCCTACACTGAAAGCAGACAAGGTTCCCCCCCAGAGGGAGAGGAGAGGAACCTGTAACACAAACACTTAGTCAATTATATTGCCTACACAAGAAAACAATTGACAGAAAATAAAACTAAAAAAGCAATAGAGGACAGTAGTCTTTTTATAAAACAAACGCAACATAATAGTTGCCAGCTCAAACACCAATTCAAAATAACATTTAAAGGTTAAAAACCAGGCTTTCTTTGACAGAGTAATAGATCTTCCTGGCTCAATCCAGGAGGGGAAACGCTCATACTCAGCTCTATGGATTAAACACAAAAACAGTTATACATAATAATAAAAGCTAGAAGAAAAAGTGAACAAATGTCCATTGCCAGTTTCCCGGATTGCTCGGCTGGTTATGAGCACTTCTACACTCTGCAAAACACGTACAACTTTAAGTAAAACACCATATTAAAAACACATTGCTTGTAACAGACCTGGTCTCGTGCTTTGAATGTCTGACGATTTTCCCTCCATGATTGGAAAACGTATCTTGCCCTCGCCCTGATCAAATCCAAACTGAACTGAGACACTTCCATAGGTTCATTGAAAAGACCATAAAACCACCTTAAACCCGCGAGCCCTACCTTGAGGGAGATAACGGTGCGCGTGCAGCCAAGAGGAGAACGGTTTTCTGAATAATGCCGGCAAAACTTTTATAACTTACATTTGACCGGTCAAAGTGGAAGAGGATTTTGTCAAATTCCTGATCAAAAGCTCTGACCCTGCTGAGGGATTGACTTGGATCGGACTCTATGACTTCGCCAAAGAAGGAAGATGGATGTGGTCTGATGGGTGTGCAGCCAAGTATTTATTTTGGTATAGAGGACAACCAAACAACAGCGGACGAGGTGAAAACTGTGTACTCAACAACTGGAAGGGGAAGTGGAATGATGGGCCTTGTTCAGATACTTTTCCCTCAGTCTGTGCATCTCGCACAACTTGTCCTTAGCAGCTGAGATGTTACGTGTTCACCGGTTTTGCTAACATGAAAACAATAAAGACACAGATGTACACTTGTATATGTGTGTGAACAGAAGTCCTTTTGTTTAACCTTTATTTTCATGAATGTTACATATTCACACTGGTCGCTCCAGGGGTTACTCAAAGGAATTATTTCTACACCTTTTTAAAAATATCATAAATACATTTAGTAAATAATGATGCATTATTATTATATTTTGATCAACAGATTGTTGCCATTGCTTATTATTCCTGGTATTCTACTTATTTGTTTGAACCACACACAGTTGTATCATTCAATGATCACATGGATGTGCTCAGGTATTTAGGGCACCTGGTGTGTGGATGACCAACGGGCTGAACTTGCTCTTTTCTGTTGAGCGTATAGTCCTGCTTTGGTTATTGTTTGTGTTATTTTGTTCAATTAACTTTTGCACAGATTTTATTTAGGAATGCTTCAAAGTGATGAGCCTAGTCTTGGTGACATGATTTATTGGGAAAAGTACCATCACTAATTTTCTGGTTATGGGAACAACAGGTGTTTAATGGACAGGGACACTACTTATCATGTTTCTCTTTCACATGGACGTAAACGTACAAACCTAAAATGTACTCAACAGTACTATTTGCTGATAAACAAGATGTGAGGAAGCGCACACACTCCCTCACTAACATGTTGGTCTTAACTATTTGTTTGTTAAGAAAGGTAGTACATGTTTTTTCTGAGTTGCCTTTATTTCAGTTAAAGTTATAAAAACAGTTTACATAGACAAACTAATAAAATGCGTCTAAATTCGTTTGTCAGTCTCTAAAACACACAAGCACCAAGTAATCACCATTGCCTTTGTTCAGACCTGGAGGCCATCTTGTCCCAGTGCTCAAAGGTGGAGCACGCCTCCAAAGTACTCCTTATATGTGCCGTGTGATTAGGCGGAGTCTTGGACGCGATTGGTCAGGAAATGTGTGATTTTATGAGTGTCAATTAGGTTAAAAACTATCCGTTTTAAGCAGACCTTGTTGTTCTTGAAGATATAATATTTATGGCGATGCAATAATGAATTTACTTAAGCCTTTAGGGTTTTATTAAAGGTAGACAACAGTGTTTAATTTTGTATTTAAGCCTTCACTCTGCTTTTAGAACCATGACCTGATTGGCCAGGTTGGAGTGGGAAGGCGGGCCGTCTCCTATAAATGTGGTTGGGAAGAGCGGGGAAGGGGTATTCGTTTTTGTGTTTGTTCCTTGCTGGTGAATGCAGCACCAGGCATGCAGTTTGTGTTTCTGTGGAATAATGTGGAAGGCTAAGAATAAAACGCCTGTTTATTTTTGCAAGAAAACCCTCTCTCCACGTATCGTTCTTTCACCTGCACCTCACATCGTAACAATTGGTGGCAGTGGTGGGATATTTAAACGCTTGTGAGGAGTCTTAGAGGACAGAGTGACTAAATGACACTAAATGAGAGGTGGACGTGGAAGAGGTCGTCAGGCAAGGGCCACAGCCTTGCCAGACATGGAGGAAGAAAAAAGACGAGGGACAATGGAAGAAGAATCTCCACTTGAGGGAGCCGTGGCAGCTGAAAGTGAAGAAGATGAAGAAGAGCTGGTGGTTCGCCCCAAAGTGTTTACAGCCCATACTGGGGGTGAGGAACTCGCTACAGTAAGCTTCATGGAAGAAATTAGAGAGTTTGTGCACAGGTCTAAGCAGACTGAGGCAATACTTTTTGAACAGATGAAACAATTAAGAAGTGACATGGTTTCAAAGTCAAGGCAGGACTCAGAAGTATACTATGACCCTGTTCAACAGCATCCCTATGCAATGCGTGCTGATAATCCAAGGCCAAGCTGAAACCTCGACACACCTGCTAAAAGGTGAGCCACATGGAAAATTCAAGCCACTTCAAACTAGCAGGCCTGCCTCCTTATCCGATTGGCCTGTCCAGCCTCTGCAGAATATTGATCCACCAATCCGGACAGCAAGGCCCTAATGTAAGTGAGCCAAGGATACCTGACTTCAAAGAAGGTGAAGACCCAGAAAGTTTTTTTGTTCGGTTTGAACGGATGGCCAGAACATGGGGGTGGCAGCCATTTGAATGGGCCGCCAGAGTAGTAACCTTGTTGACAGGAAGAGCTCTTGAGGCCTATGCTGGAATGGATGAGGAACAGTCAGTCATATGAAGCAGTTAAAGCAGCAGTGTTAATGAAGTTTAATGTGACTGAAGAGACTTACAGACAGCGGTTCCGGGGCACCATTTTGCCAGTGGGAGAGACTGTGAGAAACCTACAACCGTATTAAGGGGCTTTACAAAAGATGGATGAGACCGAACAGCCGTACTAAGGAGGAGATTGGAGAGACTATCGTTTTGGAGCAGTACCTGCGTGTGCTTCAACCAGAAGTCCGCACCTGGGTCAAGGAGCACAATCCCCAGACAGGGGAAGAAGCGGCAGATCTGGCAGAACGGTATGCAGCGGCCCACAGGGAACCTTCAAAGAAAAGAGTGACTGTTGGGAAGCCAAGGTATGGGGAGAGCAAACCTCACACTTGGCCAACTGTTGAGAGCGTGGACACTGGGGTTGGTAAGAAACCTGCATATCCAAACTTAAAAACGAACTTTATATGTTACTACTGTCAGCAACCTGGTCACAAGGCTTCATTGTGTCCATTAAGAAAGTCTAAGTCGGTTGAGATGTGTTCAGTACCTCGTGCAGAAAGTGTGGACCATGCTAATGTTACTGATAGTGGAATTGTTCCACATAGACATGTAGTAGATGTCACTGTAAATGGTCAAGCAGTGAAAGCCCTAGCTGACACTGGTAGTTCACAAACCTTGGTGAAGTCCAGCTTACTTAGCAATGCAATAGCTGATTTTGATGGCAGGGTAAATATCACATGTGTTCATGGTTGTAAAAAAGATTACCCAACTGCAGATGTTATCATTAAGGTTGAAGGGCAATCCTTTATGCCAACTGTTGGTGTGCTAGAGCACCTAGCTTATGACGTGATCCTTGGAGATGATTTGCCAATCTTAGACCACTTGGTACAGCAAAACTCACTAGCGTACTCCTATGTAGCTACGCGCTCTATGACTAAGGGGTTAGAACCTTTGCCAGATGCAGATGGTAGTTTGTGTGAAGGGGGTGATAAGCTTAAGAAAACAAGGCGACAGCGCCGTCAAGAGAAAAACAGAAATCATGATAAGGCTAAATGCCCTGAGCTTACACTCCCTTTAACTCCCCTCATAGAGCCTCAATGGCAAATCCCAGATAACTTCCGAGAGAGTCAGGAGAATGACCCATCTCTAAAACCTCTATTTTCAAAAGCATGCAAAGTAGATGTGGAGGAAGATGCAAACGCAGGGGGGCTGAACAATCTAATTGGGGATCCCTTCATCATAAAAGACAACCTTTTGTATTTGGCAGACATAGAGAAACTGTGGAAATTGATGTGAGATATTGTACCAAAGAACTGTGATACATGTAAAAGGGCAGAAAGTCTTGTTGCACTTTCCAGACATTAAAAGAGGTCTGTTGAGTTCCCTGGTAATTATCAAATAGTAGCAGTTAAGTGAATACTGTTCAAGCAATACCTGTGTTTGTGTTTTATACTGATTTCTCTGTTTTGATCCTTTCATAAATGTGAGGACTAAAATGGCAAGAGACAAAGGGCTGTAAAAAATGAGTTTTATTGCAGTGGGGGAGGTCGAGGTATGCAGCACAGGGTGTGTGGTGTGGGGAGAGGAAATTCTGTTTGAGATCTCTGGCAGGCCAGGTTTTAAGGAAATCTATGTATCTTGAATAAGTATGTGTGAGTTTATACATTCCTGTGTGTTAATAGTTGAAGGAACAAAAGGTACATTTTTCCTCTCCAATATAGAGAGGTTTTTTTTATAGATTTCTGAAACAATGTTCCCTTTTTTGTTAGAAATAGATGAGCACAATAGTTTTTTCTTTGACTGTTTACCTGTTTATCAAAAGAGTGTTTTAAGCTATTTGTGAAGAAGGAAGATGCAGAATTAAGGGTGATTTCTGTTTGGAGTGTAAAGATTATCCCTGATAATGTTTTCTGGGTTAAACCATCGATAAGTTTTACAAATGGGGAGGGACATTTTCCTTGAGTTTTAATGGGGTGCCTTCCCAACACCTGTGGCTTTCAAAGCTGCCAGACGCTGATTTCCCTGTGAGATAGCGTTTTGGTATCTCCCCAATGAAACGCCACCCCTTCTTTGTATTAGGGAAATGTTTTTCTGGTGGTTAGTCCTCTCTTCATACGCTGTCAAGACGAATAGGATGTCCGCAGTGCGTGAATAAGGGCGGGAGTACTCCACACATTGCTTATATGACTCTTTGAATTGTATAAGTAATGTATTGTATTATATCGTATTGCATTATACTACTTTGTTTAATTAAAACGGATTATTGTTTAACTGGTATCCTGTTGTCTTCTAATTCCTTCCCTGTTATGATTTCAAGCAGGACTCGTCAAAACAACACGCGGTGAGGAGTTGGGTTGTAAAAACCCCCACCTCGCAACAAAACCTAGGCTAGTCATTCCTAAAGAGTTTCGCCAAGTCATCCTGCATGTGGGTCATACTGTGCCATGGGCTGGGCATCTGGGGCAGGCAAAAACGTATGACCGCATTGCTCAGCGTTTCTATTGGCCAGGATTATACAGAGAGGTAATTGATTACTGTAAAATGTGTCATGAGTGTCAGGTAGTGGCTCCTACCAAACTTTCAAACGGAGCCCCTCTACAACCATTACAAATAATGAGTGTACCTTATGAAAGAATAGCCATGGATATAATTGGTCCTCTGCCAAAAAGTAGCAAGGGTCACAGGTTTGCCCTGGTTATTTGTGACTACGCCACCAGATATCCAGATGTCTATCCATTGCGTTCCATTCAGGTCAAACATATAGTGCAGTGTTTAGTAGAGCTATTCTCTAGAGTGGGCATCCCTAAAGAGATCTTAACAGATCAAGGTACCAACTTTATGTCCCATCTGATGAAGTCACTGTACTCGCAACTTGGGGTTAAAGGGATCAGAACAACTCCATACCACCCTGAAACTGATGGTCTGGTAGAATGTTTTAATGGTACACTGAAACAAATGTTGAGAAAATGTATTGATGATACTGGCAAAGATTGGGATAAATGGTTGCCGTTCCTTTTGTTTGCATACAGAGAAGTGCCACAGGCTTCAACTGGTTTCTCCCCTTTTGAGTTGTTATATGGCAGACAGGTCAGAGGTCCTTTGGACGTGCTGAAGGAGAACTGGGTGGCTGGTGAGGCAGTGGCAACCACAACCAACAGCATGATCTCTTACATTCTGCAGATGAGAGACAAAATGGACAGTTACAGAGAAATGGTCAAAGAACACATGCATGAAGCTCAACATAAGCAGAAGATGTGGTACGACAAACGTGCTCGAGAAAGAGAGCTGAAAGCTGGCCAGAAAGTCTTGATACTGCTCCCTACAGGGCCAAGTAAGTTACTAGCCAAGTGGCAAGGCCCTTATACAGTAACCCGAAAGGCAGGCCCTGTGACCTATGAAACTCTCTGTCCTGATAAAAGAAAGTGCAAACAGTTGTTGCATGTAAACCTTTTAAAAGAATATCATGACCAGAAGGCAGGTAGAGAACATGTTCTGATGATCCAAGATGTCCAGCTGGAAGAAGAGGATGCGTTGGAAACAGAGGAGGCTGACATGGTGCCGCACAGAGAGAAGTGTAAACCCCAGGCCCCTCCGGAGCATCTGAGTTTGGATCAGGGGCATCAACTGGGTGAGCTTAAACAACCTTTCCCAGCATTGTTCTCAGAAAAACCTGGACGCACTGATGTGATAAAGCATAACATTATATTGAAGGACACTAAACCTGTTCGCCTGAGGCCTTACAGGATTCCTGAAAGAATGATGGAACCACTGAGGAAGGAGGTGGAGTTGATGTTGGACATGGGAGTCATTTAACCATCTAGAAGTGAGTGGTCAAATCCTATAGTGCTTGTTCCTAAGAAAAACACCACTGAACCTCGATTCTGCTCGGACATGAGGAAGCTGAACAGCATTTCCTGTTTTGATTCATACCCAATGCCGCGTATTGACGAGCTACTGGAGAAGTTGGGGAAAGCTAAGTACATCACAGCTTTAGACCTCTGTAAAGGTTACTGGCAGGTGCCTCTTGAGCCAGCCTGCAAAGAGTATACAGCTTTTCAGATTCCAGGAATGGGTTTGTTTCATTACACTGTACTACCCTTTGGTCTTCATGGAGCGCCTGCAACCTTTCAAAGATTAATGGACATTGTTCTTAATGATTGTACCAGGTTTGCAGCAGCCTACCTAGATGATGTGGTAATCTACAGTGAATCCTGGGCAGAACATCTGCAGCATCTTAAAGACCCCGTGAAGTGTGTGCCTGTGCATGATCTGTTATGCTAATACATATAGTAATGACCAAAATTGTCCATTGAAACCCATATCAAAAGATGTTGGAATAGCAACTAATTTGATGAGTTTTGAATTTGCTGCCGTGAAATCCGCAGTTGACCTCCGCCTTCGTGGGCGTGGCGTGCGAGCTACTGCGTGACGTCACGAGATGGTCGCCTCCGAAGTGTTTACATTCATCACAGTGTATTGTTTCTCTGTTTCAAAGTCGAATTTATCAAAGTTTTTGAGCGAGTATTTTACTGGAAAGTGTGTCGGAGTCGACTGGAAGTGATTGCCAATCGAGAAAACCTGACAATGGAGGCGACAGTGAAGAAAAAGGGAGGAAAAACACACGGGAAGCGATGCATTGCCGCTGGCTGTAGTAATGTCAAGTCTGCCGAAGTGGCGATGTTTCTGTTCCCAAAAGATGAAGGTGAGTCTGGCTGGTGTCATTGTTTCGTAGATTCGTTGATTGTTCATGACAAATAAAGGCCACTGGTCGATTCGAGAGAGAGAGAAAGAGAGACTGAGAGTTACAGGGTTGTTGTTAGCATCTAGTGCTAGCTCGGAGCTAACGGAGATTAGCTGTTTCAAGAGGGAGAGTCCTCTCCTGTTGGACTGAGAGAGATAATGTCAGCTCAGGGAGGTAAAGGACTGCCCCTTTCACACCAGCGCCTTTTCAGCTCCGGCTCGGAGCTAGAGCCTGAAAAGCGCCGGGTTTTCCAGTTCACACCGGAGCTGCGCCGGCTCTTAGCTCCGGAATCCGCTTCATTTCCAGCTCCAAAAAATTGTCGGTCCAGAGGCAAGAGCTTTGGAGCTAAGAGGTGACGTCGCTTACGTCTCTCTTACGTCGAGGCGTGCAGGAAACTAAACCCACCTCCCATGGGTCGACTGTTATGCCTGCCTACAAGCAGTAGTGCCTATAAACACACTTTATAAAGTCAGGCAACACTAACCAGGCTTCGTGTGATTCTGTTTATTTGTGCTTTACTTTTCCGTTCGCTGTTATCGATCATTGTGGAGAGAGGCAGACGTGTTGTTTTGTATTATTGCAGCTATTGGATGCAAGTAGTCAGTTTAGCTTCGGTTGCTATGCTAACATCACCCGTTTTATACCAGAGAAACTTTCATAACAGCGTTGTGATACCAAACAGTGTCAATTCAGACTGACACACATTCACTTAGGCTAAGGGAACTGGGGATATGCATCAGCTGCTTGTGTGAGTCGGACAGTGAATACTTTAGAGCGGCCGCTGCAGTGTGAGCTAACCGGGAGCTAACGGGAGAATAAACTCCTGTGGAAGAGCAGCACTGCAGCGGCCGGTAAATGCTGCAGAAACACATTAATAAACAATGAACCACGGCACTCTGGAGAAAAGTATAAGGTTGGAGAAGTCGTTGTTCAATTTATTCTGGCTTCGTGTGATTAAAAGCAACACGATCATCGACCCGACGCAGTTGTTGTTGTTGTGAGCTGCCGTTGGGGGGCAAATCAGCGATGTAAACGGTGACGTCATGACGCAGCAAGGGCAGCTCTGGGGC